>NC_088205.1:77713182-78019208 GCF_037126465.1 Ornithodoros turicata
GTCATCCTCTCAAATTTGGAAAGCGCGAGTGTCTCCACTGTAACAGCAAGGAGTTCCACTTTGACTCCAAAATGGAACAGTGTTATTGCCCGCCATCCCACGTTCGTTAAACACAGCGCTAGCCAGTGTTTCCAAATCCAATGTTGCGCGTATGGACGAAATGCTGGCGTGTAAACGTGCGTTGCTTCTTTTCAAGGCCAATTGAAGCCTTGACTAAACGATTTCAAGATTACGTAAGGTAAGGAAAGAGCGCACGTTAACATAGGCACTATATACTTAATATTGATATCAACATTGACAATACATTGTGAAACTGTGGGTATCCGTGTGCGTAAGGCAGCAATAGCACGGTAAAGGGGAAATCTCTAGAAGGAGGCACGTGCTTGTACACACATTGAAATTGAATCCCGTAAGAAGTGATTCAGTTTCAGCCGTCAATCATATAGAAGCTGAACGTCTCTTGGAGCGTTTGTTCAAACCGGGGAAGTTTTCCCTCCCAGTTTTAATGAGTGCGCCGTGTAGTGGAATATATCGTCACGTAAGCCTTGAGAACCAGCATTTTGTAAGAAAGTCTTATAACGAACGTCCGTCATCCATACTAGCTCGGTTGATCACAGAGCGTTTCTGCAGAACTTCCTTAATTGTCTTAAATGTTCATCATTACTGTAAGAGTTAGTACTTCTTAGAAACCTCGCGAATATAGTACATTTCCAACTCAGTGGAATAGCCACCCGACAGAGACTCGGGGAAGGCACGTTGGACGGTGGACACTTGACACCTCAGGGGGTCTTCGCGACCAGATGCTCGCTGGCAATAAATCAGTAGAGTGGGCCAAGGAAGATGCACTGTCCAAAGGTGCATGGTGCACGAGTTGACAGCTTGGTCCGTTACCCATAAATACCGAGTAGTGGGCGGACAATTAGGAGGTGCCTGGTTCGGTCTAAATTCAAACTAGGCCCACCATGAGTTGGAGACGTTTGGACCGGGCTTCTGGGATTGGTGTTTGCTGGCGGAGGTTGTGTCTCAAATGTCAACCTTTTAAGCGGAGGACACACGAAAATCTGGGTGTGTAAGGCGCAAACAATTTGATGAAGACGAGGCGAAAGCCCCGTGACTTCAGTCGCTGTGGTATTGTCTTATATACAGTTATGTAAATAAAGCCCAGTTCTTGTTCGAGAATACCGCCTGTCGGACGTCTCTTGGAAATACCTTCGACCTGTGAGCACATCAACGGACCGACCGTCTTCCCAGCAACAACGGAAGAAACTTTACTATTACACTTCGGTGGTGGGGTCGGGACGAGGGGGAGGGGTCCCTCTCTTTCACCAGGACCAAGCCCAACCTTGTCTAGTGCCGTGAGAACACTTGCACGGCGATCCAAGGGCACGTCGAATGGAAACTCTAGCAGGCGTACCCGCGTGCCAGAAGGTACAGATAGACTGCTTTACAATGTAGGCAAATCGCCCGAAAACACTTCCGCGCATCGCGTTGCGTATCGTTAACTCTTCAGAGAAGGCATCGAGTATCTCTAATCCTTTCTTTCTCTTTTGGGCCCCCTTCTCCCCCTTCACTCCCTCTCCTTTTCCCACTCCTTTCACAAAGGAGCGAAAAGTGCCGCCTAGTCTTAGCAAGACAGACCTTCCTCCTCTTCCGTAGACCATCATACCGCCACCAGGATCTCAAGCGTGTTTGCGAATCGAGCGGTCAGTTGCGGGCAGTGTGTTATGGGAATGAGAGGAGGCATTCTCTGCGTCTCTTCCATTCATTGCCAAAAACAAAGCGACGGGCTGCCGTCGCTACGGCGGCGGCAATTTCTCATTATACGACCTAAGCTTTTCGTTCTTTTTTTTTTTTTTCGTTTTGAGTCGAATTGAGAACGCTATAAGTAGTCACATGGTTTTGTTTCTCTTACGTCATTTGTCCTTTGAAAGTAAGTTGTTCTCTATTCAGTGTTACATATTGTTGGGGCTGCGAGAAAAGTTGTCGGAGCAGAGGCGTTTTTTCCGACATTTTTTTTTTAAATCTTTCCTAAGCGAAAAATGAAAAAGCCAACATCCTGAGAACCAAGTTGTTCAAACTGCTGGCGCACCCTGCATGCGTAAAATTTTGATGATTGCTGTCAGTTGCAAGGCGCGCCGGTCCGGTGGGTCATATACATTGACGAATAACAGTCATATATCTCCGGCATGTCTGCTGCCACTTACAGGTGCGGAGGCTATTTATTTTTCTTGTAAACCTGAGGGTGGTTCTATATGGCTCAAAACAACACCAACGACACTAACTGACAAGGCGTTTGGGGTGACCGTAATCTCGCTAAGTTTGGTCTAAGCTGCGTTCAGTGCTAAGCTGCGATCGCGAAGAGTCTCTGACTGTGAGCGGTATAAGGACGGCGTGCTATTCGTCCTTGTCTGACTTGTGGGGTAATCTAACCGACATTTATCTGCGGAAAAGATCCAGGGTGTCTCTTAACTTCTACTGAAAGTCGAGTACTGAAAGTCGAGTGCAATAGGGATGGACGGGTAGGTGGAAGGCCTTGAACAGAATTCTGAAACTAAAGAACATTGATAAGACACATACCGGCCACCCCTATTGCATTTGACTTTCAGTACATTGTGCTGCTTGGGCACTTTCTTCTCTCGTCTCCTGCTTTTTCTTCTTCTTCTTCTTTTTTTTTTTTTTTTTTTTGTGTGTGTGTGTGCGGGGGGGGTCTCTGGGTAGGTGCGCGTAGATGTGCAGCTACCTGTTCGTTCCTGGTCGTTCGAACCTCCATTTGTTTGAGTTTGAGTTGAAATAAACGAATGCGGTTGACCACGACAAATGAAGGTATTCAATAAGTATCAAAAGTGGAGACAGTGCTTCGACAGGGCAAGGAATAAAAGGGGAACTTTATTAAAAGCTAAGCTATATAAAACTAAATTAATAGGGTGTTTTTTTTAGACGATACAGATTTTTCATAAAGAAACTATAAGGGTTATAATCACGCTGTTTTCACTTCTATCATGTCTGTGCTGGCGGGCGTTCTTGGCCATATGTTACTGAACCGTCAAATCACTAATTACCTAAAAATTGTTAATTAACTTTTCAATTATAAAAGCTACGAAGTTGTCCCAATGAGAACATCCGTTCGGTGACCTGATATCGTAGCCGTTTTCAGAACAAAAATCTGTTCAGTAGATCCTCCGTAAAAAATTCGTGAATGGACACAATTCGCGTCTTTCTTCACCCCCAACGTGAGATGGTGAAGGAGCCTCATGCGTCGAAGATGAGCTTTAACTTGCGGAAAGAAAACAAAAACACATGTATCTGCGACGCTGTCAGAACTGCCCTTATCTTGGGCTGCATTTTCTGTTAATCTTTTTCCAGGACGCAAGAGGCGGCAGTGTGCTCTTTCCTCCTCATACACTGGGGGTGAAGGAAAGATGGGTCTCCGAAGATGCGCATTGAACAAAATAAAGAAAAAAATGATGTCCCTTCAAAAGTTTTTTTCTCTCTTTTTTTTTTTGCGGACGATCTACAGAACGGATTATTGTTCTGAAAATGACTACGATATCAGGTCACTGAAAGGAACATATGTTCTCATTACGACAACTTCGTATCTCTTATAATTAAAAATAATAATTCACGGTTCTTAGGTTATTAGTCATTTGACGGCCGAGCAACATTTGGCCAAGAACGTCCGCCGGGCCAGAGATCATCGAAGTGAAAACAGCATGTCTATAGCCCTTATAGCTTTTAATGAAAAATCTGTATCGCCTAAAAAAAGACACCCTGTATCTACAAATAGAATGCAATTCGCGCATGCTGTGCTCACCCTTTTTAGAGCACGTAAACGTTTTGCTAATTCACTTCAGGTACCAGCTCGACTTTTCCTTTTCATTAATCTTTTTTCATCGTGGTTGCAACAGCCTATGGTTCAATGCAAGACTGACTGCACTCACGCGATAAAACGTACAGTAGCGGCATTCTACTGTAAAACGATTCCTAACGCTCCCAACGGGACCGTATAAAACTACGTTTCCATGACATTTCAAAAGGGGAAAACGGCCGCCACCGTCGCGAGGAAAGATCATCCGTGCGCATGCGTGAAAGAGGCGCAAAGAGTCGGCCCTCGGGCACACGGCTCGCAGTTGAGCGCTCGATTCACGCGCGAAAACTCGGGATCCCTAATATTGCCTCGGCGAAGTGGACGGTATCGGACCCCGATTTTTGGATAGGGATATGAAAGTGACAGAAGAAGTCCGAGTCACCGTAAGTGTTTCCTTTCTTTCTTTCTTTCTTTTTTTTTATTATTTCTGATTATTGCGATTCTACTGGTCATGTATGCATACAGTTAAAGTTGGTTAGAGTTAGAAAGACATGAAGATAGTAATGTACGCATACAGGTATCCTGACTGGGCGCTTTTTGTTTAACACCAACTTTGGATGCAGTAATTGCGTTGAGAGTTCTTTCAACAAGTTTGAGCAAGGTCTGAAATGCGGAAGCGCACATTGCGAAAACTTTTCGATAAGTTTAGTTACGAAGCTCTCGAACATTAACGAGTTTGATGAAACGTCAAAAGCAGCGCAGATATATTGTATTCGAATGGTGTATGATACATTAAGCGGCTTTTACGATTATGCCTCGTTATTCCGAAAACTCGGACTGCGCACAGTACCGACAACCGCACGCGTTTGCGCGTGTTCGCTGACCACGGGTTTGTCTTCCGTACCCGTTCCCGCAGTGATCACGTTAAGCCAAGTCGCTCAACGTGCTGTTCTCTCACACAGAGTACTTCGTGCAGCCGACGAGCTGGGCATGACGTATTATTCTGGTATAACATTTTTTGGCGGACAGACGAAGACTGTCCAGTCCAGCTGTCATCTGCGCGTTTATATATTCCACGTCGAACTTCCAGAAGAACCAGTTTGTTTCGCGTAAGCGATGCGCACTTGCTATCGCCTGTCGTTAGATGAGAATTAACGCTTAACAGTGTTTCAACGATAAGGGTTGATATTTACAAAAGGACTAGACTTTAGGTGCGCTCTCGAGGATGCATTGAGTTTGAGTTCGAATATGTAAAAAAAAGGGCGGAAGAAATCGAATTCGTCGCCTGACGAATTCTGCTACTCCACAAATAACCCCTAAATGGATGAACCCCACAGAAAGGGAAATTAAACAGCTAAAAAGATCCCCCTCCCCTTTCACCGAACTGTGTGTGCACACCTTTATGGGCACCACCGAGCCAGGTCCCGGCTGTTGGCGTGCACTCTTTATACAAATAAGGAAAAGTTGCGCGCATGCTGTTCCTGATCAAAGTTAGTCTGGTCGGAGAAGTAATATTACAAAGTTTCCACGCATCGCGGCGCACGAGATTTTACCCAGGTTGACGCGCCCAGTGATGTATGGGTTTATTTTTATCGGCGGTTTTTCCCCCCGTTTTTATTGGATATACGGATTGGATATGGATTGGATATACGTACTATTCCCAAGCTGGCGCTTTTCGCTTATGCTCGCTTCGTGAACGTAACTGAATTATGGCCGCAAACAGCCCGTGATGATGATTTGGGTATTACTGGTGATAGCTGTTCGCATAATCATGCGGCCTGGAACAACAACGTCTTGACAGTGCTCGCATCCTAGGTTTATGAAACCATGCCAGCCCGACTGCGCATTATTCACACGATAAGATGGCTACAAACATCTAGGCATTCAATCATTTTTTGTTTAGACAACAACAACATATAGATTGTGATGATGAAGTGGGGACTTGTTTAGAATAAGAAAAGTAACTATTGTGAGGCTTGAACGCACAAAATGGCAAATGGCAAACACAACAAGAACCTCAGGGTGCCTAGGAAAATGAAAGGTAAAGAAGGAGATGAAAGATGAAATTCGTCGGCAAGGTGAGCCAATGTGGCGTAATCGCTTAGCGCGATTACGCGACTACTTCCTCTCCGAAGGTTGTGGCGTGGAGGGAGCTGCAATTTAGTGGACCGACGTCATTTGGTCGACGTGTAAGTTGCAAGGCTTCCGAGGGGGACGTTAAATACGGTTAGCCATGTTCTGAGATGTCAGTGCACTTTAAAGAACCCACAGATGACCAAACTTAGTCCGCAGACCGACCGCTGTGTCGTCGCTCGTGGTTATATGGTTGTCTCCCTACCCGAAGTCGAGAACTATTGTCGGGAACGAGACGGGATTTTTCTGTGTATAGCGCGATTAGGTACGAAACGTAAAATGAAAGCTCGTGAGGAACGTTATAAATCCGTCATTTCCTCCCCCCCTCCCCCTCCTCTCGGCCAATATTAATGTCGTCTCCGACGATTTAGTATATACGCAACGCACGCAACTCTGGTTAGAGGCAGCAACGTCTTATGTTGTTATCACTCCAATTATTTTTCCCTAACAGTTTTTCGTTTGCACTGAGCTCCCTAGATTAGATTAGAAGTAGAAAAGAAAAAAAAAACGTAGGGCGCATTGGTGCGACCAGCTGTTCCATGACGCTTACGTGTGAAAGCATTGAGTGATTGCGCTCCTCAGAATTAGCCTATGTGCTGCTAGCAACACGGTTGTCTGAAATCGCCTGTCAGTAGTTCTGCAGCCTATATTTCCTTGATTGCCTCCCGAACATATTGTTCCAATATTCTATTTCAAGGTGTACCATATGCTGCACGTGTTTCTTACTCAAAATAAATGATCTTGCAAAGAGTGCTGATTTGAGATGGTTTAAACGACGGGGTGCCGATTTCAAGCAACCGTGTCGCAAGCAGCACTATATTTTCCTTCATCGCGTTACAAGTAGGCTTCTTTTTGCTAGTTGAATACAGTATGCAACCAACAGTATGCAGTATGCAGTACCAAGTATCTAGTATGCAGTACAAACAGGCCCAATCCCACATTTTGAGGCTTCTTTTTGGACAAGTGTCCATGCCTCGGCAAAACTCACTCTCGAGCAGGTTCATTCATGCTCATTCATGGTCAATGTGACGAATGAGTTTAGCATAACTGAGCAAAGGGAAAGCTTAGCGCCGAGTGAGTGAGCAGGAGACACAAGTGCCGACCCCTGCAATCGAGATGCATAAGAGGATGTCACCCCCTACAGAATACTAGTTGTACATCGTTCCTGTAAAGCGTGCTTTGCCTGCAGAGCTTCGCTTTCATGTGGAAAAGCGCATCCTACGTGAGCCGCCACATGAACTTTCGGATGCAATCTTCTGACCACTTGTGTACATGGCTGTGGGACGAATAACGATCCGACGATAGTAGATCGAAAGATGTTCACGATAACGGATTCAAAAACATGGTGAGCCTATCACCTCAATCCTTCGAAGAGGTTTATATTACGCTCGTGACCATTGAAGCGCCGGACTTCTTTATGTCCCATCATTCTCGTTGACTGCTTCCAAGCTGTTAAAACTCCCTATTATTGCAATTCCACATAGTACGTCGCTATGCCAAGAAATAAGTAGCTTTATAAGTAGTTGTATGCCTTTTGAGAATTACTAATCTAGTCGTTGCATGGGGCAAGAAACGTAATTGCGCGAGATTTTCTCATTAAAGGAGCATGGAAGTGACATTTAACACGACTCGAAACCCTGCTTCATATGTGAAGCTGTCCACAAGGAGTCACCATGCAAAATATTTTCGCTCTGCGGCGCATTGTTACTGCGCAATAAGACAAAAGACAGTCTGAGGAAGCAATCGCAGACGAGAGACACGAGTCCCGCGTGACGCTCAGGAACTTCTTTCTTTCTCTTTCTTTCTTTTTTTTTTCTCGGCTCATGCGCCGATTAGACATACTTGAGCTGTGCCGTTGGACGTCACTGGTCACGTGCCGGAGCCCGTGATACGTCACGACGTCTTCTGCTTCGCCGATGCGCTCCTTGGATGTGGAGATGGTTTTTGAAAGGTGTGTGGAACAGCGCCTTGCGCGCGCCCTGTAGATCACCTGCGCTCAGCGTTCTTTCGCAGGAGCTCATTTTATTCGATACAAGAGACTTCGCAGCGAAAAATAAAACATATTTTGGGGGGCACTTCCAAGGTAAAGAAATGGCGTTAAAGGAAATGTAAAGTGAAATATAGTCATAATGTTTCAAGGCGTAGTAGAACATGGCTGTGTGATCACACACCCAAGTCATCACCTCTCAGTTCGTCATACCTATCGCACTAATTAATTTTGAACACTTTTAGGAACTGAAAGGTGGCAACCGTCGACATTCGCAAAGAACGAAGTTGGAGTCGATCCCGGATTGGCGAACAGACATGACGTATTATTAGGTACCGCGTAACTCATTTGAGACAGGTTAATAATTATCATTACTTTTTTTTTTCTTTTTTGAAGAGCAACATCAATTTTTGAGGAGTTGGGTTTAAACTGCTAACGCTCGCAACGTCCGAATCCCTCCCCACTGAATCAGCACCCATCACCTCTTTGCAAAACGTGCAACGTAGAAGCCGATGTGCCACACATTCTCATTGCCTGCCAGCGGTACGAAGATCACCGATCGAGTCTCCGGCGCCGCCTTGCTCATCTAGGCTACCGAGAGCTTTCCTCGCGGTGCTACTTGGCCCTACTCAGCACGCTGAAGTCACGTCTGCGCTGACACGATTCCTTCGGGAATCTAAACTCCTGGGCATTCTCTGATGCGTCCTATGCGCAACGATTAGTGAAGGAGCTGTTTCTTCTGTATTTTTCGATAATTTTCTGTATCCCAGCTGTTTTCTTTTGTTTGCTTGAAAGCATTAGGGAATAGCAAGCCCACACCGTGGCTAACCTTTCCCTTCCCTTTTTTCTTACTTTGCATTAAACATATTCCCCCCTCCCCACTTCATCATCATAATATATATTTTGTTGCAGTTGTCGGAATTCCGTGCCAGCGAGGTGATCCGCGCCCTGTGTTGCCATTTTCATCCTTCCGCGTCTCTCTGTCGTCTGCTCGGTGTATTGTTGTTGTTGCAAAACCTCGTACCAAAGTGATTTAAATGAATGTGTGGTTTGCGTTCTTGTGTGTTGAAACACACGAACCGTGCACCTTCGCAATGAAAATGCTTCTACTGCACTCGCGAGAACAGCACTATCGCGTCTTACGTAACGCCAAGTTGCTTGCGTTCTCAACATATGGAGCGTGAGTCGCCTCAGGGCTGGGGCGATTCTGGAGTCCTCTAGCTACTTTTGTGCAGCGCAAGCAATCTTTGAAATTCGATTGCCGAAACAAAATGCTCAACATACAGCAGAACCATTTCGCGTCTGATAAAGCGCACATCTTACAAGCTTTCAGAAACCCATACGGTTTCTGCAGGTTTGCCATTCACTTTACAGTTCCATTAAAACAAAAGGTATCTGTGATCTCGAATGCTTACTAGACGGGGCTTGTTTAACTGCGAAGACGTAAGTGGTCGAAACATTGTGTATGGATCAGTATCCAATGTCTAGACTGTCTAGCAGGAAGCAAGAAATACTTGTTTTGTGTGTTTTTTTGTACGCTCTTACGTTTCCCATAAGAATATTTTCCAGCATTTTTTATAATACCGTTGCGCTACCACGTATAGTAGAACTTCTTCACGAAGAGCATCCATTAGTGAATTCCTCCTGTAAGCATTTCCATTTTGGAAACACAACCAACGTTGGGGGATTTTCGTAAGAGCCATAGGATGTTTTAGATTTGAGATGTTACATATGCAATAGACTGGGTGCTGCTTCCCACCAGTCGTTTGACCCATGTCGTGGTCATCATTTATTTGTTGTTCATTTGAAAAAGAGAAAAGAAAAAGTACGCAGCATCCAAGTCCAGAGAAACGAAGTGGCGCCCGACTAACCAGTGACATATTTCTCGTCTATGACTATTTCTTGCTTTTTTTTGTTTTCAATTAATTCGTTATTGCAAAACGCAGAATTTGCGTTCGAGTCTTTCGTATATCAAACTAGTTCACCCTTACAGAAAACAAGCAGAAATCTTACTGTGAGCCTAATTACGTGCACAAATGGTCACTCGGGGACGCTAATTAATAGTCTTGAATGTAACAATATCCTGTACCTTTCCGTCTTCCTTGAGAAAAGCCAAAACATTCTCCTTAACTACGCTTCACTTAGTTGTGTATAGGATCCCATGAGGGCCACTGAGGTCCTGCGACCTTCCACAAACTCAAAATGATACCCAGATAACACAGTCTCAAAGGAAATCATCCCTGCAGTAAAGAGCTCCTAAAAGGTACTACACATACTATACTCAAGCCCTTCCTAAACGTTTACCCTGGGAGAAAAACCTTGCGCGACACCCATAAAAATCCCAAAGGAATATCGGATTACTTAAGCAAGTCCTTTGTTGAGAACTTCGCAGTCACCTCTGAACCGGTGCCTCGATTTCTCATTCATGGTTAATAATCGATGCCTCAATCTCCCGTAAGTGGGTCAAACTGACGGTGTACTTCCAGAGTTCCGCGATGAACAACATTTGCTTTGAAGTTTCTCGGTTCGGTAACTATCTCGGCTGCGAATAAATGCGAAAGCGTCTGTAGCGTTTAGTGGTGATGATAAAAGTTTGTTTCTTCGGTGAACGGCGTAATGTTAAGCGGTGATTTAGCGCTAACGAACAGAATGAAAGGGTCTGCGGAACGCTGACGGGTGATAACAGCCTGGCTATTTAGCGTACGTTCGTGTTGCTCTTGGTACATTATCGTGCTTCATCAGTAACAATGAAATAATTACATCTGTCTTTTTGCTTTACACTAAGCTGACGTATATTTATTGCTCAATTTGGTTTTATTAATGCGCCGGTAAGAGATAGCGTCCCCGCCAGCAGCTCATATGCTGGTGCTAATGTGGTTAAGTACACAGACACTACATGTCGACGCGGTACATTTGAATCCGATTCACCTTTGAGTATCGGAACCGATGCAAGAATACCCCCATGTGCTTCTCGCTCTCTTCTCCAGCAACAAATAGAAGCAAATGAGCTTGGATAAGTGAGAATAGATACAACCTCGCAACGCTTTGAAAGAAGGCTTATGTACATATAGCAACACTTGTAGACAACAAGGCTACGGCACGAAGGCACAACTACTTTAGTGACCCACCTCCCCATTCAATCAATCAATCAATCAATCAATCATTTTAGTTCATTCATTCATACAATGCGTACAATACCATTGAGCTAAAGGAACCAGAGGGAAAATTGGCAGCAAAGCGACCCTTGCTATTCTGGTATCTTACCCTATCAAGATAGCCAGCGACGTGCATTCCACGATCAGCGTAATACAGGGTGTTCAAAATTAAGTTTTCACGAGCGCTACGCAAACACAGCGATGACAGAAAACCGGATGATAACTTTACGCTATTTGTGTAAGAAACAGGTGCTGCTAATTATGTAGCACCCGTTTCTTACTCAAGGAACATAAAAATATCACCAGTTTTCTTTCGTTCGCCTATTTATAAAGTGCTAGTGAAAGCTTAATTTTGAACACCCTGTATACAATGAGCTCCTGTTCTCGGACCACGCTGTGCGGTTTCAATGCGTTCCGAGCCATGTCGGCCTCCACGGTAATAGCCGCGCCGACGCCGCGACGGCGAAACGTGCCCACGCATTAGAGCCGATTGGTGGAATACACATCTTAACATCCCGCCTGACAACTGCAGCTACGCCGCTTCATCACTGTCAGCACGAAGCTCTTTGTCAAGGACGTTGCCAGGACCAACCCCGTCTTGGTGACCATTGACCCAACGATGGAGTACACTATCTGCAGTTGCGTCTCAGGGAGGAAAGAATCTGTCATCCATATGCTCCGCCTCAACGTCGCCCGCACTGCGTCGCTGCTATTCAAAATAGTCCAGCAAGCCACATCTCTATGTTCTACCTGCAACGTTGAGGCAGACATTTGACACCTTCTTCTCGACTGCCGCCGTTCCAAGTCCTTCCGCGACAACCTCAAGTCTCGCCTGACCCGCCTCGGATACTCCACCTCTCTCGCAACACTACTTGGCACACGCAGCGGAGGCATAACCGCGGCGGTTCTCCACTAGCTGCGTGATACCGATCTTTTCAGCAGCCTGTGACATTGTGGGTGGGACGGCAGAAGACCTCTGACCTCTGACCCCACATCGCCTTACTCTAACTAGCCCAGGAGCTTGACTACCCACTACGAAATTATTTAACAAGGAATAGCAAGCCGTCCTTTCTGACTGACCTTTCCTGTCAAAATAAATAGCTTCCCCCATTTTTTTCTTCTAGTTGTGATGGTGATGGTGACATCACCATCACAACTACTTTAGGTTGCAGTACGTACTATTTTATGTCCTGATCAATTCCACGCACACGCAAAAAAATAACATCAATCCCTATGAAAAAAACAGCGAAGAAACCTCATTCTTTATTATTCCCACCTTCCATATATCACTAACTTAATTTCCCTGCTCGCCATGCTAGCTGTCTTGACCAATTTATGTGCGGAAACCAATCTATGGTGCAAGCGTATGTACGAAACATTTGGGTACCCCTTGTATTCTGGCGAACAGGAGGAAAGGCAGGCACTATCTTGGACGTCGCGACACAAGCTCTCATGCTATGTGAAAAAGGCATCGTCGCACACAAGACGAATGGCAATGCGTTACCCATCTTCTTGTGCTTCCCTAAAACTCAAGGAAATGATTCATTCTACAAGTACACACTAGCCGGATTGCTTTATCCCGCTTTGTTCATCTCCCTTTAGCTTATTTTCTGCTCCTTTCTTTGAGTATATCGAAGTTGACGTGCCGTGGCAAGCCACAGCCAACGAATATTTTGCCTTTCAGCGTAGTCTGTCACCGGAGAAAACAATTTGTCTTAATTACCGCCTTATTCCAACGCATGCAGTTGCGTCAGAGGAGAAAAAGCAGTTTTCGTTGCCGACGCCAACATGCAACCCCAGCAATGAGCCCGCTGCAGTGCAGTCCAGCTTTGGTCACCTCATCAGTTGCGAGCTTCGTGAATTTCTTAACAGTGCCCACCCAGTAATGTACAGGAAGAGGGAGATACAAGAGAAGCACAAATGCTCCTAATACGGGACTAATGTTTTTCTCTGTTGTTTATTTTGTTTATTCAAATGTTGCGATGGTGGACGAGCAGGTAATTTTGGAATTTTACGCTCGTCGACGCCGAAAAGGTTTATTCGGTTGGAATAAAATCCATTTGCGAAAACGCCGGTAGAAAAGTAGAAGACACCGCTGATAACGTCATTGGTAGCTAGAACGTGTACGGAAAATCCTGAAATTAGGCTTTCAAAAAGGTAATACAATTGGCATAGAAACTGCCCGAGCAAGCCCCTCCTCCTTACAAAAACGTCGCGTCAAATTATACGACATAAAAACCGCTCAAGGTAACGTTTCATTTTCTAATTGGTTAACTAATCAGTTTTATTTTCCGCTAACGCAGACCCCTTGACATTCAGAGAACAAAGGCAGCTATAAATTTAGCTTGTTAAGTGCATTTCCTATTTCTATGCGGCGAGATGTAAATATGCTAATGTTTCCAAATGGCATTCTGCAAAAAATAAAAGAGGAGAAAAGGATAAAGTTCTATTCAGCGGCACGCAGTCTTTTAAAGTGCCTCGCTACCAAAACCGTAGTAATTAAAAAGCGCGTCGGTGTGCAGCAACGAAACGGCATTTAATCTCCACGAATTACTAATTCAAAGGGAACAACGTCGCGGCCATGTCTTTCTTTCTATTTTTTCTCTCTCTCTCTTCCCCTCTCTTTGTTTCGTTGCGCAACATTGTTAACATAGCGGGTGTTAGTAAATATTTGATAACGTCACCGGGAACCCACCGTGCCGCATAGTAAACCGGTTCATAGTAAAGTAGTAGTAGATTCAGGATGTTATCACTTGATCGGGTGCGGTAGACACTGTACTCCGTGAGCCATGTTATAAGTTATAACGGTCTACTAACATAATAGTAAGTTCTAGTGCAGCGTACGCTATGGTCTTTGCGTACGTAAGAAATAGCGCCGTGGTTCCGCGCACTGCACGAATTTATGTTTTGCGAGTGCGCAGGACCACAAATATCCCTTACGTTACGCAAGGACGATAGCGTACGATACCGTAATATAGCCCCAAACGCAGAAACGCCTAGTTTCATCCGCTTAGCTTTTTTCGGTAGCTCGTCCACAAGCTTAGATATCCGCAAGCGTTCCCGTGATACACAGACACTAAACAAACCTGAGGTGGCAGGGGAGCTAAAAGCACGACACTTGCACGCGAGGAAGTCGTTAGAGTTTCTCGTCTTCCGGAATAAAAGGGCCCGTGGGATAAGGAGGCTCACGGACACTGTCGAGGCCGAACGCCAGTGGCGTGTAGGACTCATATTTTATTTTCCTTCGTGGCTGCAAGGAAGCCGCAGGAACGGCAAGGGCGAGCGGCATCTATAATGATGTGCAACGGTGCAAGGACTCGAAAGTCCACACTCTAAGAAAAAAAGGAGTACTTTTACTCCTTTTGGGGAGTAATTGCATTGCCACAAAAAATAGTCCCTTTCGGGAGTAAATGCACGGGAGTAAATGAATGTCACAGAGTGAAGACCGCATTTCAGGCGCTGTTGTAAGAGTCCCAGGTACAAAATTGGTGCGCAAGCATGAAAATACTTTGAAGCAAACCGTCAACCGTGATATATCGAGTGATATAAAATCTTGCGCCATATTAGGGCATAATTTGCGAAGAAAGATGCGCTAACTGTTTCTTAGTCTGTGTGGCTGGAAAATTGCTACGTTGTCCGAGTTATACAGCCTTATGTCGTTCAAATTGACCAAAGGGCACATATTTACGTAGACTGTCGCATTCAGGAGACCATTCGCGAAGTTTAGTGACAATTTGCAGTCCTGGGGAGTAAATGTCGGGACTAAATGTTGGGTTAGGGGACTAAAATGGGGAGTAATTGCAGACTAGGGGAGAAGAAGCTGCAATTACTCCCCGTTTTACTCCTCTTTTTCTTAGAGTGCACAAGCGGAGTCCAGGGGGCGCAGTGAGGATATGTTGCACCACCATGTTGCGCTATAGATACACCACATGCCCATATAACGAATACTGTTTTTTCATGCAAACCTTGTGGAAGTGTTGATGTGGTCATGCACTGGAGAGTGAGGGGGATAGGCGTTACGGAAAAACGATAACTCATCTAATGCAATAAATCAATCGAACAATGTATCGATGCAAGTTGCAAATGGCGAGGGCTCCAGGTCACCTAAGATAACATGTTTTCCAACTCAGCTTCGAAACCTGTAAACTTCGACCGAGCGAAAACTCTCACATTCCGTTCGTCTCAGACTACCGGCACTGTGCGGGGTTGAATCGCCATCAGCTCGCTAATGGCAGCTCCAATGTCAAGCTGACTGCGGGGATGCGGCTTCGAATCTTATCATTGGCTATATTGAGTCTGTTGTTTCCCCGGACTTTTTCGACAACTTTTCCAGATAAATTCGCCACAGTGTCCTCTGAAGTCGGTCCAGGACACATGCGAACCACCCCGTGTTCCACTCTTCCGCGCTTTTTTCTCTGCGTCTCTTCACGACTGTCTGTCGCTCATAGCCACCGTCGCTTCGCGGTGCTAACATTTTTTTTTTTTTTTCATTCTCGAAAAAAAAGAAAAAAAGGATGCATCTTTGGCAATTCTGCTAGACGCGTTTCGAAGCGGTAGGTTTATAAGGTCATCTTACGATCATTACATGTGCTTCGGCGCCCATTGTAACTTCTTCCTCCACTCAACTCTTCTTCTTTCTCTATAACTGTTACGGACGGACCAAGAAGGTTGCAGACGATTTCGTAGCCCCTATAGAGCTATCGCGCACAAAATACTATCAACTGCTTGGTGAGCAGCTGCTGCAATACCGCGAAAACCGTTATTCTAAAACCGTCCTATCCAACGCAACGCTCCATCACCGTCACGCTTTCACCATCTCCGTCAGATACGAATTTTTAAAAAAATCCACCCGCAGAGACTGCACCGACCATTTCAACAACCCTTACTTTGCAAGAACGCGGGTTTGGCACTACCAATTTGTCACCGAAAAAAAATATATATATACATATATATATATCGGCTGCTCTGAGCGAACAAAGAGCACATCAGTGAATCCTGTCTTAGTTGCAACTTTTCTATCGCTGCCTCTGCTGTACAATTTCCTCTTCCTCTAACCATTATTATCATCATTATATTCATGTTCTTTCGATTTTTTCCCCAGCAGCGTGTCTACATCGTGCTCGTTAAAGAACAAGAACTTGAGATGACATGACGTATTGGCTTCAGATTATTATTTATTCATTTATTTTCTTTTACTACGCCGTTTTTCTCGACCGTGACACGGTGTTTCGCAGCTTGCGAGATACTAACGCTTGTGTTAGTTTGCGCTACATTATATTGGAACTGTATTGAACTTGTACTACACAAGTTTACTTGGTTATATTAAATATCCAACACAAAACTAACGCTACTTTGCTCTTGGCTTTTCTTTATTTCGATCAATCAATGTTCTTCTTTAGAAGATCCTTCTTCTGTCTGACTCCATAATTTTCTGTCCAACCTGAAGAACTCCCAGGCTCTGGAAGAGGAACGCAGCAGAAAAAAAAAGAAAGAAAAACAATCGTTGGTTAAGAAAAAGCTTCCCGGGGAATAATGCAAACCCAGAACGCTTTAGTACGTACATATTTCGGAGCAGAATCCAATATATGGGCATCCCGCTTAAGATGCATTCTGCGTTTTCGTGCCACTTCTCCAGATAAAACTCTTGCCATTCGCCAGTGTTTTCGAGCGATTTGAATTCAATTCCATTCTACTCGGCTCTCTCCATGCAGCTTACTAAGTAGCTGCATTACAAAACATCGAACCCGAACACATCTTGCACTTTATTCGGGAAGAAGTTCTTCCATCCGAACGGTGTATCCACACTGTGCATTCGTCATTTGCATCGGAAACGGCATAAAACAATCCAATCCAATTCAATTCCAATCTAAGAGCAGTTCGACGAGCTCGCAACTCCAAGTAGAAAACAGCGAAACACCGCCAGACTTTCAAACAATGAAATAGGAAACGTACCAGACGTCAATAGAAACGCGTTGGTCGTGTTACTTCCCTTGGCGGTAATGTTCCGGAGAATCGTAAAAGAGCTGTGCTTGAGACTCCTGTTTTTGTGTTTCTACCCCAGTCTCAGGGTTCGTTACGGAGATCGTAAAAGAAAGTCGTATTTCACGCTTCTCTCACCTGCGGCGCGAAAACCTGCGTAAAGCCTTGTTTCCAGCTGCCCATACAGTTGGGGTGTTTGATTACGTGTGACAGCTGAGTGCACGTGACATGAGGAACGAGCGTTCCGGAGGAAGCAGCAGTGATGACGATGATGATGATGCTGAGGAATATGAGGATGTGTGTGTGTGTTTCTATATTTGCCTTTTCCTTTTTTTTTGTCATTTTTTCTTTTTACTTTTTGTGGGGTTCATTTATGGGATCTTTGTGCGAGTAGGAAAATTCGTCAGGCGGCGAATTCAATATCTTCCCTACGGTAACTTTCCATACGGTACGGAGACGTTGCGCAACTCAACCAGTGAGTAAATCAAAGGAACGAACCAACTAGCTTCCCCTCTCCTCGTTACACGTCAAAGGAAATGACGTTAGCAGGACAAAGTAGAGCAGCGAAGTAGTTTTCAGACGTTCCCAGCTGCTGGCTATCCCTTCGCGCCACACGCTTCATTGCTCACTTTGTACAAATACATACATATACGGCTAAAAATAGATATTTAAGGCAGCCTCCAGTTCAAGGGCAATTGATTAACTGTCGTGCCCCTTAGCTGTTCTCTGTCTCTCGACATTCAAAGCATGCTGTTCTTGTCATTCCGTGTTTGCACCGCGAAGCAACAGTGACTAGAGCGGCGTGCAGGTCTGGACAGATGGAGAAAGGACAGCAGGAAGGAGTGGGCGACAGCGGGGTTTAGTGTGCGTCCTAAGCAGACTTCAGGGGAAACTGTGCCGACACTATGCCGGAAAGTCCTCCGGAAAACCCTGGGAAAACCTCAGACAGTAGGAGTAGACAAACCTCGGTGGTAGGATTCGGACCCACCACCTACCAGTCAAAGAGCATTCTTTGATTTGATTTTATGCCGCGCTCCTATTGAGTAAGCGCGAGCTGTAAACAGCATTTACTCTATAAAAATACATCTTTCGACACTGAGCTTTTTCTATGGGTTTTCTGTAGACCTTTCGGATGAACTTTTCTGGCGCGGAATCGATTAATCAAATTTAAAAATTCATTTCATCCAAAGAAATGCGCGGAAAGTACAATTTTCAATACCGGCACTGATATCGTGGCTTCCTAACTTTCAGTCAATTAGGAGATCTGCTTGAAACCCGAGAAGCTATCAATAATTCGTTTTCACCCATTTTTTCTCGAGCTACAATAATTATCGTCTAGTTTATATTCATAGTTTTCCCCTTAACTCAATATTTTATCACACAGAATATGCGTCCGCGTAAAATCTTGCTTTTTCAAGTCTATCTATTTGCCTGTTAAGTTATTTATTTTGATAATATCTATTCGCTAATCAACAAAACCAGAGCAGCGTAGAAGTCTCGCCTCACTATCCTTCTCATCCTTCTGTCTCATCCCTCTTTCACCGCTTGTTAGTGTATATTTTATTTCCTAATTCTTGTCTTTCCTTTTTATTTATTTTGTTCTTCTTTCTCTTTTTTTTCTTTGTTCTAATAAATATATATCTCCCCCCCCCCTCCCGGTTTGCTTTCTTTCCCGGTTTCCTCCCTGTTATTTAAACATGGCCGTACGAGCCCTTCGCTCTTAGATTTTTTCTTCGCTCTAGATTTTCTTAGATGTTGTCGCTTGTTTTCCATTCAAATAAGATTCAACGAACTATCTTCGCCGTCAGTTTCAATTTAATTTTTTTTTATTTGAATTTATTCTCCTTTCGGATGGGAGAGACTAAAAAGCCAGAGGGCTTGACGAAGACTCTGCTCCCATATGTGTCCACGCCGGTAATCCTACGGGCCCTTCCTCCTCCCTACGGGCTCCTGGAACATCCTTTATACTTGCTGTTGTCCCAAGCCAATGGACCTCTTTCACACTCGCGTCGTATCGTGTAGGGGCTGTCCAGCGAAACATGATCGGTGACTGCGCGCCAAAGCACAGCCCGCTAGGATGCTCTCTACAGCCGGCAAGAGCCGCCGGCACCATATTGGCGCCATCTATTTAATATGTAGGGAACCCTCTTCGACGCCGTCAGAGTCACAGGGCATGCGCAGAGGCATTTTGAAAAAAAAAAGTCAATTCCAGGCCGCTCGGCAAATGTTGCAATCAACCAGGTAACTCGCGTTATACGGCAACTTTTTTTTATTCGACGTTAGCGCCGCGAAGCAACTGTGGCTATGACCGCAGTACGGACGTAGACAGATGGAGAGAGGAGGAAAGGAGGAGGCCGATAGGAAGGAGGAAGAGAGGGGGGTTAGACCAATGAGTGTAGCTAAATTGAGCGGTCTCTTGCCAATACGAGCAAGTTCACCACACAGTGTCCGCCTTTACGGGCCGTAGGGTGCACATTCCACAAGAATATGCTGGGTGTTATGTGATGTGATGTGATGTGATAGAAGAAGTAGTAGTAGTAGTAGTAGTAGTAGCAGTAGTAGTAGTAGTAGTAGTAGTAGTAGTACTGCTAGGTGTTCGACAGGACATTGCAGGTGGAGCAGACGCTTGTATCACCGCATCTGATCATGCATTTGAATTGTGGTGTGAAAGTCACATTGAGGCGGAGTCTGCGCAGATTGGAGGTAAAATGAACTTGAGAAGGCTTGAGGATTGGGCTAGTTGGTAATGAGACATCTGAACTGAGAGTGCAAGAAAACACGGACAAAGAACGGAGAAACAGACAGGACGAGGGCTAACTTCCAAAAGAAGAAAATGCAAAACCTCTTCACAGCACACGTGTCCCTGGAGGTAAAATGGCGTGATAAACGGGCAGGGAAAGAAAACGACAAATTTGGGTATACCGAATACGTAAGAGATCGGTCTGTGATGTCCCGGCACCTTCGCTGCGGAGCCAGGGGCTGAAACCATGCAGTTATAGTAGGGTCCTCCCGTCACCCCACGACTGCACAATTGGCACGGCTGTCTGGGACTCATGCAGAGAACGAAGTATACTATACGTACTTACTTACGTAAACGTGGGGCACAAACGCATACTCATTGCATTTAGTGGTGGCCCGCGTGAAATTGTGTGCGTGCATGTAGGTTTAGCCACACTAAACCTAGCGCCAATGCGTCTCGCACTCAAAAAGAAAAAAAAAACATTTCTGACACAGTTTCTTGTTTTTGTTTTCGATTGTTTAATTGGCATTACATCCGAGTACATAGAGAGCGTGTGCGCGACCTCCAAGTGGAGCGGTTGTCACACTTTGTAAGCTTTGCGCACAACGCAAGCTGTGCGCAATAGCACACAATCCCCAGAGGCGAACGTGCATCTGCGAATATCAGCCGAACACGACATCTCCAGATGTCGTGCTCAACTTGGAGGAATCGCAAAGAGCTCGAGCACGGCCTGGTGCGCCCTCAAAGGCTACATTTGAAAGTATGTCTTACGATCAAAGGGATATCTGTTGAACGGACTCCGCAAATAGGCTCCTTGGGCACTTACTTGAACGTTGTTGACGAAAGGCAGATGTACTCTCTATATACTAGATTTCTAGCACGCTGCTTCCTTAAGTGTCTTCCGAACGACGCAGCGAACGAAATCTTAGCTTGCGCGCGAATTGAATTGAATTGCGGAAAAAAAACGAATTCCGCTACTTACAGAATGAAACCCACTTGCCAAAAAAAAAAAAAAAGGAAATTACAAAGCTGCCCAAAAACTTCCCGTCACAATGGGGTAGGGTACCGCACCACCGCGGTGAAACACCCAATCTCATCGTCATTATTTATTGTGGGTTGGTTGGTTGGTTGGTTCCGTCACAAACTGATCTCCCTTCAGATATGGTTCGTAAGAGGACAGCGCACTATGTTTTCCTCGTATCCTCACTTTAGCACAGATCTCCTTCAAAGCAACTCGCTCTAACTCGCAAGCGGGGACTGTTGCTTTGAAGATGCACGTGTCCTCGAGTGGGTACACCAGGGAAACTTAGTGCGTTAACCACTTAGAAACAAATGTTTGAAGGGAAACCAAGCGAGAGCTGTTGCTTTGAAGAAGTATGTGTGTTTAACTCAAGACACGAGGAAAACACAGCACGGCAGTCACTTACGAACCATGTTCAAAGGGAAACACTGTTTGTCGCGCGAACAACACTACAGGTCGTCGCGCCGATTTTAATCCAAGTGTCAGCTAAATTAATCCACGCGCCATGCAAACTTTATTTGGCATGGATTAATTCAGCTGGCACTTGGATTAAAATCGGCGGGAAAAACCTGTAGTCTTTAGGATGGTGATGGATAGAAGAGATATAATAGGGAGAGATTAAATTCGTCACACGACAAATTCGGCTACGCCCATAAACAGACACCCCCTACCTCCCAAAGGGGGAAAAAAATTGAAAAGAGAAACCCAACGCTTTCGCGATAACTATCGGCCAAGGGCCAAATCACCGGTTAACGGACGCACAATGAATCACACGATCCTAATAGACTCGACTCCAACGCACACCTCCTAATAAATGTCACAAGCGTTGACAAGGCAGCATCCCTCCTGTCAGGTGGCCAAGGAGCCTGCACGTTAACGAGATCAAAGTTGCGGTTGTCCAGTCGGTCGCGAGCAGATTTCATGGTAACCCTTTAAGGTGCGTATCTAGAACAGTGCATGCACGAGGACGTGCTCAGTGTCCTCCACGGTTGCACAAAGTGTGCAGTTCGCTAAATCAGCCTTCCCAATTTTATGGAGGAATCGGCGCCCATATATGGCACGTTCAGACGGAACCTTTGCAAGAGAGCCTGGACAGATCGAGGTAACGAGGACGGAACTCTACATTTCAGATCCAGCTCAACTAAGTGAAGCAACAAGGAGTTCCCGTCGCCTTGTAGCCATTGCTACAAGGCGTCACGTCACGTCAGAGGTAGTAATCCGGCTCCGACTTGAGTATTGAGTTTCCACTAGGAAGCGAGGGTTCTTGGATTATGCTGGGCACGAAAGTGAAGTGCAAAACATTCAGTTTGGCTAACGATGGAAGCAACTTCTTCACAAAACTTCGTTCATCGTTTTTTTATTCTGCTACAAGATTTACTACCTTGTTAGCGGTACACTTTTTCAACGTACTTTCAAGATGCCAGCGTGATTTGTGAGGAAAAGGCGGCAGTTATTTCTTGAGCGGGCCTCTATCTGCCGCCAGCCATATTCTTTGCGCGGACTAAATGAAAAGCGTGGAAAGAAGAAACGTGTGAATAACACGCAGAACGAAACACCGGCTGTCGTAAAACAGAGGACGTGAATTCGGAGGGTTATTGAACGGTCGTGGAAACAGCGTTGTGACAGGTCTGACACAGGAATTCACAGCTAAGAATAGAACGGCCAATCCGATCGAATTTACGTTATCTTATTTGCCCGGTTGGAGGGCGACGACCTTTGAAGACAATAGACCACCCACCGCGGCACGTCACATCACATCCAGATATCATGTGATTGGGATAGTGGATCTTTGTGAAACAAGGGTGGTGTTGTTGGTGTTGTCGTCGTGGAACTTAGTAGTTTCCTTTATTTCTTTCTTTTCTTTCTTTATTATGGGTTGTAAGAGAGGTTAGCCAAGCTAGCCAGGGTAGCATCGGCCTTGCACCGTGAAGCTTACCTTCGTATCTCCTCCGCGCAATTGCACCCCATCATCGGAAACAATCATCAAAACAACGACTGCCAACACACGTGGATTTTTTTTTTTTTTTTTTTTTTGTCAACGACGGGTCGCGACATCTGGCGTTGTGACGTATATTGTTTGCAAACAGTCAGTTCGCCATCCGAAGGCCTTTTCCGGTTTTTTGGGGCAAATCAAAAGCTGTATCCCCTTAGAGAGCCTTGTACGACTACATTCCGCCCCTAATTTCGCGAACGCATCGTAGCCAGCGCGGTGCATTCCACCGTACCTCGGAGACTAAGCCGCTCAGTCTTTGTCCCATTCCGAAAACGGCTTTATCCCCTCGAGCACTGCCCCAGCGCAAGATTGCCCGCTTCCTCCTTAGCTGGACGTCGGAGTCAGCAGCCTGCAATGCGATTGCCCTTAGCTCTATCCCCCAGCCAGCAAAACGTACTGAAACTGCGACTGCACATCGGGCCTGACGGGTACATCAAGTTCGTTCTCTACGCGGGTATCTGGGCGAGGGGAGAGGGGGGTAATGACAGAATCGGCTCGCCGTTAATGGCAATACAGAAGTTTGCGTCGTCCCGACTATAGCACATAAAAACAAAAGGAGACCGATGGAGGGTGGAGATGAGTATCCGCGCGAAATCAAGCACTGCACTGATAAGGCGCCTATTAGCCACCTCTATGCACTTAAACTTTCGATACATTGTGCTGCTCGGATTCGTGTCTGGTCCGCTCTCTCTCTGGAGAAAGTTCTCCTTAACCTGCCCCACCCATGATAACAAAAATCGCAAGGCCCCTAAATTTGTCCTCGATTTCCCGGATGACATTAAAAACTTGATGATTTGCCACATGACTTGCAACCCAGTGACTCTGTGATGTATTACGCAGTGATATTTTTCATCTATTCTACCCTTACCCGGTTAGCGAGTCATAATTGTAGCTGACAACACATGACAATATACAAAGAAAGGGAGCGATTTTAGTCATTTTATGGACACGAGGACCATTATTCTTTTTTTTTTTTTTTTGGTGGGGGGGGGGACTAAACGCATGGTAGATTATGCGAGGTTTGAGGACTACCCGCAGCGCGGAGATGGACTCTTTGGGGGTCAGGTGATTAAACCGGGGAGCAGTTGGCGTCTAGAGATCTGGAAGCTGGAGTTCCTCGCCAACTTACTATTTGTCTATCTTAGAGTGTATGGCGCGTTCACCGTACCCTGCGTTGTGAAACCTCCATCCCCCTTGCCTGCCAACGGTACGAAGGTCACCGGTCCAGCCCACTGAGCACGATGCAGTCAATTCCCTCCGGAAGCTAAACTCTTGGGCACTCCCTGATACCTTCTACGTGACTGCCTGAACAACTACTAGTAAAGGAGCTTGAAGCTTCCATCATGACTAACCTTGCACTTCCCCTTTTTATTTTTTTATAGTCATTAAATATATTCCTTCTACATCGTGGAAACCCATTTCTCCTGCTAAACTTTCCTTTACTTCTTTTTCTTTTTTACCACCTCATCTCATTTACACAAGCGATGGAAGAAATGCACAGGGGGACCCCCGGAAGCAAAGAGATCCCTAAGAGGTAAAGACATGAGTTATTCATCTCGCACATAGAGAAGACAGTCTCGAAATGCGTTTCCAATAACCACGCCGTGCGCGGGCGAAAGATCATTTGAACCTCCGCGGTGGAAGCATGCTTCTCTTTGCTCGTCCATATGTATTAGCTTCAGAGCTCTCGAAAGGCGGCTCCTCAAGCGGTTGACCTTTCAGACTGTGGCTAATTTGTCGAATTCAAGCACCACAGGAAAAATGTCGCACGTCATCACTACGTCGCCAGGAGATACAAGATGCCAGCGACGAAATTTTAGCATTGGAGGTTTCGATTTTAGTAAAATTGACCCTCGCATTGATGGGTGATTAGAAAAGTATGAAGATGGTGGTTTCAGAAATGTGGTTATCCGGCTGCTCCTTAACACTTAAAGCTGATCGCTCAGCGACTGTTTCGTTTCCTCTTCAAGAAATGGAGGATAAAAAATTGTAATGTGAAGAGATAACATAAAAAAGGAACATAAAAAAAGGGACGAACGCTTTCCGCTTGAGCTTCACTGACCACTAAGTTCTAGAGCGCGCTGTCCGCCTTGGTACCCACACCCTGTACCAATGTACTCTTTTCTAGTCTAGTGCCCCCCCACCCCCACCCCTTGCTTCACGCCAATGGACAAATGACATTGTCCCCCCATCTATTGCTTAGGAGGGTTAATCCAACGCTCGCTTTCCGGATGCCACGAACCACCTCTCGTCAAGACGCTGGATTAAGTCATCGGATGCGGCTGAACGTGACCTTTACAGCTCAGTGGCGTTACAGCTTGAGACAAGTTGACTCTCCCAGCTGCCGTCAATGCGGTGATCGGGAAGATCTAGAGCACATCCTTCTTCATTGTCCGCACTGCCAACCTTCCCGAAACACGCTTTCATGGTCCCTCCATCAGCTGCACTCTCGCACCCTCTCTTAGTCAAAATTGCTTGGTCCACAGGGAAATCCAACCTAGCAACGCTCTGCCCTCAAAGCACTTGCACCTTTTTGGGACACCGTAGGACTTGTGTCCTTACTCAGACACTTATTATTCCATTTCACCACAATAGTGCCCGCAATGGAGTAGAATACCATCCCTGGCGATGAAAATCCCAAATCATAATCACAAAATAAAACAGTTTTTGTCTGTGCAAGGGTTAGTTACTCCCGACGAGAACGAACGACGAATGTCTGATAAACGTGCGTTTTCGAATGCCTTAAAGAAGACAGCAGTTCTGACGTGAGCTTCATTGCGACATGATTCGTGTTCATTGATGCAAGTTATAGCGATAGGTTCACAGAACAGTCATTTTCACCGGTTCACCTAATTGTCGGATATGCGGTATGTGATAGGACGCCGTATCACCTACACTCATCTTCCAACAACAACAACAACAACAACAACAAATAAGCAATGATGATGTTGTGGGATGTTTCGCCGCTGAGGCAGCACCCTG
This sequence comes from Ornithodoros turicata, assembly GCF_037126465.1. Taxonomy (NCBI): domain Eukaryota; kingdom Metazoa; phylum Arthropoda; class Arachnida; order Ixodida; family Argasidae; genus Ornithodoros; species Ornithodoros turicata. Next base: position 77,738,978 of record NC_088205.1, read on the forward strand.
TCCCATTGCTTGAGGGGGAGAAGATGGTGAGTGATGATGAAGATGAATGTTCAGAGTTCACGCAGGAGCCCTGTTGCTGCTAAGAAGGAGATGAGGGCTTGAAGAGCTCGTAGCTGATGCGCAGGATTGACCGCGAAGGCCCAAGCAGTTGAGGAAGGGCAAGTGAGGGTGTCCCAGTGGCCAGTGGCTTCAAGTTGGCGCTGGAGGACGCGTCGCTCAGTGAAATACTTCTGACAGTCGATGAGGATGTGCTGGATAGTACTTGGAGCATTACAGCAAGGACATAGCATTGTGTTACTATAACCCAGCTTGTCCGTTAAAGAAATATCCAAATAGCGGTTTCACGTCAGTTCAGACAGGGAGACTGTCCCATCGACCACCTGGATATTTTTTTATTTTTTGAATTTAGAAGCTCATTGTGCACGACGATCAACAGCGGTAAAATGAATAGTTCCTACCGAATAGTTTTCGTGCAAAAAAAAAAAAAATCGAGGAAATCCGGCCCTGAATTCTAGTGTTTCAGTTTTGCCGTTTTTGCACGCGTATATCTCCTGGGTTCTAAAAGGTATTGTTGTGAAATTTTTTTATGCTTTGGTGTGCCTACAGACCAGCAGTCCGAGGGCAAATTTTAGCGCGCAGGTGCAACGCTCTGTTCTCCCGCGCAGTTTTGTTCCAACTTCGACGCGCGATTTCTCTGGCTATAGAGAGCTGGAGTAGCCAGTCCCGAGTGGCTTGGAACTAACATCTCCATTTTTTTTTCTTTTACCAATCAATCAATGAACCGGGGGACTTGTGCTCCGACGCTTTTTAAGGACACATGTCATTCAGACATATTTTAACGCTCACAAGATCCCTACAAAGTGAGTGAGTCTTTTGCTTTAATAACAGAAATGCTCAAGTGGCTAATTGCACTACAGTGTGGACATACGATCCCCTTTGTTTATTAGGTTTCTTTCTTTCTTTCTCTTTCTGGGTTTCACCTTCGTTCTGGCACGCCTATCGTGCGCCCAATAATTCCCGCTAGATCGTGCCGACCTCTTCTAAACCAACTCCAAAAACACTAACCAACATAATTCAAAATAAGCACCAGCAATAAACAGCACCAACGCTTCCCCTGTGAAAACGTCAACTTCCCAATTTATTGCAGCATATTTTGAGCATTCAACAACGAAATCAACTGCCAGCAATATATCCTTTCTCCACTCGTAACACTAGATATACTTCACGGACTTCAACCCCAGAGCACTCACATGAACGAAAACATTTCGCAATAGCGCATTTCAAGGCCAGCACAGCCTGCGTACATAACAATGAAAAAAAAAACTAACTAACTAAATAAATAAATCAAATAAAAACAGCCGCTCCATTCCACAGTGAGCTAGGATATCTACATTCCATCTGTCCTCCTCCATCCCATATATTGTTTCGTTGTAGATCCACTTAAATAGTGCGTTGCGCATATTTCAGAAGAAACGGATTGCCTACGCGAGAGAAACATCTCAACTCCTTATCAGTGCTAAGCATTCAATTTCCTGCTTTCTCGGGCGGCGCTGCCAGACTGCGTCGGTGCTGCGCATATTTCAGCGTGAAAAATAGTCGTCTCTGTTTGTGCAGCGGCTATATAGTCCTCCATTTTTTTTAAATCGAGAATTGCTTAGTCGCCCCCATTTCGCTGTAATATCGTTATAGAATGTGTTTACGCGATCCGTTTAAGCCTAAACGAGCCTAAATGATTACGGTAGTGACAGCAGCGGAGAAAAATAGAAAAAGTAGGGCGTCCACTCTTTTATTTAACCATATTTTTCATGCGCGATTAAGAGATTGGCTTGACGAATCGGAGAAACTACCTCTCGTCGCCACGGAGTCGCCTTCAGCCCCCTCTTTAAATAGAGGGGGATATATTTAGTAGAACAAAGAAGAAAAAAAGGGAGTTCCAAAATGGAGGGAACTCCATTACTTCCGCGACGTCATCGCTGAAGGGCCTCCTCATTGGCCAACATGAACGTAGTGCCAATATTAGCGATGAAAATGTGGCATGGCAAGGAAAATCAGTTCGATATCCAATATGCTCTACGACGGCCGAGCTTCTGGCAATATTACATGCAGCCGCTGCGGTACCGGTCAAGGGAATCATCAAGGCTGTCATCCTCACGGACTCTCGTAGCGCTCTCTAAATGGTGATGAACCCCACGTGCAATAGCATTCTAGCCCGATGTATCAGAACGTCATGCGCCCAACACAAGATAATCGGTGGAGACATCTATCTGCAATGGATCCCCTCCCACGTCGGCATTAGTGGCAACGAAAAAGCGGACCAACTAGCATCTGCTGCACACCACAGCAATAGCCCTAGTTGCGAACAAGAAGCGCCTTCACTAAATCACAATTATTCGAGATTGGCTCTCTAGACAACGCAAACTGCATACATTGTCAGCAAATTGAAACTATCGAGCATTGCTACTACTACTGGTACCGAACATTACTACTGCGTTGCTATGCATATGCTGCGGTGCGGGAGAAATACCTTGGCCATTGCAGGAACTGTACGGTGGATGATGACCTACATCCCAGAGGCCCTTTCACGCAGCCTCGTCTGCTTTCTCCAGGAATCTGACCTCGCTCAAAGGCTATGAGTACTGCTCGGACTTCTCGCCAACTCTGCGGTGACCGCCCTAGATCTTAATTTTCGGCCGTCATCATTCCTTCATCTGTTGTCACACCATCTCATCTCATCCTGGCTACAGTCGTGACGCAGCCCACATACGTGAGGCCAACAACGGCATGCCGGTTTTTCGTCACCACCAGCTCCGCTGAAAAAGGGGAAGGAGAAAGGGAACTGTCGGCACAGCTTCCTTAGAAGTCGGCCCAGGACGCACATTCCCCCAGGGCGTCAGTCGTGACGCTGCCCACCTGTATGAGGCCGACAACGGCGAGCTTTTTCATCATCATCACCACCAGCACCTACCAGCAACTCAACACCGGCGAGCGCTAATTTTTAGCGGATTGGAGCACTGCGAGGATGAAAATATCGCGCTATTTTCTAGCGATATATAGCAAATCGCTATATATGTCAGAACGGGCCTTTATACCCGTTACAAAGTCGGTAGCATCGGCTTGAGTACCGGCTAAAGATTGTTGTTTTCAAATTTTCTGACCGCCCCAAGTTTCCAGCCAATTTCACCCTCCAGTTGTGGTACTCCATGCCCCGGATATTCACTCTCGTTTCTGAATAGAATATTTATTTCACTTGTAATACGAAATGCCTACTCTCGTTTCTATCCTTTAAACCTCATCGAAAGAAGAAATATTCGTCCTTTTTGCGACGTACCCGGAGACCACCTGCGACGCTATCCAATTCCAACTCCCCTTTTCCTTTCCCTCTTCCTCTCTTTTCTCCTTTCAGTGAATACAATATTTATTTCACTTGTTGACCGAATGTACATAACATGACCGAAAGAGGTACATACGTCTCCTTTTAGTTACTTCCGCTACACTCTAAGAAAAAAAGGAGTACTTTTACTCCTTTTGGGGAGTAATTGCATTGCCACAAAAAATAGTCCCTTTCGAGAGTAAATGCACGGGAGTAAATGAATGTCACAGAGTGAAGACCGCATTTCACGCGCTGTCGTAAGAGTCCCAGGTACATAATTGGTGCGCGTGCATGAAAATACTTTGAAGCAAACCGTCAACCGTGATATATCGAGTGATATAAAATCTTGCGCCATACTATAGGGCACAATTTGCGAAGACAGATGCGCTAACTGTTTCTTACTCTGTGTGGCTGGAAAATTGCTACGTTGTCTGAGTTATACAGCCTTATGCCCTTCAAATTGACCAAGGGCACATATTTACGGTGACTGTTGCATTCAGGAGACCATTCGCGAAGTTTAGTGACAATTTGCAGTAAATTAAAAATTAAAAATTAAAATTAATTAAAAAAATTAAAATTAATTAAAATTAAAAATTAAAAAAGTATTTGGAGTAAATGTCGGGACTAAATGTTGGGTTAGGGGACTAAAATGGGGAGTAATTGCATACTAGGGGAGTAGAAGCTGCAATTACTCCCCGTTTTACTCCTTTTTTTCTTAGAGTGTACATATCAGTGGACTGTCGTGCGCGTTGCCATGTGCAGAGTCACGTTTAGCAGCCGTACGCTGTGGCATACACGAAGGATAACGACTGCACAAGCCATCCCTGGTTCCACGCTACCACCACCTTTATTCTCCAATGGACAAGATGTCAGACGGGAGCATTATAGGGCTACTCTACCGTAGGGCTACGACCTAGGCAGAGGCGAAGCGTGTTGCCTGTGTTTACTTTACACCGAAGAATCCTCGAGACGTCGTTTATCACCCCGACTTTTTCGACAGAACTTTTCCGAGCTATATATCATAAGTACCCCCAAAAGAGGCGGCTCGTAAGGCATTCTTTTCACAAAATGGTGGAATGGTCCACTTCATCTGTCTGTTCGCTTTCTCCGCCCAAAGAGAAGGAATTTTACTTTTTTAACTTCTTTCAATGCCTATATTCCAGGCGATTCCTGTTCGTGTTAATAGGCGCGAAAAAAGTGCTGAAGAAAGTGCGTGTCCATCACGGTGGCGATGCCCTACTTAAATGACAAAAAAGAAGCAAACTGAAAAGTAGATCGTGCTGAAGACGGTCAGCAGCATAGAATGCGAATGAACAATTATTGGGGGTCTGCTAGCAAACGTACGTAATGGCAGAGGCGAGACGAACAGTTATTGTCGGGTTAATTTCGTGTATCAATCTGGTCAATCAGCCAGTATGAAACCTTGCGCGGATGAGCTTCCTACCATCCGCGTCAGATCCGCATCCGAGCACCTTTGGTCGTAGTTCTGGCTGGCTTTCGTATCCGCATCAGAAGCGTAAAATAGCTCGTTGTATCCGACTCCTATCCGCATCGTAAGCAAACAACAGAATGCACACATGATACGACACACTGTTAAAACTGAGGGGGGGGGGGGGGTCGAAGTAGCATGTCGTTGTTGGCGGCAGTCAAAGTGGGCTTCGTCACGAGTATAGTCAAAATATATATATAAAAAAAGAAAAGGGACAAGAGAGTTGACGATTTCACAGTGACGATTTCAAGGAGTGGCATAGGCAGGATGACCGATACTGATGGTTGCGTCAAAACCGAACTTCACCAGATGACACCTTCTTCTTCCTCTTCTTCTTCATCAAACTGGATGGTGTCTGTAGCTATGTGGTCTCCCTGGTGGGCCACCTGCAGCTCCATTTCTTTTAGGCTTCAGCGTAGCGTGAAGACGTGTCTTGAACGTAGAGCGTCACTATCTCCTTCATTATCTCATTTTCACATCACCTGCTTGCCAACCATTATTCCGAATGATTTCCTGCTGTGTCTGATTCGTTCCTTCTTCTTTCTCTTCTCGCATATCGTGAACACTGATAGAAAAACAAGCGTAGCGTTCGCTTCCTCTTACTGCCGTTCTTTTGGCTAAAATGAGTATCGGGTTCCTGTAAACAAGAGGGGTAATCAAACTCGCATGTCAGTCCAATCAGCTCGACAGAGCAACGCCACCGGGTATCACTGATCCGGTTGTATCCACGGGAGAGATGTAATCCGTCACTTTCTACGTAATAAGGGCGACATCTTAGCTTCGAGGCATGCGAGGAAGGACAGTGGCCTTTCCTCAAATGATTCTGAGGAACGTCAACATTGTATTCCCCCATGACTATACTGATACGTACTTCCTTGCTGCGTTCTCTTCTTTTTGTCGATAAACACTGGTCGAGGAGTCCGTGATTACGTGCTGGTGTTTTTCTGCTCGAACCGAATGGGATCAATTAAATAAATTTTCTTTATACATTGATACAATAGTGACAATGGTGATGATGATAGTAGGAGGAAAAAAATGGAGATGTGAGCCCGCTCACCCTGGGACAAGCTACCCCAGGTCTAGTAGAGAAAAAAAGAAAAAGGAAAAATAGAATAGGAAAGGATAGAATAGCTGTTATTCCGGTCACCTGTACCTTGTGTGCAAGAAGATCTCGTTGTATCATTCTCGCATACTATCGTTTCGTTCCTATTATATATGTTGAATAATACGATTCATCCTACACTAGATCGAATAGATCTATTATCGTCGCTTATGGTAGTACCTGTTGTAACGTTGGTGACAGTTTATTGATTGATTTCTAAAAAAAAGATGGCAATGTTAGCCCGGAGTCACTCGGGACTGGCTACTCCAGGACGCGTTATGAGAGTTCAGTTCGTGCGTTCCAAGGGATTTCAAAGTTTTTTTTGTTTTTTTTCCATCGGGAAACACCTTCCGACGTTTTTGATTTTTGATGTCGACTTACATAATTAAGTACGTAAATACATACATAATTAATTAATTAACACACTCATGTCACGCATGCCATTTCTTATAATACTCGTTAATTGTTCGTAATTTAATGCTCGGCGTTGCCAAATTTGTGACTACCAATTTGACAAACCATTTTTTTTTTAAATTCCGTGTTAGCGCCACGAAGCAACTTAATAAGGAATAGCAAGCCGTCCATTCTGGCTGACCTTTCCTGTCAGAATAAATAGATCCCCCCCCCCCTGCTCCCAGCTACGAAAGGCTCGTGTTCGATTAACCGTCCGTAAGATTTATCCGTCGCAAATTCCTGTACGTGACACTGCCGGCGTTAAAGGAAGACAGGAATGGGAGGAGAAGGTAAGCTGGCTGGCAGCGACGGACGTCCACGTGGATCCTTCAAATCCTGAGACTCGCAGAAAAGCGAAGACAGATGTGCGCGAGTGTGTCTACGACAAGGAGCGCAATAACGTGTTCGCGAGGGCACACGTCGTTGAGTTTACCCTCCGCCCCCTCCCTCTCTCCAACTTCCGAAGAATCAACGGTGTTCGCTGACTCAAAATACGCACTGCAAGCTATGGAAAGCACCCATTTTTTCTCAGTCAGCCAGAAAGCCAACCGCTGGGGATCGGTATCCTACCCATTACTTGCGAAATACTAGATGAGCGATATGAGGATGAGGTCAAATTAGTTTAACTACGATCCATTGAGGGAATAATTTAGGCGCCCTCGTCTGGCTGTGCTACGCGGACAAAAAAAAAAAAAAAAAGAAGGATGAAATTATTCGCCGAAGGTGGGGCCGAATATCATGTATACTGGAAGACGACCAAGGTCGTTTACAAGCGTTTAAAGCCTTTTTCTCAATTAATGCTTTCTTTTGCATGACTCCTTCAACAAGGGTTTTACATTATGCATCATCTTCAACCTCGATTCACGCTTGCTTCCTAGCCATTTTTTTCATTGTCCTTCAACAAGAGTTACTGCTAAAAAGCTGGATAAATGCAGCGTTATAACAGTAGACCACACCAGAAGCATCACTTTCAAAGACTCGTTAAAATATCTTCTCTTCTCTCGCCTCAATTAACATCGCAAGATACGCAGCCCCGTGAGACTTAAGCACAACGCATTAACGAGAAAGCATTGTCGTCTGCCGTCGTATTTTGGAAACACACACACATATATTGTCAACCATTCCATTAGACGCAAGCCAAGCACTAAACCAAATAAAACTATCCGTGGCACTAATTAAATTAATCGTTCCTTTCTCCTCACGCAGAAGAAAGAGGTTTCGAGATACGGATAGTTAGAAAAATTAACGACACGACCCGCTTGGCGCCATGTGTTTTGTGGGCTGTTTCCTGCGGCGTTGATAGAGACGCGTTTCTCTCTTGCGGTTGTTCCGGCAATGTTTGCGGAACTGGAGAGGAGAGACGAAGGTGAGGGAAGATGAATGAAATCCCTGGGAGCAGCGAGTGGCAACGAATGACGCAGGTGAAGAAGGCAGACGTGGAAGGAAAGACCCTACATTGGTGAGAGGCACAGATACGTAAGTAAGTTTTGAGGGAACTGGATGAAGTGAGAAAAGTCCCACTTGTCACTTCCTCCTTGGGCGTAAAATAAACAAAAAATTGCATCAAGATGAAGGCGTTAGAACGTCTGAGGATGTGGGCTCAGAAAGTAGCAGGGAAAAATTATTTGTTTATTTATTTATCTTTACGTATACCCACGATGTGTGCTGAGCGATTTCCCAATTTTGTGTCTGTCTCTGAATGTGCCGCACTCGATTCTTAATAAACGGTTTCGATTTGTCGGGGGTCGCCTTTGATCCAACGTATGGCGATAATCGAGTCGGACAAAAAGTATCTCTCTTCCAAAGGAATCCTTACATGTTGTTCAACATGTTCGCAACGTATCCTAAGTAAAACGCCGCATACGTGAAGAGCGTGCCTCGCACTACAACAGTTCAAATAAAAAAAAGATAACAGGACAATAATGCCACCACTAATACTACGATAACTATACGAGCTAGCCTCCTGCGGCACGATCAAGCTGAGACCTCTGCAAGGAGACAACGTTCTATGTCTCCAGAGCAGAGCGCTAACGTTGAGCCCCGAACAAAGACAACGCGTTCCACTGGTCCAATCAACTAACAAGCTTACATCCTGAAAAGCCATGGAGCTTTCAGGTAACGTAACGTCCACAACACATCTACAAAGCGAGACGATTGCAAGTATTAGTGAGCTAACAAGCTAACATATCGTTTTCGAGTCGCTTTCAAATCACGCTGGAAGCTCGGAAAGAGGCAGAAGTGGTTCCAGCTTACTATTCTAATAGTTAGGTGGAACCACTTCTGCCTCTTTCCGAGCTTCCAGTTTGATATGAAAGCGACTCGAAAACGAAATGTTAGCTTGTTAGCTCACTAATAGCTGGGTAAAACTACTTGCAATCCTTTCGCTCTGTAGATGTGTTGTTGACGTTACCATACCTGAAAGCCCCATGACTTTTGAGAATGTAAGCTTGTGAGCGTAATGAGCTTAACGTGCTTAGAGGCGAGCGGGCTTTCACAAAGCCAACGACGCACCATGGTGGCGACGACAATAATGGGGTACATGCATATCTGTCGCCATCAATTCGGAAGTTGTTGGTTACGTAGGTGATTCTGTCATTAAAGGGTTTGCTGTGCTCGAGAACGTGTCGTGTCGTCCCTCCTCTGTCCCTTTCTCGGGTTCCATTTTGTTCACCATGTACCAGCTGGCCTGCACCCTTGCCCTTTTGCCATTGCAGTTACACTCGCATCCAGTGATACCCTGAAAGTAGTAGTAGCCTTATAGATAGATGCTATTTGTCGAATGTATATAGCCGCTGAAGAGAGCAGGACTAGGACAGCGCAGGGCTTGCCTTCGGGTCATCTTCACTGTCAATACACCTTACGTCAGAGTAAACACAGGAGCGTCTGCTGCTGTCCGCAGCTATACTAGGCGCCTGCAATTTGAGCATATTTCCTTTTACAACGTCTGCCCTTATGCGTGTTCTACCGCTCCGTCGCCCGTGAAAATAAAGTAGGGGAACATGCATTAATGGTTGAAAACACGGTTGCAACAAAATCAACAGCCAAGTTTTAACAAATATGCGTTCGGAAGATTATGGCGTTCTATCAAAAGACTTGGATTTGATTTGAGCGCTGCAAAGGGAGGGATAGCGTCCATACTGATTTTTTAATCATGACTTATCAGAAACTGATAAACATGAACTACAAGTAATCACCAAGTAATGGCATTGTTTCATCCAGATATTAACCATGTTCTTTAGTATCAGAACATCTATCGTCAAAAACAAATACGAATTGACGCAGCCGTTATATTTTGGTCTTGATTCGCAACAGAGGACATCCTTTCATTGGGTAGGAAATCTTGTAGCTGCCGCGCTATACATCAAGTATAGAGTCCTAAAAATCAATACATTGCATTTCTTCTTCCCGGCTTCCTTGGGAAACATCCCATGTCATCATCACTTCTTCATTTATTGTTGTTGTTGTTCCCGGCTTCATGGAAATGAAACCTAAATCACGCACATTTGTTTGAAGAGTACGCCATTTAATGTGCTCCTCCACTTCCTAAGGAGGAGCATCCAAATGCACATTTGTACTACAGGTGTTTCAAGAAGAGGTTGTATACACACACGCGACAAACAAGAATTATTTTAAAGTATGCTATTTAGAAAAGGCCCGACAAAGACCGACCTTTAAAGCGGAAGCCCTTGCTCAGTACCCCCCCCCCCCCCCCGCAACCCACCCACACACAAAAAAAAATTGAATCAAGAACGGGGATGTATTTTGGGACGTAAAGCATTGCATGCCGATAAGGGAGGGTGGCTTTGGAAAAGAAACGCGACGGGAGCTTCAATATCCTGTCTTCTCCATGTCTTTCATGTCCTCTTGGGCAATAACTACCAGAAAGGCCACGTTGAAACGCGGATACAGAAGTAAAGGCGTATTTTATTACGGCGCGGCCATAGCAGCGTGGGAATCATAAATACGATCTTAGCAATAAAATGCGGTCTTTCGTTCTCGATAAAATCTGCTCCATCTGCTTTGTTAAATCTATATTGTTGCATTTACTCGGAACAGTTTTGTAGCAGATGCCAACTGCTTTATCGTATTCGTGAAAACCGAAATTTTGGTTTCTGACCGTCTATCTCCAAATGAAAATTACTTGTATTTCTACATTAGGAACTCCGGTGAAAACTACATCAGAGAAAGCTAACAATCTTCCTTATCCATTGCTATGAACATTTCAATTTTTTTTGTGTTCAAACAATTGAACACTAATATCTAAGGCCATCCTTCAATCAAGGTTTCCCTCACGTCTGCTTAGGCCCAGGTACAGTGGCGCGCAGACTTGCCTCGAACAGCGATGCGCGTGTCATCGCGCACAGACAGACAGCTGTAAACGAGATTGAGATGATCTACTATCCCCTTGAAGGGACGGTCGGTACGCACAACGAATGCGCGCCACACCGCACCCTTTATCTGAGGCATCCGTTGTGCGTACCGACCCTCCCTTCAACAGGATAGTGGATCATCCCAATCTCGTTTCCAGCTGTCTATCAGCGCCCGATGACACGCCGAGACACGTTCCGAGGCAAGTCTGCGCGCCACTGTACAAGACTAAGGCCCGGTTTCACCACAACGCCAATTAACATTTGAACTAAGATCAACGATCCCTTAACTTGAATTTAACCCTTAGCTCAGCTTCATGAAAGGGAGTTATTGTCACTGAAACATTCATTACATACCCAACTAGCACTCGTAAAAAAAGAATTGAGTGTTTTAGCAACCCTCGATCTCGGTTCAAAGTTAACCACCGTTAGTGAAACAGGGCCTAAATCAATTAAAATTTAATCAAAAGAATTAGGTAACGTCTCTTAATGCATTACATTTAATCAAATATTTTTAGAGGCTCTTGCGGCATCGCTGCTGTAGAAGCTCGCCGTTTTGTAGTCTCACGAAATCAGTGCCGAAAGTTCTCGAGCCATCACTAAAAAATAAAAAATAAAATCTCCAGTCATTTCGAGTTTTCAAACCTCGATACCGAACTCGCTCTACGGTAAGAATACACAGACTTGCTAATCTGCATAGCGCAACTCCGTTGCACTCAGAATTTCATGCGTATCGTACGCAGCTCCATTTATTTCATTATTCATACACCCAAAACCGACAAAGCGCAACAAATGTCATTAGGAGCAACTGCGCAGTGGGCTTGCTCACATTAAGCCTGTGTATGCGGCAGAGCACCCTTTACAGGGCACTTCCAAGAACTTTGGCAAGCGGACAGAATGCATGCGAATGTCGCCGACTTCCGCGTCTTGTTTCCTAGCACCTAGCACTTGTTACGCATGCTTGATGCATCCATTCCTGTTACCACACACTAGGACTATGCAAGGAAAGAAAGTGAGAAACATCGGCCAGCGGGGCAGGATGTGGTTCCATTAGACCTAATTAAGTGTCGGCTTCTAATCTAATAACCACCAGACACGCAAGAACGTGTGTATTTACTACAAGGAAGAGGATTTTTGTTGTAGCCTTTCTCCTGTAGTCCACTTGTGAATAGTGGGAGATACTTCCAGTGCTATTTCAAAATGAGATGTACTCGTAAAACGAGGTGCAGTGCTGGATAAAAATTTTACGGAACATTCTCCGACGCCCAAGTGAATCAAGCGACGCGAAGATCAAGCTTGCGGCGTTAAAGCGTGATTTTTACTAATTTTTTTTTCTCGATTATTTCTGTTGCGATACTGTGCAGTTTTTGCTGGGCCTGCGGTTATCCGTAGAGGACATCATATTTCTGCAAAAAAAAAAAGTTGAGGTTCGCTTGGCAATTTTTGAAGTTCAATTGAAAAGAAATAAATTTCTCGCAATTAAAAATTGCCCAAAGGTTTTCCTCAATGGTGGCAAAAGTTTCCAGAAAGTAAATGGCAAAAGTCCGACAGTATCCCCGGCGAGTACGTCGCCGGTTAGAATATTTTATCACGTTAGGTGCAACGCGCTGTATATATAGCACTGTACAACGCAAATTTATGCTTGGGTTGAATTGAAAACCAGCACCTCTTAGACCACGGTGTGCAAGTGTTAATCAGAAAATACTGCGCTGACGTTTTCTTTCTCACCCAAATTACTTTTACGCGCAGAAATTATATGCAGGGTGTTCAAAATTAAGCTTTCACTAGCACTTCATAAATAGGCGAACAAAAGCAAAACTGGTGCCATTTTTCTGTTGCTTGAGTAAGAAACAGATGCTACATAATTAGCAGCACCTGTTTCTTACACAAGTAGCGTAAAGTTATCATCCGGTTTCCTCTCATCGCTGTGTTTGAGTAGCGCTCGTGAAAGCTTAATTTTGAACACTCTGTATATATAACATAAAATGCAAATGGAAATAAAGGGTCCATTCATACCCCTTCTAGTGCTCAAACGTCACAAGAGAAAGCTAAGTTGCAACCGTCGGCTCTTTTTCTAAGCTGTGCCTCCATTCATCAAGTTGACAGCTTACATTACAGTACGACTGCCATTTCTGTCAACGGACATATCTTATATTTTACTGTGTACAGCGGTCGCGACTGTGACACAGTACGATGCCCATATACATGTGTGATATACAGATGTCCAATTTATCACTTTTTTTTTTTTTTTTTCAAACGTTCTCCCGCTACGTACGATTCAAAAGCTGACAACAGCACTGAAAAATGAAGTTCGCTTTTTTAACTTCCGACTTCTTCAATGTCCTGGCCCACATTTTTGCGGAAGGAGACTGACGAAATTTAATGGTCCGTCGAATTCACGACACGCATTCGACGCGTAACAGTATAAAACCCCGAGACGCATTTGACGTTTCTAGGTATTTATGAAGGATGTCTTGAGTAAAAAGAAAAAAAGAAGGAAACAGTGAAGTGAAAAAAGAAAAATGATAAAGAGGGCGCCTATGTGTCCAAAAGCCTTTCTGCATGTCGAGCTTCAAGTAAAAAGTGCAGGCCAGACAGGATGTATCGTAACTCTAAGGGATCAAAATTGAGCAACATATTTTCATCGGCACGGTCGCGTAACAAATAAAATAAAACGGCAGATATTGGCGAAGAGAAATCTAGAAGGAACTCATCTCGAACACTCCACAGCTTTCTTTATCCTGTACTTCATCATGCAGCTCCACGCGTGGGATGAAGAGTTTGGCGATGTCAACTCGGGGGGATCATCGTTTCATCTTTGACAAATGACCTTAAAAGGATTCGTCTATCCAGGGAAAAACTGTTTGTGATAGAACGAGAACGTAATCCCCCCCCCCCCCCCCGGCATAGTTTCGGGACCGAAGTGTAACACGTCAGGGGTTTAAGGTGCTTCAGAGCCTATACAAAAGAAGCCCCGTACTGAGGACGTACCCCTTTTTACTTCGCCTTTTCTCTTCTTGCGTATAGTATACGCCGGCTAGGGAGGCACTATTAAAAAAAAAAAAAAAGAAGTGTATGCCCGTGACTGGAGGGTCCTCTTCAAGTCTTTTCCGCGTATCCATAAGCATTCCAGCAGAATGCTGAAGGAATTTCAAACGCGCTTGACATCAACATGTCACGAATATCGGGATTATGTCGCGACCTACTCTAGAGGTACTTCTTGCATACCTCCTTTTTCTTGTGCAGACAGGAAGAATTCGACGATATACGCGGGGGGGGCTTTCTCAAACCGATATAGGTCGTCAGCTAGTCTTCGAATAAAATATTTCATGGCTGGAAGTGTAGCGTGTTCCTTTTAATGACCGGATAATTGGAATGCGGGCAGTAAGGAATGTTGATGGCGGCATATGTCTTATACTCGCAAATTCGTGTGGCGTCCGTGCAGTCTGCAACGTGGAACTGCTGAGAACAAACGCGTAAGAATAGCGTTGGAAAGAGATTGGGTCTAGGTGCGATTATATCTTGCGGGAGACACCCTCTTTAACATTTTAAGCGAGAGCATGTATGCGAGCAGTTAAGCTCAGACAGCATGCGTGCGCCGTGTAGGGTGGGATGCCGACGTTGGGTATCACGTGAGGTGTGGTGATGCAGGTGGCGGGAGTGGAAAGCATGAGACGCCAAGCCTTTAGCCAGGATGGCGACGCCGAGGAAGATTCTTAGTAAATGTTCCTGCCCTTTGTCGCTTGCAATGCGAACTCATTCAGAAAAGACTGGAAAGATTCCTAAACTGGGTTCCAAGTTGTAATTGTACGAGTAAGAGATAATTTCGAAATATTAACATATTATATGTTAGGAACTTTCAAACAAAAAGAAAGGATCATGTTAAGGTCTGCTTGCAATGGCTAGCGACACAACCGTCACTGTGTCTCAAAAGTTGTAATCTGTACTGTATCTCACAGTACTGTATCTCACAGTACTGTATCTCACTGTACTGTATCTCACTGTACTGTATCTCACTGTATCTCGTCGTCAAGTATCAAAAGTTGCACAGCTATTAGGAGTTTTTTTTAATGGAGCGCGGTGTTCATTAAATTGTTGCGCCTAATCAGAGAAAGAAACGTGACAAGTTGTCACGGACGCGAAAATCCACGCAGTTCACTAGCACCACGTGACAAGTGTTCATGTAAATTCACATACATGATAGACAATACACATATTCAAATAATTTCAAAATACGTAATGATGGTGGTCGCAGTGAAAGGGATCGTCGTTGTTGGCCTCACATTTGTGGGCAACGTCGCGACTGACGCCATGGGGGAATGTGCGTCCTGGGCCGACTTCTAACGGAACTCTGCCGACATATGTCTGAAAGCGCCTGAGGAAAATCCAGGAAAAACGCCAGACAGCACAGCCGGCACCGGGATTCGAACCCGGGTACCTCCCGGGTTCGAACACGTAAGAATCATTTGCGTGCTGCGTTTAATGAGCATCGAGGAGCCAGCCCCTGATCCGGCGTACCACAGGTGTGCCCGAGCAGCGCTTAACGACGCAGCTTATGAACCGGAAACTTTCCTCAGTCATCTTCACTTCATGGTGGTGTTTTTGTTGTGAAACAAAGACAGTTCTGACAACAACAACAAAAAAACAAAAACAAAACGCGAACAAATGCAGAAAAAACGTATTAGTGTACGACAACACCGTAATAATATTCGGAGCTGCATGTTGCAGCTAACATCATAGCCATATAGCAAGAAACAAATCCTGAATTCATGGCTTCGAGCCGATTACGGTAAGGAAAGACATTATTCGTTGCTGTCGTGACAGGGAAAAAGAGATCGGTATCCGAAATGAATCGCAGTTTTCATGAATACGAAACAAGTACTTTAGCTAGAACAACGGTAAAATCAAAAGTGTGCATCAGTCCAATCGTGTCGATAGCTCTGCTGCCGCCCAAGCAGAATACGATACGCCATTCACTCCTCCACCGATGGGTGAGACCCGTCCTGCCTTTCAGCCGTTATAGCGGTAATAAAATATATTCCTCCTAATAAAGTGCAACCACGCGACTTTGCCTTTCTATCGGTACACCCGCGGGAAATGTTTTCCTTTTTACGGCTATGTTCGCGACGGATGCCTTCTTATCAATATATTGCCAACGAATGTGTGCTCTACGACTTTTGTCTCCAAACACAACTTATTCGCTGTGCGCTATTGGGTATTATAAACGCTGGGGAAGCAGGACCCAAAGGAAGAAGCATTTTTCTACGGGGTTCACCTTTCATCTTGTAGCTTTTGCTTTCTTGTTTTCGCTCTCTCTTCCTGCTTCAGCTATGTTATTTGTCGTTTTTTGGCAGGGCTTTACGTGTGGAAGGCCGCACAGTTTAAAAACATAGGGTAAGGTTGTCTATGCTGAAGACAGTTTAACTGTTTCGGTAATAGCAGTCAGAATAATCGCCTAAATTGTACCATAATTCGTTAACTGAATCCCCAAAACTTCGAGAAATGATGCACAAATTACAGTGGTGCTATACCAGATATTTATTTCGTACGAGCAAAAAATGATAGGCTACATATTTTCGTCAACTTACCCCAGCCTATGGATAAGTTGATGACATAAAAAAATTAATGCGGGGTTTAAATTTTGTCTTTTGTTACACAGGGTACATTTGGTAACACAGGGACGTGACACACCATCATAACGGCCAGGTCATATTTTATTCGCCGAGGAGCAGAAGTGAGCAGACAGGATCAGATACTATGATAGAAGCTTATAGACTAGTTTGCGCGCTTGACGTCACACTCATGCGGTGGCGCTGCAGTCAGCAGGTCGTCTGCTTGGTGCGGGAAGAACAGACATCAGTTGGAGTGATTTCAGTGATCGTTACCATGCAAAGTGAGTATGTCACAAAGCCGTGTATCATTCAGGTACACAAAGTCAATGCTCGTGAAAGTTACAGATGGGACAAAAAGAGGTCCCTCCTACCTGGACAACATCTGCAAAACAGCGTCTGAAGTCTTTCTAAAAAGCCACGTACAGAACGTCAACGCATTACTTCAAAGCTCAGACAACGACTGTGCCCAGCCTGGTGTCACAGACGGGAAAATATTTTTGCTAAAAAAATGCCAGGCGAAAAACCCAAGCTGTCCTCTACTTGCCCCCGTCTTCAAGCAGCCCCGCTTTACCTTATACACCGCGACATGTTACGTTCTAGTTAGTTAGTAAATTGGTAAAATATGTGATGTGATGTGAATAAAGAAAAAAATGGGGATGTGAGTTTCGACGAAGTCAAACTGGCTACCCCAGTACACTTAATACAGAAAGTTCAATCCGATGATGAGATGATGAAAACGCAAAAGGATGATGTCTGAGACGAACAGAGATGATAATGGAGTTCAACATGTAGGTCAAAAGTTCAAGAGCTGCGCCCAAGTTAGAGTAAAGTGGCGGAATCACCGGGGGCACACACAGGACACATCACACATTCACATGTCATAGGATGTCCATAAGCCCGGTTGCATGCAAAAAGTCTTCAAGTGCCCTTAGCGGCTTGTCGGACGAAGGAGGACCTAATAGTTTCGTGATGTCGAAGGCTCGGGAGTCCAAACGAGAGAGGTAAAATAATATAAACCTCCCAGGTTGCTATATTCTAGCGTCCATGCTTTCGCCCCCCCCCCCCCCCACAAAACTAAGCGCATCACAAAATAATAGCACTTCCTATATTGACGGATCCTTGTAGATCGGACGGTGTTTACCATAACGGTTCAAACAACAATGAGTTTTAGTGCGTCGTACGATATCGCCTTCGCGTACAGCTTGCCGCATACTTGTCAGGAATCGACAGCTTGCGGTTTATCCTGCATGGAATCTCCAGGCTTTGCAAGACATTTTGTTCCGACTAATGAACACGTACGGGGTAGCGTGCCATACGCGCCGGTATTAATCGGAAGGAGCATTCTCGCGACACCTGTTAGTCTCCGTCAGCGTCCCGCAGGATAGACCGCAAGCTGTGAATTCCAGATAAGTGTGTCGCAAGCTCCGCGTAAGAGATAGCGTTGGTGGTTCTGCGCATTGATTGAGAAGTTACACGTCAAAAAGAACCCGTTACGAGTTAAGTTACCGTGTGCAAAATGTAACTAAGTCAATATCGAAGTTCTTCAGCCTGAAATGTAACTCGCAGTTACTGAGTTACTTTAAAAAAAGAACGAGTTACTTCCAAGTTACTTCGGAGGCAAAATACCATTGCGCAGCTGCAGCGCGCGTGAGCAGTTGAGTTAGAACTTGAGTTGCCTGCAGAGGAGTGCAACACGCTTAGATCGTTTTCGTTTATGTCCAACAATAGACCTCTCCCTGTTTGTAAACAAATGACGTCATAGTGTTCGACAGCGCCACGAATTTGGTAGAATTGAACTACGCTCGAAGCTAGAGGTGAACAAGGTCGCGCCCGAAAGTCACGGTCTTGAGGGGATTACGACCCTTAAAGGGACGCGACCCTCGGTCCTGCTTTTCTTTCAATGGGAGGCAGCTACCAAGTGCTCGTTCGTGGAACCCAGCCCTCTCCTTCCGATTTGTTTCGGTTTCAGTCTGTCTACCCATGTCATGATGACGTTTCTCTGGTAGAGGTCTATTCGAACGCTTTGCATCTTACTCCCTGTGGGCGCACATTGGTTCAGCTTCATTTCAATGGTAGCGGTTTATACTTCCTGAATAAAATACTGCCATTCATTGAATATCACGTTTTATGGCAAAAAAATGCCATGAAAGAACCGGAGAGAAAGCAAGAAAATATGTGGACGTGAGTGAAAAGCGAGTTAAAAGTAGCTTGGAACTTAACTTAAGTTACTTTGGCAAAGTTACCTGAAAAAGGATCGAGTTCCTCTGGAAGTTACCACGGTGCAAAAGTACCGACACACACACACACAAATAGAGATGCGATGATGAGAGTACCGAGCTATGTTACAAGTTACCAAAAAAAGGAACTTAGTTACAGTAGATACATACAGATACTTGTAACGAGTTACCTCGAACTCTGGTTCTGCGCACGTGCATACCACGAGAGCTTCGCGCGCTGCACAGAACCACTACGCTATCCTCTACGTACGCAAAAGGCAATGGCGTACGATGTACTAAAACTGATTAGCCAATCGCCTTGTCCATTTCCTCGCCTATCCTTCCTATATATCACATCACATCACGTGATTTCAAGTCGATGACAGCACGTTGGCGATCTGTGATTTGGCAACTTCCTTCATCACATCGATGTCGCAGAGATCTTTCCGTCTAATACAACTGCCTATTGTTATGGCCGTTCATCAGTCCAGCCTGAAACTGGACAGCGATTGCAGTCACGAACACGAGATGAAGCAGCACTTATCGTAATCGGATTGCATTCGCTTTCCCAGATACGATCAACGGTTCAGTCGTGGTCCTTCAGCATCGTATTACGATATCACCTTTGTTCCGTCAAGAGACAAACGCCAGCGCTCCGGGAAACCCGGCACGGTCATGGTCGGAGGAAGAGTAAGACATCTTACATCCAATTTAGAAAGGCTTTGGCTTACTTGTTATGGAAAACCTGAACGTAGTCTTCGTGCCACAATTCAAGTACAGGATCAGATACTAAGCTTATAGAGCAGTTTGCGCGCTTGACGTCACACTCATGCGGTGGCGCTGCAGTCAGCAGATCGTCTGCTTGGTGTGGGAAGAACCGAAATTAGTTGGAGTGATTGCAGTGATCATGCAAAGTGAGCATGTCACAAAGCCGTCCCAAGTAGCAAAATGTACTGAAAGTCGAGTGCAATAGGGGTGGACGGGTTAGTTGGATGGCCTTGAACAGGCTCGTGAAACTGAAGTACTCTGATAAGACGAATACCGACCACCCCTATTGCACTCGACTTTCAGTACATTGTGCTGCTTGGGGTATATCCTTCAGGTGCACAACCCGATGGGGAAAGGGGTGCCGAAATCACTTTTCATCAGTTTCTGCGCAACGAGGAACGACGAAATCCTTTGATTGTTTATCGTTTTTGTGTGTTTGAATCGTTTTGATCAGTTAAGCGGAAAGATTCTCCGACATAGCCTTTGCGAGATTCCATCTCGATACCCGACGCCACTGTGGCGCAACGACGCTAATATGAATCAGTGCGCGGCAGCAAATCAGCGCTGTTTTTAGAAACGCCCCGATCGAACAGCTCGCCTATAGGCTATAGTGAAGTAACTATGTGCTTCCAGTGACTCGTACGCTTGCACAGTGTCAGCACTGAACTGGCTCGACGAAAATATTAGATAAACTACAATCTGATTCTTATCGAGGGCATCTTTTGTGGCTGGGTTGTCCAGTTGTCGATGTGCAGCGCTGAAGGGTCGTCATGTTGTATACCTTTCATAAACAACTACGTCTTGTAGCAGCACTCGATCGTCTGATCCCTTAGGAGCTCTAAATTATTCGGGTATTGTGTAAAGAGACAGTCGAGAGCGGTGGAGCAGTGCAATATGGCCGATGTTGCATTTGCGGAACGCACTCGCACGCTGCGTTCAGTGCGTTTCGCCCACACCAACACCGCGCATGCGCAGATGGTGTCTCTTGTTTGTAACAGTAAAGTTACTGACCACTACAGACCACTTCACCATGAAAAACTCGCCATTTTCACCGTGAAAAATTTTTAGATATTTTTCACGCACCGTCGACTTGTCTTACCAGTGAACTCCATGCAGCATTAAAATGTCAAATGAAAATTGGTCTAAGCTTTCCTTCTTAGCTCTCACTCCGTGATTTTAGTACTGTACAGGTTTTCTTCATTCTTAATTGCGCGCTTTTCACTAATTTATTCTATGCATCACTGTTATTGGAGTTGGAGTCGGAATTGAAAAGAAAACCATGGTTATTCATTGTGTGCTACTCAATGGTTTCACTGTATATATCACAAATATGCACTGTATATACCATCAGGTGTCAACGTAATAATTTTTCTTTATATAAATATATATATATATATATATATATATATAATGCAGGGAAAAAAGCCATTAAAAAACAAGTAGATGATACTAGACGTGTTTGTTATTCAAAATTATATGTTAAGATGGCTTCTATGGCTGCACGCAGAGAAACAGATACTCATGGAACGATGCGACAGCACCAGAGGACACGTGTTTCGCCGTATTTGCGGCTCGTCAGCTCTGGGTAGCTGCGCATCATTCGGAATTGGCAAACCAGGGGTCACTCAGCGAGCGATCTACACCTGGGAGGGTGACTGAGCACTCCTCAATGCCACAGTGCAAGCCAGTGAATTATAATGCAGGGAAAAAAAGCCATTAAAACACAAGTAGATGACATTAGACGTGTTTGTTATTCAAAATTATGTTTCAAAATTATTCAAAATTATTGTTATTCAAAAATGAGTGACCCCTGGTTTGCCAATTCCGAACGATGCGCAGCTACCCAGAGCTGACGAGCCGCAAACACGGCGAAACACGTGTCCTCTGGTGCTGTCGCATCGTTCCATGAGTATCTATCTATATATATATTATACTCCAACTGCGGCATCGCGGCGAACATTGAGCACGTCTTCATAGAATGCGAGTTCTACGAAACAAGAGGAGAGGCAGACACTTCGTGCTCAGCTGAATAGCGTCAGCAGAAAGCCATTCAACTTCGCTACGATTGTGTCTCGCACGTATGCAGCTCCGTGAAGGTGTTCAAATGTTTGTGGATCTCTCGACTCCCTCCGGTTTGTTCCAGACACTTTAGTTTCTGTTTAACAATGACCCGCCAGTGCTTTCGGTATCCCCCCCCCCTTTTTTTTTTTTTTGTTGTTCCGAGTATAGCAAGCTCACTTCTCAGGGACACCTCAGTTGTTCCGTGAACCACGCGTACTCAACGCATATCGATTGATCGTCATATAACTCACCTATAATGTATCAAATGTAATGGGATAGGGTCAACCGCACTTCTGCCATGAAACACCCCATTTCGGCGTCATCATCTATTTGTTGGTATTACTGCTGTTACGGAAGAGATGAGGTTGTAGCAGACTACATTCGCGCACATAATTTAACAATTGAACCTCTTAATTCTCTACCTATTTCTACCTTAACTGAACCTCTGTATGCAATAAGGGAATAAGTCGAATTATCCCCTTTTTAGTATTTCTGTTGCAATGACATCTACATATTACTATGTACATGCCAAAGAAAATTTAGGACCGTACTGCAATATATTGACCCATTATAGGAGGGTAAGAAACGGGAAATGCGCGTGCGTAAATGAGATGGAGAGCCAGATCATGCCCCTTTTCTACACACGCATACAAATGGTGTAGCTTATATTTGCTACGACGCGGAAATGAACTTGGTCTTCCACTTGAAAAACATGTTCTCCCTACCTCACGTGACCGTGCGACCAGTGCAGCTGAGCGTTGTAATAAAAAAAAAAAGAGAAAGAAACATGTGCACTATGATATGATATATAACTACTTATAAGTCATGTTGTGCTGGCGATACAGAGCGTTATTTTCAAGACTGTGCTCGTTTAGCAACCCGACAATCATGATCTCGGCTGCTCCACTCCACAAATATAACCTCGCCCGCCCTGGCGTCACCATGAAAGTCGGACTTGTGAAATCTGTTTTTTCCTGAACGAAGACCCTGGCCGTGCGGTGTTATATATCGTAGGAAAAGGGGATACGTCATGCTGCTATAGTTTGTTCAATTTCTGCCAAGTCACATACTCAGAAACAGTGCTAACGGGACATGCATGTAAAGTAGGCACGTGCAGTAGGTTACACATTTTGCATTTGCGTTATTCGAGGGAACTCATCTGCAATTACTTTGCCGTATATTCAACTTGCAGTTTTTCCGGTTTGTGATTTTCGACTTTTCCCCTTATTGCATACAGAGTCTCAATTGAGGAAATACGTGTATACATCGTAGAGATGCCCTCGTGCCTAACGCTTGTCGTTGTGTATGACTGTGATACAGTCCAGTAGTAACGAGGCCTTCTTTACACCAGATGGCGCTGCAAAAGCACGTCCAAGCACGAACACAATCTAGTGCGTTAGCAGTGGGAACATCAACAACATTACTCAAGGAACTTAAACGGCAGAGTGCTGTCTTCTGCATCATATCATCACCCTTGGTCACATATTCGTCCTTATTATCTTTTGGTATGTTGACGCAGAAGGAGAGCACGGAAATAAGACCGGCCCGCATGGTCCGTTTCTCTTGCGTAAAAGCTGAGTTTTCATGCTCATCGCGAAATTTTGTACGTCGCTGCTACTCGCAGCGCGTGATTCACTGCATCAGAGCAGGTTTGATATTTCGCGCAGCAGTCAGTTCACGCGCATCCATAGCAACCAATCACGGCGCAGCAAGTCACTTCTAGTTCCGGTACAGCAATGGCCCTTCTCACGGGAAAGCTGCAGAAGGCCATCTCCAAGTGCAACAACTTTCGTTCGTGGGGCTCCATTTTACCAAATGCAAATCGTTTACAAAGAAAGGCACAATAAAAAAAAAACATTGCGGGACAGGACAAAAAGGAGAGGAGAATGTTGGCAACACTTCGTAGAGCACATACGCCAGACCCGCTGCGCAAGTAGCGGCCGGATTTGCGCGCCATGCGGTTTGACAGGCGTATTCGCGGTTTCCACGCAACGTTTTACGCAGCGCGATATTTACAAAAATACGCACAATGCTGGCCGGCCAACAAGATGCAAATACTGCCCACGTAGGCCATCACACGATATCCGAAAGCTCGGCACGAACATGTTGCTATGTACAGGGCACCTCCCATCAATAACGCTCTGACGAGTCTTCGCCACTCCCGGAACGAACTCCCACTGCATTACCCAGCCTACTCAAAAAAACATGCGGCCACGTCGGTGCACTCAACCTCAATGCCTCACTTGCCTTTCGGACGAGGCATGTTTACACTGACGACACAGTTTATGAAAACAAAAGCGAGGACCAGAACCATTAAGCTGCAACATGTCAATCTCCTGATACGGAAATGTGGTCTCGCGACAAGGGAATAGGGTCGTAACTATGGCAACCGCAGCGATTGAGTGAGCTTGCTACGATATAGAGGAAATATAGCGCTGACACCAGCAGTACGCTGAACGTTACAGCCCTGACACACGGCAAATTGAATGTCATTCCCAGCAAATGACATTCGCACTGAACGATTTCGTTTCGTGTCGCGCGGTGAAATCAAACGGCATGGAAATCAATGGCATTCGTTTTTATTTTCCTTTTTCAATTAAGGGTCTTTGAAAAGACAGCTATTTTGCGAACTAATCAAACGTTTTGCTAGTTTCGACCTAATGGAATAACAGTGTAACGAATGTACCTGTAAAATGCTTCATGAGTTCGGCCCTAGTGTCTTAATTATCTACACTAGCATCGTTTGCGAATGACATTCTCTTCCTTCGTGTGGCTCGATGTAAAAAAAAAACGAATGACATTCGGTGCGATTGTCATTCTCTGCAGGGAATGCCATTCGGCTTGCCGGCTGACTAAAGTTTAAAAGGAGGACGAGCACAAGCTGGAGGGAGCTTTCACAATCACAATAACAGAACGTTCCCGGTAACGAAACAACCAGTTGACGATGGGATTGTTCAACTGTGTAATGCTATTTTGCAATGATCTGCGTTGCTTTATTTATTTATTTACTTATTTTTGTCATCATCCGCTTTTGGTAGATTGTAAGGGTGCACGACTAAAGTTCAGAAAACATGAAAAGATAATAGTCTCATGCGTTATGGTTATGTTGCTGATATCGGGCAGTTATTAGTCTTACGAGCGCCGTAATTTTAGTTCGTCCTACTACAAAGCTCATTCACCTCTCAACAGAAAGTAAGGCCCCGTAGGCGGATACTTAACAGTGCAGTGACAAACCGTAGAGAGTACGGATACTGACATCGAACGAATGACGGGTGCGAGACCTTTGCAGTTCAACCTCATCGCCGACTTTTTCATACTTTCTCACTCAACTCATAACGAAACTACTTAAGAAGCTAAAAAAATAACAAAATTGAGTGCTGTCATTGGCTTCTTTAATCAATATGGTTACGACGACAACACCTTGGCGAGCCAAAGAGACAAAGCGCATGGGCGACGTAATGGTACTCTTAAAGCAGCATAGAAGTCATTTTTAACGCCGTCTTTTCTTCCTATAAAACTGTTAAGTGGGCCAGTAAGATGCACCATGCGAAGTAATTCACACCAGAAAGTCATAATTATCGCAGGAATTGAATTTGAAGTACGCCGCAAAAAAGCGATCGTGCGTAACGGCGGTGGAGAGCAGTACCAGCCTGTGATCTGCCTGACATCCTCGCACTGACGCTATAAGGATAAAGCTCGTTGATTGGTCCAGAGCAATGTTATCTGCTACGCGGCTGTCGTCTGCTAATCGGGGTTCTGAAAAAGCATTGCTCCTGGCTCAGTCATGATTCGGCCGCTCCTTCTATCCCCAATTCTCTGGGAGAACTGGCAAAACTGGTTTACGGCTGCAAAGGGATAGGGCGCTGACCTCCACTGACCGGCGAACCAGAACGAGTTCCCCCTGTAACGTCATCAGTCACATGGCATCATACCTTCTCTTCCTTATTATACCCAGAGTGGTGAGTTATAAGGGTGAACGCGAGGAGCCATGTTTATATGAGTTCTTTTCTGGGAAACAAATGGTACACATCAAAACCTTTCGCGCTGTTCGGTAAAATGAAACACACACTTTCAAACGCCTTTATCTGAAAATTTTTTGGTGGTGGTGGTGGTGGTGGTGGTGGTGGTGGTGGTGATGATGGTGGTGGTGGCGGCGGCGGTGGTGGTGGTGGTGGTGAAAGGGCTCGCCCTCTGTACTCCATTAAGAGTCAGCCAATTACGACGTTGCTCTCAGCGGTGTAGATATGGAGAGGGAATGACATCAGCCGCTTGGGCATCCACGGGTAGCCATACAAAGCCTCTGTTTCAAAATCGTCTTCTGCGATTGGCCTGCATCTTGACTGGCTGCCACGATTGGCTGATTTTATATGCCTAGGTGCGATGGAGTGAGAGGAGGCATTAAGCGGGCGTTCTCGTTGTGAAGACGAAAGGAAGATTCTCCTCTTCCAATACACCCCCAACATGCAAATACCCTCAAGCTGTCGCTTCGTCCTCAAACCCAGTTCCATTTTTAATTCAATCCTGCCTTGAAGGTCGTTCATTTTGAAGTGGCCATTCCACACACAATGGAAGGCTCTCTTCGCTTCGAACATTGGGGCTTATTATACCACCATCGAGATTATTCCTATTTGTCTTTTTACGTATATGTCAGCGAATGCATTATTATATTGCCGCTCTTTTATTGAACGAAGCATGATAGGTCTGGCAGGCATAAATTGAATTTATTCACGAAGATAATGGGGAATGCGCTTCAATAAATTCGCGAGTGTCGCATTTATTATGACCTGCTCCGCTTCCTGCTTGTGGCATTGGAAGTTTCAATCATCCTGTGCACAAAGGAGTACTAATGAGCCGCCCGAAAAGCTTTTCTTTGCAGAATAGAAAGGAAGGTGTATCGTCCCTTTCGGTTCAGCTATGTTAATGCGTATTATAGTTGCCTTATATATCCTGACACAACATTAGGTTTCATACGCTACCTACTGGTTACTGCACTTCAGCACTTCCCTATAGCAATATGTGGAAACCTTTCAGGGCTGAAAGCGATGGTAGGGAGTGAAGAAGAATAGCAGGCACGTTGTTATGCATGTTCGACCATTTTCATAAATGACGCTACGAAAGACTAGCTACATTTTTAATCATGCTCACTGTAGGTCAAGAGAGATTGAACAATGGCGTTGCTTGCGCACTACTTACGTACACACACACACACGCGCGCACTTTAATCAAAGGTTACGCAAGCACTAGGATTTCATTCGGACTCCTATCTAGGCCCGCAGAAAAATAAGAATATGATGAAGTGGAGACAATTCTTCGTCATGCAAGGCCGCGCGTAACCACTTAAGATTTTGCACGCCTGATGCTGCAGCATCTCGTGCGAAAAGAGTGGCGCGTGCACATTCAAGAACGATAAAAGACCGTGCTTGAATATGGAGAACAGTCGGTCCACGCACCAGCTGTAATTTGTAACCGTAATGGCCTTTATTTGTGTGTCGTTGTCCGCTCTGCGCACTGAATAACAGTGCCGTATGCTAAACTGCACTGTTTTAAGCATTGCCAGGCATGTCCTTTACGTCGTTATTGTTTCATCCTGTCCCACTTGCGAGGGACCACAGTGCCGTTAGTCGCTTGGGGTCTGAAAATACGCAAGGGTATTTCCTAGATGGCACAAGTGAGCTTTGTGCGAACAACAATGCTTGTTAGGGATACGAGCTTGTTAGGGCTTGTTGTTCTTGTTGTTGTTGTTGTTGGGCAGTGGCAAGAGCATTCCAAGCCAGCCGCTGTTCGTTATTTTTGTTTGCCTTGAAGTGCAACGCTAACAACAATAAGACGACTGAAGGTCACATATTGCGCTTCTCGTGCGTTTTCCCCCTCTTTGAAGCATACTCGCTTGAGAAAACTCTATCAAGAAAATGCTCACACTGTAGTGCAACGAGAATATGAAAAAGTATGAACAATAAGTCAAGACGACGACGACGACGACGTGTGTGTGAGTGTGAGTGTGAGTGTGTGTGTGTGTGTGTGTGTATGTGAGTGCGTGAGTGTGTGCGTGTGTATGTACGTGTGTATGTGTGTGGGTGGGTGTATGTGTGTGGGTGGGTGTATGTGTGTGGGTGGGTGTATGTGTGTGGGTGGGTGTATGTGTGTGGGTGGGTGTATGTGTGTGGGTGGGTGTATGTGTGTGTGTGTCTGTGTGAGTGTGTGTGTCTGTGTGAGTGTGTGTGTGAGTGTGTGTGTGTGAGTGTATGTGTGTGAGTGTATGTGTGTGAGTGTATGTGTGTGAGTGTATGTGTGTGAGTGTATGTGTGTGAGTGTATGTGTGTGAGTGTATGTGTGTGAGTGTATGTGTGTGAGTGTATGTGTGTGAGTGTATGAGTGTGTGCGTGAGTGTGTGCGTGAGTGTGTGCGTGAGTGTGTGCGTGAGTGTGCGCGTGAGTGTGCGCGTGTGTGCGCGCGTGTGTGTGCGCGTGTGTGCGTGCGTGAGTGTGCGTGAGTGTGCGTGAGTGTGTGAGTGTGTGTGAGTGTGTGAGTGTGTGTGAGTGTGAGTGTGTGTGAGTGTGTGTGAGTGTGAGTGTGTGAGCGTGATGGCCTGATGATAAGCATGAGGCCACGTGATATCTGCTTGATGATACACGAACAGAATACCTGCTTTGGTTGTAGAGCAGTTCAGCCGCGTAGGTACGCCACCCAATGTGTCCCTCCCTCTACAACTTTTGTTAAGACTATCCTGCTTTATAAGGCGGACGGAACAAAGACTACTTCTTTAAAAGCGCCTTGCTTTACAAGGCCAAGGGGATAATGAATATAACGTACATTGCGCAATATCCAACTTCCATACACCTACCTCTCATTGGTAGAAGTGGCGCAATAATATCGCACTCGATGGAAGGGAATACGTCTTCCTTATGGTACGGCCAAGGCCGCTACACTAGCACTGTACGAGCTAGAGTCAGAAAAGAAGGCGAAAGCGAAGGAGAGGAAGCAAATAGGAAGAGCAGCCTTGATACCGTCTTTACGACTTCTACGCGTACAGAGACAGTTTTCCGAAAAGCACCCATTTGAGATTTAACTGCACAGGAGTGCTTACGGAGCAAAAGGAGGGGATCCATCATTACCCGCGCTACACAGAAAAGAGTCGTACGGCCTTCACCAATCGCTTACAGTTTTCGATACCGTCTACAGATATAGAGCCCCGTCTTGCACCCACGATTGCGAAGCATCTCATGAAAGTACATTTCACCAAGAGACAATAGCGGACTCGAAAGAAAATCACACATTGGAAACAGAAAATGGCAGGCATGTCGAGTACATGCTTTTGTTTTTAACTCCGTATTAGCGCCGCGAATCAACTGTGGCCCTGAGTGGCGTACAGACGTGGACAGATGGAAAGAGGACAACAGGAAGGAGGGGGCACGGGAGGGGATAGTGTGCGACCGGAGGCCGACTTCAGGGGAAACTGTGCCGATATTCGTCCGGAAAGTCTGCCGGAAAACCCTGGAAAAACCCCGGACAGCACAGTCTGGGAGTTGGAAGCAATCACCCTAACACACTATCCCAAGCAGCACAACATCTTGGCCCAATATTGGTCCAAGATTGAAGCAATATTGGGCTAGTATTGCCAATATTGGTCCAATATTGGACCAACATTGGACCGATATTGGGCCAGTATTGCCAATATTGGTGCAATATTGGTCCAAGATTGAACCAATATTGGACCGATATTTGGCCAGCATTGCCAATATTGGCCGATGACTCAACCAATATTGGGCCAGTATTGCCAATATTGGTCCATATTGGGCCAAGATGTCGTGCTGCTTGGGATGGCACGGGAGCTGGTAAGAATACATGCCTGCCGTTAATGAAGAGTGCACGAAGCAGAATGAGGCCGCAACATTTTTAACGCGCAAAGACAACTTCCCACCTTAACAATTTCACGTTTGAGAGTTGGACGCTACAACAAGAGCCCATCCATATACCGAAGCTCTTCACAATTAAAAAAATGCTGGCAGACATGATGCAAGTTACAATGTCGTCAAATCAACAACAGCGACAGCGAGTTGTTTATGTGCGTGTACTTCGAAGTAAATCCACACGCGCATCGGTAAGCCCTCTTTGTCAAAGGCAATGTGCTTTAAGCACATAATCAGCAAATAGATCCATGATGCAAAGGAATATCCTCCTGCGATCTATAAATCTAATCATCAACAAGCTGCCCAATCCAGCTACTCCCCTCCCCATCCCGCTAGCCGACGTTCAAGCGAAGAAGAGGAACATACTCCTCAACTGAAAGAAATGTAGCAGCACGCCCCATATTCGGGCGTCACCAAGCTCCAAAACGCAGCTACACTTCTGCTACTAGCCGGTCTCGCAATGACATTTTTCTCGCCCGTGTTCTTCACGGAGCCAAAAGGGACCCATTGGAACCAACGGAGCTCGATTGCCCTTAGGTAAGTGTTTTTGATGCAAACGCTCGACAAAAACGACAGTGCGAAATGGGCCTTATGATGGCGGTGGCCCCGTTTACTATCCCGTCGGAGTCATCGAGGTTTCAGGTGATCAACGAGAAACGAGATAACAGCTGTCGCTGTAAAATCATCATCGCGTCATCTCTCTGATCTCGTTTCTTCGCTCCATCTCGCTGCGTTTTCGACGATGCAACGTACAGAACGGGGGGGGGGGGGATATGTTTATGATATTTAAAAAAATAGGAGGGAAAGGTTAGCCTGCGCTACAGCGGCTTGCTATTCCCAGGAAAGAAAGAAAAAAGGAAAACAAACACGAAATTCATCACAGTTCACCCAGAAGGCAGGAACAGGATCTTCACGCAATTGAGCCCTTAACAGCTGCCGCTGTAAAATTGCTCCTCGCGCATTTAGAATTGCGGAAGCTAGAAACACAAACAGCACAAATTTGCAGCCGCAACCTTTAACACGTATTTCACATAAAACTGCGCACCTCATCGCCTGAAGGTGCGCTGGTCGTGTGCTCTCTTTTTCACGAAGTTTCATCTGCTCGTTTGATGTTCCAAAGCTAACCAGAAAAATGGTGCGGGAACAGTTTTGAAAGAGACCGTTAAGAGATATTGGCATCTTTTATGCATGGGCTGCTGGATGCATCAGCTGTTGATGGGGGCGCACAGTGTGCCGAAGGCCATAACATCTTTGTTTGTTTGTAAGGAAAAAAAAACATAACATAACATAACATGATTGCAGATTGTTGCGCGGCTTCTTCTGCACGTGTGCAGCGCAATGTACAGTGTAATACAGCTGTTGCAACGATTACACAAATCGCTGGGTTCCGAACAAATTTATTATGTGGACACCTGGGGTTTGAAAAGATACACAGGCTCGCTTTGTCATTAAAGCATTAGCGACATTTTGCGCTAAGCAGTGCCGGGACAATTCATTTCGACAATAATCAAATCTCTCTTAATTTTTTTCTTCGTAAAATGAATATTTTTCATAATTCCATAGGAACCGCTTAATGTTTGCGATAACACCTTTATATCAATGATAATACATTTCTCTCATTGCATATTTCGGAAAGTATGTGATATGAGAATTCTAGTAAGGTACTATTGATAGAGTGCCACTCACTTTTACCTCTATATCTCTTAACGCCGTTATGCAATTTTTGAAATAATGCGACCTACTTGACACCATCTGAAATCTCCGTGTATCTCGGCTCCTGGCTTATGGACAGAGCACACTGTGCAGTGTGATGCGGGTCATTTGCGTATTTAGTCTACCTTCATCTGAGCTCTGATTTCTTTTATTTTAATGCCTCTTGGTCATCGTGAGGTTGGTTTTTCTATTTTCTCCTCTGTTCAGGAGTTCTGGAGTAGCCTTACCTTCACCTCTTCATATTTTTATAGCTCAATCAATAAATCAATAAATCCAGCCTCTAAATATCTTAATTAGTAAAAGCACTTTACATTTAGCATTGTTCGAGCAACTTTCATGTCACGATACTTCTGAGAGTAACTGAATCGTTTGAATACTTTACATCCAAGCCATCAGTTCCTTCTCAAACTAAACCACATTTGCTCACGATGTTTGCATACGATATTTAGGGCCACGCGCCACAAAAACGGTTAATGCTCTGTGGCTTGCGTTTGACACCCGAACAATGGATCCTTCGTGAATACTGAATATTCAGTGCTGTGGAACCTTAGACAAAGGAATTGCGTATTTCTGCACATGCGCGCAAAAGGTTCATTAAGGCGATAAAAGAGACTATGCTCACATTGCAGCTTCCCAAATATTGTGTTCCCTCGTAAGACTAATTAACGCAACACGGTGGCTCCTCAGGTAGTTTCCGTTGAACAACAGGAGCAAGTAATTTGTCAGCAAGGTGACACCCGCTGTCTCCGCACGGTTGTCGACAGGCATCGTATATTGATGGCATCCGATACACTGTCGACCGGCATTCTCAATGGTTTCAAGTTCGCAGAAACTAATTACAATTTACATATCCGAAGAGAGATGAGGCAGCAACAGAGAAAGAGACACATACTTCTAGTGAACGCAAACTTACTAAGTACAGAACAACACAGTGTGTAAATAGATGTGATGTGATGTTATGTGATGTGATAGTGTGTAAATAGAGCTGTAATCCGTTTAGTGTAGTAACTAAGTTAAATGTATCTTGTAACTGTACCTATCCGTACCTAGATACCGCTTTTTGTTAAAGTAGCTGTAAAATGTAACTAAGTTACGCAGGTGCTACAATGTTGTCCACGCGTCAGTTCTCTATAATATCATTTTGTTGGGGGCTCAGATACCTGCAGTTTTTTTTTTCCCAATCACGAATTCCACGACTTATGTCATTTCACACGCAGCCAGGACGGCCTTGGGGGGGGGGGGGGGGGGGGGGAGTAGCTTGCCGTTGTTGGCCGCACTCAAGTGGGCATCGTCACGACTATAGCCAAAAGAAAGAGAAAAAGAAAGGGACGGCCTTAGACTAACTCGTACGGCGCTGTTAGCCCCAATGAAAAATCCTGTGTTTATAACACGGTATAGCTATACGTTTGGACGGCACAAGTGCTAAAACAATTTTTTGAGTTCTTTCTCAAGAGATAACTGACACTACAGGTAAAGTTAAAAGTTACTTTAACGCAGTTACTGTAGCTGTCACTATAGTTACATTTCAAAAAAGATTGACTGTAAGTCAGTCACTATTTTCGCTGCCTAACTAACTGTAACTTCGTTGCATTTTTTTGGTAAGTTACCCGTGACTGGTTGTAATGATGTCGAACAAAAGACTGTCTGTGACGTTCAGGAGCCTCATTTTTAGTCGTAGATCCCCAACTCTGGCGTCCAGCGAACGTACTTAAAAGTACCTATGTCACATAACGCTCAAGAAGGCGAGAACTGTGGTGGGTTTTTGACCAGTTGTATGAACATTCCTGACCAGCTTACTAGCGTATGGAAGTAGGCTCTACATTTGAACCTGGTTGTTGCCCTAACAACAGGTGAGAACAATGCATGTTTCCATCCGGCTCGTACGCGACAACAGCTTCGAAGATAAGAGCATAACGTTGCGGAATCTATGGCGGTACAGCTTTTGCCCCTGACCTCTCTCGATCTTCTTCAATGACCGTCAAGTGCCCGTTCGTGTGCCTTTGGAGCCCGTATGTCGGTGTCAGGGGCTACGGAACACTTTATAGGCAAGATCGCTAGATCACTTGGTAACGCCCTTGCCCCCTGATGAAATGGTCGCGGGTTCATACCAGGCTGAATACGCCATAACTTTGATGGCGTGGCACAAGATCTGTAGATCCCTCTACGATAAACATTAAATACGGTGCGTCGTGTGCCAAGGCTTCAGGTCACAGAAAACACCCCTAGATGTGCTAAAGTAACCCGAGGATCCACCACAGCAGGTCCTGATCCTAGTCGCCTCGCATCGTTACCATAGGGTGGGTCAGAGTAAGCTGTACTTTTCCTTCAGATTCAATTCCTGGGCCTGATAGCATTGCCTACAAACCATTCCAGAATCCCCCCCCCCCCCAGTGTGCCCTAGTACACCACTGATGATGTACAACCGTTGCTGGCGAGATGGAGTAGTCCCAGGTGATTGGAAGCTTGCGATTGTGGTGCTTCTCTTGGAGCCTGGCAGATCCCCGCAAGCTCTGGACGCCTTTCGTTCAGTCGCTTTCATGAGTTGTGTTGGGAAGGTTATGGAACGCATGGTGTACGCCTGGCTGAACTGGTACTTCGGAGCTGCACAATTCTACCCTGAGCTCCCCTGATTTCTCCAAGGAAGATCAGCTATAGATAATGTGAGAGCCCTCGTGTCCTCTGTGCAACAAGCGAAGCCGGAGGGGCACGTCAGTGCTGCCTTCTTTCTTAACGTCGCAAAAGCCTACCACAGTGTTCTTCACAGCGTTGTAGTTGCATGGCTTCAGGGAGCCTGGCTGGGTGGCTGCACACTCTCATGGCTATACGCGATTTTTATTCGGACAGATCCTTGTTTGTCCGTACGCGACAGGGCGATAATGCCACGTACCCTGTGCGCCCCCGCCTTCAGCAGGATAGTGTTTTGAGCCTACTCTTGTTCAATGTCATCATGGCGTACTTGCCCCTTCAACTGCTTAATCATACCCACGTCCCCATATATGCGGATGATATTTGCATGTGGACTTCTGCTGTGCAACGGGATACCATACAACGCCGTCCACAATCTGCTTCGGACACTACTGTGTTATATCTCACTCATTCAGGGCTACCGGTATCGCCAACCAAAACCGAAGGTATCATCATCATCTATGGCAATCACGCGGTGGTCATTCTGTAGCATCCCCTCTTCTTGGCGGGATCAAGACTGCCGTTTGTTCCCAGGTGCAAGTTCCTGGGCGTCGTCATTGATCGGGGACTAACACGGTCTCGGCATATTACTACCCTCTGTGCCACCACAGGCTCTTACATTAACGTTCTTCGCCACCTCTGTGGATCCTCTTAGGGTCCTTCTTTTACCGACCTCTTCCAAGTACACAACTCTGATTGTGGGCACTTTACGCCGCTGCTTGCCGGTGTTGCACGTTATTTTCCCCCTTCAAGGAACGGCAGCTGCTTAATGTTCAAGCTCCTAGCCTGAGCACTTGCTTGGGAGTCCCGAAGACCACGGAAACCTCTGCTATCGCCGAAGCGCGGGTTCCTTCCGTGCTTATCCTCCGGTGCAAGGCAACCCTCCAAACTTACACGTGTTGTCTTGTAGTTCTCATGTTGTCTTGTTAGTCACAAGTTCTTGCTCCAGGCTTCGACTGAACGTGGCGCGAACTCCACGGGTACTCTTTAAGATGGGTCACCTTTCATCACCCATCTGCCCCGAGTGTCATGTTAAAGGAGACATTCCGCACGTACTGATCTAATGTACCCGTTACCGTCAACAGAGTCGTCTCCTGCTTGTCGCGCCTCGCTCGCCCCGGAATATCGGACTTTTCCATAGCTACGCTGCTAGGCCCCACACAGGATAGTGAGGTGACCAAGGCACGTCTTCTGTTCCTGCGGGTACCTGGCTTTCTGGGTGAACTGTAACCAATTCCGTGTTTGGCTCTTTTTTTTTCTTTTTTTCATTGTTGTTGTTGTTGTTTTCTTTGCTGGGAATAGCAAGCCGCCGTAGCGCAGGCTAACCTTTCACTCCTTTTTTCAATTAACATATATTCCCCCACCCCTCTATTTCACAAAGCGCTTGTGGGGAAAGCATGGCTCACTAAAAATTACTTCGTGTTTTCCGAAGGCAGTCTGTACACGGAAGTGCGCAACGCAAACACTTCAATCATGAGCACTTCGCATTTTGAATTCCTCTCCCGAGAGATGGTGAACAATTGAAAACGATCGGGATAACTACAAGTTGCCTCACTTGTAAGGAGAAATTGCAGACGTACAAAGCAACTACTACGAGACTCAGCAGTTCCTCGTTTGCATGAAACGTACACTGGGAAAACGCTTCAAAGGAAGCAGACCAGCAGAACACAGAATGTTCACACATTTTTCACTGCAACTGGAAGCACAGCAGGTTAAGAGAGCCGTGAGAGGAAGTGGACTGAACGCACCTGTGTGCATGCATTAGAATTGAATTTCTTCTGACAATTTATTCCCATGTTTACTCCGCGCCGTATTGCTACAATCCTTCGTGGAGGAACCTAGCGAAAGCTTCATCACGCAGAGTTCCATCACTCAGCTCTTCCTCCTTCCTTTCTGCTCGGTTTTTTTTTTTCCTTTTTCTTTTTTAGGGGGGGGATAATAAAGGAGCAAAGAACGTTCTGTCTCAAGCTCACTTTGTCTAAAGGCTTGTATGCTATCAGCGTTTCGAGCGTTTATTGGGCCTGCCATTTGGGAATTAGAAGAAAAGAAAGGGAAAGCAACAGAAAAGGGTGTATTCCAAAGAGCAAGATATAACTAGATCACTCCGGGAAGCACCTCACCTCACCTCACATATATAGAAGAAGGAAAAAACGACGGTGTGCAGGTGAACGAACTCCGCAACGACAAATTGGAAGACACGAGGCCCCCCCCCCCCCCCCCCCCCGACGCAAACAAGCAATTAATTCTTCTCATCAACAAAGAGCAAATCCGTTGAAAAGCCCAGTGCGAAGAAGGAGGCGCTATAAAGGGAATGGTGATGATCATTTGGCGTTTACTGGCGCAAAAGCTGCATCGCCAGCGGACTTATCGTTCAGTGCCTCCCTAAGGAAACGTTTCTTTTTATTTGCACTCTTTCTCTTTCTTTTTTTTTCTCACGGGTTGTGTTTTATAGCACTTTTTTCCTCTCTCGCAGATCTGAAAATTGAATTTTTCTTCCTTTCGCCCGCTATTTCTCACAAGCACTCAAAGGCATGTCCAATACGCCTGGAGACAGGTTTTCAGGAAATAGCTGAGTAAAGTCTTATCTCACGAAACAAGAATTAAAGTTTAGTGACACTTCTCACAGTTCCAACGAGACTTTGAAAGCGGAGTCAGGTACACTGCGGAAGCAACTCTGATGTCATATTTCGCAGGAAGCAGCTTCCGGGGTTATGACAGATCTCGCGCTAAATCGGTACGGCAACATTACGTTCTGCGAGCCTTGGACTCTCGCTCGTTTACAAACAGAGCTTATTAAACTCAGCAGAACTTATTTGACAAAATATCTGCCGCGAGGGAAATAACGTAACTAAAAATGTCGAACATTACCTTACGTCCTTAATGGTACAGGCGCAATGAGTATATAACGAGGAAGCTTTCATGTAGCAGTATACATTTCCTCATGAAAGCCAGTGCAGAATAAATATACAAAGATTTATTATTTTTTTAACTCGGATGACTTAGTTTTTGTATTTGCGTATCTGGCTAGGTGATGGGTATAGATCAGGTTACCAGAAACAAAACAAATAAAGAACTGAGGAATTTGCTTCTCTGGTTCAGAAATATGTTCCAGAAATATGAATGTTCCATTCCTCCGCCATAACTAAGTGACGCAATGCCGCATCACCTAACCCGGACGACTCTTTTAAGATGTTGTCGTACTTATCGTCAACACTTTTTTCACCCGCACATAATAGCTACGTTTACGTGAGGGGAGACACAAGTCGACTTAGAGACACAAATTAAGCGGGAGACACATTCAGCCACTTCCCATACGTCACTACCGGATGCCTTGTCCGTCCTCGCCTCAGATTCAAAATAGATAGCCAGAGACTGAGGAAGAAGAAGAAGAATAGCTGGTAGAAGGCAGCACCATAGCAGCACTATATCCAAAAGAATACAAGTGACGGCTGTATGTAGCCCACCATACTGTATGATTATGAAAAGTGGCGTGCCGAAACCACCGGAGACGGAAGGCAGAAGAAGAAGCAGCATGGCTGTTTAATGAAAAGAATGACGTGTCGATGGGTTGCAGAAGTATTTGAAAGTATGAGAATTTACGCAATGACAAAGTTGAGTGTAAGGTACAATTCCAGGGGGAGTGTGGCGCGCGAGTCGACTGATTCGCAGAGCTCCATGGCGCCTTAGTCGACAGTTATGTAAACCGTCGCCAGTCGACTGAAGCCTTCCGTCGACATATCTGTAGTATGGCGGGCTAGATGGCCTTCTAGCCCTTCTTCTAGGCTTCTGGCCTTCTAGCCCGCCATATCTGTAGATGTGTGCAATGCACAACGCGCGTTCCAAATATCCTGGGGTTATTGGTACCAGTAAGCACATTGCCATGCGCAGTCTTATCAGCATAGAACAGTTTTGGCTCGTAAGTTACTCGTAACTTGTAACTGTAAATACTTTTGGTGAGAGTGGTTGTACTGTGTGGTGTAAGTAACTAAAATCGTAACTGTAACCAGTTTGCTCGTGTGAGGTCATTCCTACGCAGGTAACTCAAGGTCTAACTCAACTGCTCACGCGCGCTGCACCTGCATAATGCTATTTTGTGTCCGAAATAACTTGGAAGTAACTCGTTCTTTTTTTTAAGTAACTCATTTTGCACGTGGTAACTTAACTTGTAACGAGTTCTGTTTGACCGGTAACTTCTCAATCTGTGTTATTTTCTGATGAACAGGCTTTTAAAGTCGTCAAAAAATCAATGCTCTGTTCCTAAAAAAAAAAGAAAAACATATCCTCTCCTGTGAGGCAGCTTCATCTCTTACTTCTGCAGCAGTATTAAAATCGCCCCAGGAGGTTCAGTTGATTGAAAATTAAAATTTGTCAATGCGTGTCCAGACTGGGCATGACTGGCGCATGACTGGGCGCTCCTAGACATGACCTTTTGCTGGAGGAGCAGCACTTGTGCTTCTTTTGGTTTTTTTATTGTGTGCGCTAGCGCCGCGAAGCAACTGTGGCTATGAGCGGCGTACAGATGTGGACAGATGGAGAGAGGACAGCAGGAAGGAGTGGGGGACGGGGGGAGGGGCGTTAGTGTGCGTCCTGGGGCGACTTCAGGGACAACTGTACCGACATTCGTCTGGATAGTCCTCAGAAAACCCGGGGAAAACCTCAGAGAGCACAGCCAGAGGTAGGATTCGAACCCACCACCTCCCAGAGTCCCAGTCTTCAGCACGACCTTCGCTACCATCAACGAGCGTGTAAATGAACGAGGGAAGTCGACGCCATTTCGTGACGTACACAGTCCGTGCTGCTCCCCACGCTGGCCTGATGCCATGCGGGCGACGCGGGTCTGATGACGTTACGCGAGATCGGGCTGGCTGCTCTCTTCTGCAGTTTTTATTTTTTTTTATTTTTTAGATAGACTGCTTCATCAGAGAAACACGGTTTCGAGCTATTTTAAATGTCACTTCCTAGCTCCTCTATTGTATACAAGGCCTTGATTGTCGCCTTGTGATGGCGGGTTGGAGTGATTTGGACTACATGGCGATTTATGTAGTGAACAACTGCTCTTCCAGAAGCCGTGACTGTGCTGAGAGGTGCTTTTATTCCGCTGCACTTATCGGCTTTCTTGCCGAAATCCCCCACTTTCCGGAAAACAAAAGAAGCAACCTGCTATTCGTTACAATCTCAAGCGTGAATAGCAGAAAGCCGGACGCTGTGACATGCACAAATTGCTGGCAACCTTTCATTCCATCGTATCTCGCACTTCAACCATTTCTAAGTTGGTGCAAGCACGCGCGTGATTTGGTCCAGCGAAGCGGAAAGTAAATCCCGCCACAACGTCGGAAAGCAAAAAATATCTTTCTTTGCCTTTGACTGCTCGAGGGAAAGAATAAAGTAACGATAGGCTGGCATCTCGCGAGGGGTTTCACCGAGCGTTTACTATCTCTTAAAGGCGGGGGAATTCCAAGAAAGCAAATTTACGCCGAAAAGAGCGCTTATTCGCTGGAATCTTTCGCACTTTTGCTTCGCGCTTGGTTTTTCAAACTTTTTGTTTTTGTGTGTGTGGCTTAGAACACGTGGCTTAAAAACAGACTGTATTTCGCCGTGGAATGCGGAATCAGATTCTTGCGGCAGCGGGAATTGCTTTGTGAACTCGAGCGAATAGTCTTATAGAAGCTTTCTCGGCTGTTGTTTTCGCAACAGAATAATGTTTGATTGTTAATGATACACTTTTCTCAGGATAGTTTCTTACGTTTACTGACAAGTAGCGAGCCCAACAAAGTAGTTAACAAATAAGTACGTAACCACTGTACTAAGCAATGGAAAGAACTAACAGTGTATCAAACTAGTGATTTACGAAACTCAGAAATCGACCAGTCAGATCAAACACGCTAAACAACACAGGATCCAAGCAGACTAACCATCTAGCCCGCGAAAAAAAAAATATAAAAAAAAATATAATATATATATATATATATAACGGATCGGGGGGAGAGGATGGCATAGACGGAGGTCAACTGGCGAACGAGATCCATGGAGAAAACAGCTCTTGAGTTTGGGCAGCAATGGCCGCTGCCCAAGCTCAGCCAGTGTTCTCCGTGGAACTGAGGTCGCTTGTTAAGTCAACTTATTGGATGCTATAGCTTCTGTGGTAAGAAGAGTTGTCCCTCAGCTGTACTATAAGTTAATTCATGCCTCAGCAGAAACACAAAAGCAAGCCGGTGGTCCTAGTTTTGCAGCTTGGGGGATGAATGCGAGCTACAAGGCTCAAAAGAGTTAGCTCTCACCTTCGTTCGAGGAACGTGTCTGTCGTTAATTTTACGTTACTAAATCATCCTTGCAGGGAGGTCGCGTAATAATCCACTCTGACCTCTAACCTTGTCACTGTTGCCCGAGTTTGTGCACTCGAGTGTCGCTCGGTCGCGAATAAATAATGTTGCCAGCCTTTCATTCACGCGGTGAAAACACGGCATACCTTCATCTTAAGGAACGGTGATGAATTACTGACGTGCTCATGCCTGAAAGATAAAACGACCGCTCTCCGTGTTGTTTGTGGCAGACTCAACACGTAAACAAGGCACTTCACTGATGAAAGAAGGAAGTCACTGAAAATGTTACTTCAG
This sequence comes from Ornithodoros turicata, assembly GCF_037126465.1. Lineage (NCBI taxonomy): Eukaryota > Metazoa > Arthropoda > Arachnida > Ixodida > Argasidae > Ornithodoros > Ornithodoros turicata. Next base: position 77,779,335 of record NC_088205.1, read on the forward strand.
ACTTTGTATGTATTTCTCGATCCTTTACATTCCAGCCTCAGAAATCAGATGTCATCAAGGCACTTCACTGTACGCTATCTTCCTTGCAGGAAGTATGTAAACATGGTTTACTTCCTTAAAATTTAGAAGGCGAGAGAAAACGCGAGCTGTCTTGAGGACATTACCTAAAAACAGCAAGTTGTTATTCTTCGGAACTCCAACTCCCGCAACAACATTCCTCAATGAGCGGTGTAGCCTAAAGGTGTGTATTGACGATGATGTGTGTGACTGCCTATACCTCCAAACTTAGTAGCACCCTAGGGACAATTAAGTACTGCATGGGGAAAGTTCCCAGGCTAAACAGTGTTTGTTGGTTGCGGTGTTCCGATGCCATTGCAAGTGTGTATCTATAGAGTACGCGAACAGTTGCGCAGCGAGAATTGAATCACCGAAAATTCTCGTACTTAAACTGCATGATTCCTGACTTAATGTTGATCCCTGAGTATACCCTCGAGTAATCCCTGAGTAATGTAAAAATCTCTGAGTTTGTCACGAACACAATTGCCTAATAAAGTGCCGCTGGGAACTCCAGAAAATCTATTCATCTTACTGCGTATTATAAAACAATATAAACCCAATACACCAAGTATCAATGACTTTTGTTTAAGCTCGGCATGGTCCCGTCCCCCAACTGCAGTCTGTGTGATGTAGTTGAGGACGTGGATCATATACTCCAAGACTGCCCGAGGTACAGTGCACACCGATGTACCCTTGTGTCGTCCCTGTCTCGCCTGGATAATCGGCCATACTCCACCGAAAAGGTTCTTGGGTGCTGGCCAGCAAATCAGCTCATACCTGCCATGCGCGCCCTTGTGCAATTTCTCGTCTCGACGGACCTGTTTGACACATTGTGACACTCTTTGTTTTTAGTGCCTTGAGACTTCGCTTTTGGTGACAAGCTCGGTGATGATGTTCTCATTTATTCTTTCAAAGCGTTTCAAAGCGTCGAGGTTAGTGTAGTTTCCCTTTCTTTTATTAATAACGCGTCCTGGAGTAGCCAGTCCCGAGTGGCTCGAGACTACCATCTCCATTTTTTTCTTTTAAAATCAATCAATCAAGTATCAATGCCATCAGTGATGATGATATTGGTGACGATGATGATAACAAGGAAACAAAATGGAACGCGAGAAGCTACAAATTAGGACTGGATACATCTCTGCACCTACACTAGATTAACTAAGAAAATAATAATCAATATATTAAAAGAAATTAGAAACGAGAATGAAAGCATGAAAGGGGCGAAAGTGCAACCGAGTAGAAAACACTTGCCAACTGACAGCACGCGCTTAAGTAAGGAAAGTCAACACTTTTATTATCAGTCGAGTTTCTTCGAGAAACCGCACCAGTGAAACCACTCAAAAGTTTCACGATGCCAAAATCTCGGATGTCCAAACGAGCCAAAGTCGTTCCTGGTTCGACTGTTGGCGGACTTGGAACACACACGCAATACATGCTCTGTACACATCACCTCTAAGTCGTAGCTCTTTCGACTACGTCTCAACAGACCGCGCTGGGATTGCGCTAAATCTCACTCATTACAAGGAGTTAACAAAAGCTAACATGCCAGAAAGCCTCGCAATAGCGACAACCCATCTACGTGCCATTATCCGAGCGCGAGGTCTAATTAGAAGACATCATCCGTAGCGAATGTCCCCCACAACTGCTTCCTCTCCTTGGCCTTAATTACCACTCCATCCCAGAGCCCTAACGTCGTAAAAATGCTCCACGTTAAAGCTTCTGAACCGTATAAGCTGAAATGGCTACACTCATTGCAGAATCTGAGACTTAAGGACAGAAAGCAGCGGGACCCACGAAAGATGTTTCGTTTGGGGCGTATAATTATGTTTACATATGGACGGTAACTGCGTTTCTCCCAACATCCACTTATCCGGTAACTCTCTGGCGTAACACTGCGGTTTTAAGGGCGGTAACCACAATTTTTACGGTCACCCTGTGTGGCCAAGGATAGTGAGCCATAAATTGCGTACCAAATTTCCTCATTCGTTACCCCTTCATCCATTTCCTGTAATATTGACGAAGTCACGGCGCACACAAACAACACCAAAATCAATGTACGAATAAAAGAGACCAAATCCAACGCCAGGATTTCATTCTTTCTTTGCAGAATATCGACGCATCTTTCCGCATGTGTCTAACCCTTCCTCGCTAAAAGAAGGCGTAGAAAGAGGAGTGACGCGTTCCAAACTTGTGCTTCGAGGAGTACCCAACCAAAGGAGGATGGGTTATCGCATCCACATTACACTATGGCGAAACGCGTGGAGTTGACGTGTGCAGAACGACGGGGGTAATAGATCGACGGCTCCTTTGTTGCATCACCACTTCCTATATTTCATCACTAGACGTGATTGAGGCACGCACGTGCTATACGATGGGGTACCGCGTCTACCTTGCAACATCGATTGCCTTGCTGCACTTTTCTTGTGATTTCTTTCAGTGATGGCCACTAACTACTTCTACAGTAGTTTAACTATAACTACTAACTACTTTGTTATTGAGCAGTTTAACTAGTAGTTCAACTACTTTTCAGGGGAGTAGTTAAAACTACTTTTTAACTACTGCAATGTAGTTTAACTACATCTATAACTACTTAACGTTGTCCACCAACATGTTCTTGGACAGCTAAATCTGAATCACAAGCAATTTTGGCTCAAGCCATTGCTACGATCGTCAAATACACAGCTTGCGGCGGGATTCTTTCTGTGCCTACGCGATAAACTAAGTTGCAGAATTATTTCGCAGCAAATGAGGCTTCACTAGACAAGCATTAAAAGTGAAGATTTAGTACACATGCACGACGCAATTGCTGTGCACCTCCGTTCTCATCAAACAAGTAGCTCAGGGTAAAAGTCGGAAGCACAATCGTGCCGTAAAGCTTGCGGCAAAATCGGAAGTAGTTGGCGCCTTCAGTAACCTAGCTACTGTAGTTAACTACTTAAAATAGTAGTTTAACTAGTGGTTGCCACTACATTTCTGCAAGTAGTTGATAACTACTTTTTAACTACAATCAGGTAGTTTAACTCGTAGTTTAACTACATGTAGTTAACTACTGGCCATCGCTGATTTCTTTTATTTCCTCTTCCAAGGTGGATCCAGGGTAGGCGGTAGCCTTCCCGAGCGACACACGGTATCGCATTTCTTCTCCCACCAAGTCAAACCAAACCGAACTACGCCGTGGATTCTAATCATGCGTCTGCATAAGTCTCATATTTAGTATGAGCGGAAATGAGAATTCTAATCATACAACCCGCATAAGTTTCGTAATTGGTATAAGCAAAAATGGCAGACTGTTTCACAACGTGGCTTTATTAAAGTGAATCGCTCTCCGAAATGTATTTCGCAATTCCAATATATGGTGTACCCGAATAGGTTAAAGCCGGCTTGAACCATGATTAGGACTATTGGTCGCACCAATTTGGAATGAAGAGAGGAACCAATCAATGTTATTTCTGACCTTTATAGCCAGCCGACGTGACATGTTACACGCGGCTATGCGTGTGCTATGCGTGGCTGTTTTATCGTACTATTTCCGGCGAGAAGCCACGTGCCTTTGGGATTATTTTCCCGCGGTAAATCGCTTCCCATATACCTTACATTATAGCGTACTCTCGCTGGACATGTTCGAAGTCAGCTCTGTCTCTGTTCATTCCTTAACTATCTCAATGTTGAAACACACCATTTGTCTCCCTAAGAATGTAACTATTCTCCAGGCCAACAAAGGCTATCTAACCATTAGACTCGCAATTAAGAAGAGCTATCCAGTTCCTTCGATTTATTGCGAAGCTTTCGAAACCAAAACAGAGAAAAGTCGTCTCGGTAAAATTACACCCTTGAAAAGTCTTAAGAGGCCACTGAACATTCTACGCGAGAGTTGAGTTTCAATTTCGACGTCACATTACTGCGAAAAAGAATTCAGGAGTCTTTTGCAAGAATTGCTCTACCATTAGGGAGGAATGTAAAAAAAGTCTCAAAAGAAAGCTAAAGGTGTGATTTCAGGCACGCATAGTGCGGCTTGACTAGCAAGTAGGACTCGTATTGCGATTTGGCTAGTGCGTAGGACTCGCAGTGCGGTTTGACTAGTGCGTAGGACTCGCAGTGCGGTTTGACTAGTGCGTGGGACTCGCAGTGCGGTTTGGCTAGTGCGTAGGACTCGCAGTGCGGTTTGACTAGTGCGTAGGACTCGCAGTGCGGTTTCGCTAGTGCGTAGGACTCGCAGTGCGGTTTGACTAGTGCGTAGGACTCGCAGTGCGGTTTGACTAGTGCGTAAGACTCGCAGTGCGGTTTGACTAGTGCGTAGGACTCGCATTGCGGTTTGGCTAGTCCGTAGGACTCGCAGTGCGATTTGACTAGTGCGTAGGACTGGCAGTGCGGTTTGACTAGTGCGTAGGACTGGCAGTGCGGTTTGACTAGTGCGTAGGACTCGCAGTGCGGTTTGACTAGTGCGTAGGACTCGCAGTGCGGTTTGACTAGTGCGTAGGACTCGCAGTGCGGTTTGACTTGCACGTAAAACTCGCAGTGCGGTTCGACTAGTGCGTAGGACTCGTAGCGAGAATTCACGTTCAAAATGCGTCTGTGGGTCAACTTATTCAGGTAACAGTGGAACATGAAGTGTGAAAGCGTGGGCAGCCGGAGACAAATGTAAGAGCTACGAGTTCAACTTTTCAGACTATCAGACTAGTGCGATTAATCTTTCTAAGCACACAGTAGTATTCAGGCAATTATAAATTTTTATTCTATTGTATTTTAGGCTGTTTTACGATAATTGTCGTCATTTCCTTTCTGCGCAGCCCTCCACGATGTGGTCAATGGTGAATGGTGTGGAAGTATGCAAGTGGGCTTTCTGAGGGTGAATTTCCTCCTACACCTCATTGGTTGATTGGTTGGAAAAAGAATAGGAAAAATAAGGAGATGCGAGTCTCGACAAGGTCGGGACAGGCTCCTCCAAGGCAATTTCTTCCATTTTCTCCTGCTATTTACGTTTCATTGACCGCGGCTACTATCCCGTTATCTTGAGAAAGGTACCGTCCTCCGCCAGTGTATTCGTCTGTATGAATGAGAGTGTGGAAAGAAAGAATGTAAGGTGGAGCGTGTGTTTTGTGGGTCCGTGGCTTACTTTGTTCACGCCAAAACTAACAAAGACGGTTAAGAGCATCAACTATTTACTATACACATAAAAAACAAGACTTTCGTGCAGTAGGCTGCACTTCTTCAGGTTTGAGGACCTGTTACAAGTGGTGATGGATATATCAAAAAACAAATGGGTTGGAATTCCTACGCTGCTGGCTCATCAACTGCTATTCTTCAACGTCCACAGGTTTTTGTCTCCTGTGTATTCTGTCATTGCAGAGGGAGATTTAAAAAAATACAAGCGAATACATTTTCTTTTGCCTTCCCTTTCCCTCTGTCACTACATTTCCTTGTTCGCTATCAGCTTATCCACAAATTTATCGAAAAAAATCACCAAGACTGTCATAAAAATTGATTTCTTTAGAAAAAAAATTGTATTCTCGTCTGACACCATTGGACGCACGGTGTGTGCGCACGTGTTGGTGCTGCGAAAAACAAAAGCATGCAACAAACACTCCCGGTAAACGTAATGCATACCTGACGGCAAACTTAAAAAAAACAGAACTAATAAAAGGGAAACGCAACTGCGCTAAGTTTACCCGCTTCGTTCCCTGCACAAACACAATCCACGAAGCACCTGTCACAAAGTCTGGGTTGCAAAATCTCTCCTCAAATATCCATTTCCCTAATTCAATACAACTGACACTCCTAACCCTTTCTTGTTCTCTCTCTCTCTTTCTTTCTCTCCCGTTAATTTTTTGTAGCATGTTTCTGAAAGGACGGAAGATGTAACAAGATGCTGAGATGCTCTTTCTGTCTGAAGTATTGTATTATAAAAGCATGCCTGGTGGAATAACATAACATAAAACAAACATTGCGTAGGATGTAGCAAACATTTGAACGCACACATCCGATGCCATCGTCATCATCTGTGATGTGACGTGATATGATAGCTGCATACGTGCATACCCATTTGTTGACGTACTAGCCATCGTACATCATATATATGCCATAAGTTACTTGAGTCTGACCAGTCCCCACCATTACTGCACAGACATAGACATAGACAAACATCGTCTGTCCCTTTTGTCCTGAGCAATCTCCCTTAGTGGCTCACGGCCACCATCTCCTTGGAAGAAGAAGAAAATGGGGACGTAAGTCACGACGTCGTCATCTACTTGTTGATGAATGTACATTTTTCAAACTCAATTCGAGTGTTTCTGCCGTGACGCGACGCTTGGATTGGAAAGGAAAACATGTTTGAAATGCTGGAGCAGTTCCGGAAATGTAGGCCATAACTGAGTTGAGTCGGAGCCTTCAAACTTGCTCCTGCTACGCCTGTTCTGAAGAAAATGAGGGGAAGTAGCTTTCAATGGATAAGGCCCTTTTGTGATGCACTTGTTTGAGGCTGTTGAATATATTACGATTAACTTTATTCGCGAGGGACACTTTAAAGTCAACTCAAAGAGGAAGAAAAAAAATGCACGGGAGATTGCAAGAGACGCTATCAAAGTGATGCGATGTGATAGTAGAAGAAAAAAAAAAGACTATCAAAGCACTCCACAGTGTGATTACTGTTCTCCTAACACGACCAGGGAATATACAGCGCAGGCAGTACGGAATATAACATCTGTTCATTTCAATTAGAACACCCTCGACCCATGATTAGTATATCATTATTTTTATACGTAGTTTTATCCTCTCCTCTTTTCTGGAGTCACGTGTACCCAGGGCATGTAATCAGTAGTTGAAGCTACGTGGACAACAACAACAACAAAAACTACATGAATGATTATAAGATGAGGTGGAAACTACGAGAATTTATAGTGCCGGTCTATATTTATGCAGGTCATTCAAATTCGCAGATATTATTCCAAGCAACTTAGTTCAGAGGTGTCTGTATTATGCAAAGGCCAAATCAAATACCAAACTGTGTCTCAGTGTCTTAGTCTATGTTGAATTGTACGCGTTCAGAATCCCGTCCATTACGCGAGAAGATAATTTAAATTCATTCGGTAGCGGTGATTCCTGGATTAGTCTAGCTAATGACGTGCTCGGTCCACATTATAATTTCAAAACTTTCAGCTCAGAGAGCCTATAGTACAATACAGGGGGGAAAGTGTGTAATCCTTGTGTCTAAATCTCTAATACGTACCAGGTGCACGCATACATAAGCAGGCCCAAGAGAATCAATTAGATCTATAAGACTTCGTTCCTTCTTGGTCCTATAATGTATTTCCATCTCATAATGAATTCGAAGAAATGTAAGAGGCGGGCGGGTACCGAGTAATACCTGTGCCACAAGGGCAGAACAAATGACATTATCGTCTAATGCCATTAGGCTCCCGAATGGCATTCACGAAGGTCGTGCCACAAGTCAGTTTGTAATGACATTAAACGCCACGGTGTATATGCCGCCGCCTTGGCGCAGTTATACGCTCTTTTGACTTCGTTGAACATTTCAATATCAACAAATTCTGCTTTTCCTTCATCAAAGAGTGCTCGTGTAACTTCAATTATGAAATAATCTTGTCCATTATGGTACAAAGACGTTTTATGCAAGGGTAATATTGTTACTCTGCGCAGAGACTGGCGAGGAGTCGGCATTTCATCGGCTTTTTGCCCAATTCGAGCCACTAAACACTTGAATGTCACTTTTCGTGAACGTGTTGTGGGGGTGTTGTGAACGTGTGGGGGGAACTTGTGCCCCTGCCACAATGTGGCAGCCATGATAGTATAACGTCATAGCAGTATAAGCCATGATAACTAAGTGGCAGTTAGGAGCTGGTCACTGGCGATGGTCATAGCGAATTTCGGTTTAGTTCTAGCCTGTGGTAAAGTAATGGCGAGAAAGTGACAACTAAAACGTACGAAAGCCAGTGACATCACGCTGTGGCGATACGAGCTCTCTCATGCGGTATATACCACCCCAGTGTTATCTTTCGAGTTACATTTTCACTACACCCCCGTGCTAAACTACCACCGTCACGTACAAAAGATTTCGCTCAACGGCGGTATAAATGTCTATGAACTGGTACAAACGGTATATAAACTGTCTCGCAGCGGAAAGTAAAAAAAAAAATCACATCGCTAACGCAAGAGTCTTGCTGCGTACCGAGAGCATCATTTCACATACTAACAAAATATTGACTATACAAAAAAGGGAGCAGCCCACGAGACAGAACAGAAACGTTTCAAAGCAAGTATAACGTCCACTGAAGACGTCTATCTATAAAGAACACAACGAGAGCGTGCATGTATAGAATCTTTGCTACGTACGCCTACGTACGCCTATGTACTCCCGAGGGCTATGCTCTGACAAGCAACGTATCGCTCCCATGTTCTATACGGGGACGCCTTAGAAGTGCCCTACGTGCTCCGCGGTTCCAAACTCTGCACAAAGAAAGTTGGCAGCCACACGGGAACAGTACCGACGGCACGTCTGAACCCCAACTCGAAGGGTCTCGTACACAGTGAACCCTCGTTAATATGACCCCCGATAATATGACATACTCACTTTATGACCGTTTTTCTTGGGAGCCGTTCCGCCGATATGTAAATCCATCTCGTTAGTATGACAAAACGCTTATCTCACTATGACTGAGAGTTTTGTTACAAGTAGGGTCAAACACAGGTATTATCTTCCCGTTATTATGACCACGTCACATGACCCGCAGAGTAGCCTCAGGGAGAGGGTGACACGTGTTGAAGGAGAGCGCCAAGGTTTGGGATGACTCCTGATGTTCTTGACTCGGAATTACCCATAACACTTTTCGGACTGCCAAAGCACTGTGGTGCTTAAAACAGCAGTGACCACGAAAGCAGGTCACACTGTGCTGCTGCTGCTGTGCCCCTAAGAATGGCCGGAACGAAGCGGTCTCTGAGGTCAGCGGATTGTGAGTTTCTCGTTAGTATGACAATTCGCTTTACGACCAAAATCTGCGGGAACGGTGGTGGTCATATTAACGAGAGTTCACTGTATTCAATACGCTCTCCGGCAATGACAGCTCGTCCAAAAAGCTGTTTTGAGCTTGTTGAACGCCGTCATCCCTCAACGGCAGACCATGCTGCTAATTAGCAATTAGGTTAACGGGCTTTCCTTTTCCCCTTCCTACAGAGTCACTTCCCCTTTCCCCGGCAGCTTGCGGACAGTCTATACTGGGGCAGGCGACTCCTCTTCCGAACGTTACTATCCACCACCGCCGTCACCGGAATGGTACGGTTTTAATATATTCGCCTTTGTTTTATCTATACCTATGCCGCTCAAGTCATCTCAACTACAAAGTAAATGCTACTTTCAGGGGGGGGGGGGATATGTTTATTAGAGTGTAAAAAAAGAATGGTGTCTACCGTAACTAGAGAAGTATTTTCTACAAATCGAAAAATCACTTTTTCCCAGTTTTAACAAATGGCGATGTACTCTACTCATAAAGGCCCACCTCAAGAGGGCACAGGCAAGCTTCTGTGCCGATGCATTTACTAACTTTTTTTAAAATTATTCTTTCAATTTAGGTTTTAAGTTAGGAAATTGACCCAATGAGAGGCAGAATGAATTGACCCAATCAGAACATCGAATCCTTGGGGTCACTGTTAACATTACCGTGTTCAGAACAAAAATCAAGGAAAGGGCCTGGAAATAAGGCGATCTGGTGGTCATTTTTCGACGCTCAGGTCGAAGCGCTGCCGTTTTGCTTTCCTGTGTACGCGGAGGAGGGGAAACGCAATCTGTCCCCATGCAATTTGTACCCCGCTGCGACATTGTTTTACCCTCTCCCGCATCCAGAGGAAATGAAAACGCCTCTATTTGAAAGGCGATACATGACCACCAGATCGCCTTATTTCCGGGCCCTTTCCTCGCGCTATAACTGTATCGATTTTTGTTCCGAAAACGGCAATTTAACCAGTTTAGTTTTCATTTGGTCAATCTCCTATCGTTGATAGTTAAAAAGCTAATTCATCGACACAGAAGCTTGCCTGTGACCTCTTAAGGTGGGCCTTTAGGAGCAGAGTACATCGTCATTGGTTAAAACTGGGAAAAAGTGATTTTTTCATTTTGAAAAATTACTTCTATCGTTACGGTGGACACCCTCTACGAACAACCCTATAAAATCAGTCTAAAGACGCTCGGGAACAAGGCTTGTGCAAACCAACTTAGATTTCGCAAAACAATCTGGATTTGCTGGCACTGTTGAACCGTCGTGTCGTAAACAATAAAAGAATAGAGTTTTACTACATCGTACGCTATCGCCTTTGCCTACGTAAGGGGAAGCGTTGGTGGTGCTGCACACTACCCGAAGATCCCTTTCCGTTATGGGCACAGGATATTGATAGGGGCCAACGAGTGCAGCGAAGGTGAGCGACCTCTTGCTGATACGGGCAAGCTCATCACACAATATCCGCCTTTGCGGGCAGCAGAGTGCACATTCCATAAGAATGTGCTGGGCGGTCGCCACGACACCGCAGGTGGAACAGAGGCTTGTGTCACAGCATCTGATCACGCACTTAAATTGCGGGGTGAAAGCCACATTGAGCCGGAATCTACGCAGGAGGGAGGTAGCAGACGAGCAGGGAAAGAAAGCGATAAATTTGGGTCCACCAAATACATGAGCGATTGAGCCGTGATGTCCCGGCGCCATTGCTGCGGAGCCAAGGGTTGAAACCACGCAGTTAGAAGGGTTCTTCTACAATAGCAAGCCACCTGTATGGCTACCTTTTTCCCCCTTCTTTTTTATTTTAACCTGGCTGCATTCTAGTCTTACTGAGTAGAACGTGCCTAAATACCACCACGACCGCATTTTAAAAGACACATTGTTATCACGAAACGAGTTTCCTTTGAGATCTTGAAATACGAGAGAGCTTCATCAGTTCTGGGTGGTACGACAATGCACAGGCGAACAACGAAGGGTGTCTTCCGTACAATGTCTCCTTTTGTTTGACGACGCGTACAGGAGAGGTTACTACACAGATTTCATCCTCATTAGCATCCATTGAAGTGAAACATCCTCTGAAGTTGAAGGTAAACACTCTCGAATGCGCGTAAGCCCCAACGTTAACACGTCTACCGTTCCATCGCCTTGCAAATAATCTAGCAGCTCTTTCACACACCCTCCAACGTATCATTATATGTACACATTACACGTCGAGTGTCATTCTAGAGAATGCAATATGAGGGGCAAAAGAATGAAATGTGAACGGTTACAGGATCGAGTATGAGAATCTAGAGAATCGAACAAAGCCCTGGTTTGTGATCAGTACACACAAAACATATCATCCTCATTAGTATTAATTGAACTGAAACATCCGCTAAAGTCGGAGGTAAACACTCTCGAATGCGCGTAAGCCCCAACGTTAGCACGTCTACCGTTCCATCGCCTTGCAAATAATCTCGCAGCTCTTTCACACGCCTTCCAACGTATCATTACATGCACACACTACACGTCGAGTGTCATTCTAGAGAATGCAATATGAGGGGCAAAAGAATGAAATGTGAACGGTTACAGGATCGGTTATGAGAATCTAGAGAATCGAACAAAGCCCTGGTTTGTGATCAGTACACACAAAACATTTCATCCTCATTAGTATTAATTGAACTGAAACATCCGCTAAAGTCGGAGGTAAACACTCTCGAATGCGCGTAAGCCCCAACGTTAGCACGTCTACCGTTCCATCGCCTTGCAAATAATCTAGCAGCTCTTTCACACGCCTTCCAACGTATCATTACATGCACACACTACACGTCGAGTGTCATTCTAGAGAATGCAATATGAGGGGCAAAAGAATGAAATGTGAACGGTTACAGGATCGGTTATGAGAATCTAGAGAATCGAACAAAGCCCTGGTTTGTGATCAGTACACACAAAACATTTCATCCTCATTAGTATTAATTGAACTGAAACATGCGCTAAAGTCGGAGGTAAACACTCTCGAATGCGCGTAAGCCCCAACGTTAGCACGTCTACCGTTCCATCGCCTTGCAAATAATCTAGCAGCTCTTTCACACGCCAACGTATCATTTCATGTACACATTACACGTCGAGTGTCATCCTAGAGAATGCAGTATGAGGGGCAAAAGAATGAAATGTGAACGGTTACAGGATCGGTTATGAGAATCTAGAGAATCGAACAAAGCCCTGGTTTGTGATCAGTACACACAAAACATTTCATCCTCATTAGTATTAATTGAACTGAAACATCCGCTAAAGTCGGAGGTAAACACTCTCGAATGCGCGTAAGCCCCAACGTTAGCACGTCTACCGTTCCATCGCCTTGCAAATAATCTAGCAGCTCTTTCACACGCCAACGTATCATTTCATGTACACATTACACGTCGAGTGTCATCCTAGAGAATGCAGTATGAGGGGCAAAAGAATGAAATGTGAACGGTTACAGGATCGAGTATGAGAATCTAGAGAATCGAACAAAGCCCTGGTTTGTGATCAGTACACACAAAACATTTCATCCTCATTAGTATTAATTGAACTGAAACATCCGCTAAAGTCGGAGGTAAACACTCTCGAATGCGCGTAAGCCCCAACGTTAGCACGTCTACCGTTCCATCGCCTTGCAAATAATCTAGCAGCTCTTTCACACGCCAACGTATCATTTCATGTACACATTACACGTCGAGTGTCATCCTAGAGAATGCAGTATGAGGGGCAAAAGAATGAAATGTGAACGGTTACAGGATCGGTTATGAGAATCTAGAGAATCGAACAAAGCCCTGGTTTGTGATCAGTACACACAAAACATTTCATCCTCATTAGTATTAATTGAACTGAAACATCCGCTAAAGTCGGAGGTAAACACTCTCGAATGCGCGTAAGCCCCAACGTTAGCACGTCTACCGTTCCATCGCCTTGCAAATAATCTAGCAGCTCTTTCACACGCCAACGTATCATTTCATGTACACATTACACGTCGAGTGTCATCCTAGAGAATGCATTATGAGGGGCAAAAGAATGAAATGTGAACGGTTACAGGATCGAGTATGAGAATCTAGAGAATCGAACAAAGCCCTGGTTTGTGATCAGTACACACAAAACATTTCATCCTCATTAGTATTAATTGAACTGAAACATCCGCTAAAGTCGGAGGTAAACACTCTCGAATGCGCGTAAGCCCCAACGTTAGCACGTCTACCGTTCCATCGCCTTGCAAATAATCTAGCAGCTCTTTCACACGCCAACGTATCATTTCATGTACACATTACACGTCGAGTGTCATCCTAGAGAATGCAGTATGAGGGGCAAAAGAATGAAATGTGAACGGTTACAGGATCGAGTATGAGAATCTAGAGAATCGAACAAAGCCCTGGTTTGTGATCAGTACACACAAAACATTTCATCCTCATTAGTATTAATTGAACTGAAACATCCGCTAAAGTCGGAGGTAAACACTCTCGAATGCGCGTAAGCCCCAACGTTAGCACGTCTACCGTTCCATCGCCTTGAAAATAATCTAGCAGCTATTTCACACGCCAACGTATCATTTCATGTACACATTACACGTCGAGTGTCATTCTAGAGAATGCAGTATGAGGGGCAAAAGAATGAAATGTGAACGGTTACAGGATCGAGTATGAGAATCTAGAGAATCGAACAAAGCCCTGGTTTGTGATCAGTACACACAAAACATTTCATCCTCATTAGTACTAATTGAACTGAAACATTCGCTAACGTCGGAGGTAAACACTCTCGAATGCGCGTAAGCCCCAACGTTAGCACGTCTACCGTTCCATCGCCTTGCAAATAACCTAGCAGCTCTTTCACACGCCAACGTATCATTTCATGTACACATTACACGTCGAGTGTCATCCTAGAGAATGCAGTATGAGGGGCAAAAGAATGAAATGTGAACGGTTACAGGATCGAGTATGAGAATCTAGAGAATCGAACAAAGCCCTGGTTTGTGATCAGTACACACAAAACATTTCATCCTCATTAGTACTAATTGAACTGAAACATTCGCTAACGTCGGAGGTAAACACTCTCGAATGCGCGTAAGCCCCAACGTTAGCACGTCTACCGTTCCATCGCCTTGCAAATAACCTAGCAGCTCTTTCACACGCCCTCCAACGTATCATTATATGTACACATTACACGTCGAGTGTCGTTCTAGAGAATGCAGTATGAGGGGCAAGACAATGCAATCTGAACGAGGATGGAGTATGAGAATCTAGAGGATCGAACAAATGTCCTCGTTTCTGCAGAAGTGTGGACAGATTGTAAACACTTCTTTACAGAAACTTTCCAAACGAGAGGTCTCCTAACTTCAATGTCTGTGACGCTCAGTGTTTTTGTTTTACCCTCATTAAAACGAAAGCCAGTGGTGGAGCTGGTGGGAGTGCTGAAAGAGCTCGCCGTTCTCAACGAAAACCAGTCAGGACGTAAGACCCGTTCGCGGGACCTTTTTTTTTTCCTGGACACAAAGTGACTATCAAAACCGTGTAAAGAAGTATCGTTCGTAGACGCCAGTCGCGCTTAGCGTCACTCATGCTAAGCGCCACACAAAGTGTCTATGCGCCATGTGCACAAGGGAACAGATGCAGAGAAGACGAAGGAAAGAGAGGGGGGCAGGATGGGCAGTAGGCGTGCCGGACAGACTTCACGAAAAACTGGGCCTCCAGCTATCAGGAAGACCCGTCATTACTGGAGTGCCCGTAGAAACCCTCAAGCACATAGTCGGTGGTGGAATTGGATCCTGTCATCTCCCTGTCGTTAGCATATGACCACGGGGCATAGAGGAATTTCGTTCGTCTAGCACCAATCAAAATCAACATAAGCCACCATCCGGCTGCACCTTCAAATCTTATCACTGGACTCATCAGCATCTCATTCAGCACCGGCTCTCATTCAGCATCATTATCACACCATATAGGCCATAATTCAACATTATATCGCGGCTGATCACTCAACGTCACATCGTTCTCCATGATGTGATCGTGAATCATGCCCATGATGACCATCATGAATGAATCTGCCGACGTATGCCTTAGAGTAACCATCATCTGAAATATTTACATATGTTATTTCACGTCACCTGAATTGTTACTGTCTCCACCATGATATGTACATTATGCTGTTTGCTTGTTTCTTTTCCTTCGTTTTTGTATGTGTTGATGTCCCTGCTGTCAGTAAGAGGAGCTGAGGCCTAGTCAAGCCTTTCGGCTTTTTTGGCTCTGTTCCTCTCACACCTTCGTGTGAAAATAAAACCTATGTATATATCCCATCACTGAACATCATATCATTCTCCATGATGTGATGGTGGATGATGTCTGCGGTGGAATCATGAGTGAATTCGCCGATATGTCTTAGATCACCATCATAGAGCGCAAGGCTTACCTGCTAGGCCACAGAGTTTCATCATGCACACGTCAAATATTTCACAGAGTCCTCAGCAGAGCGCGTGAACGGGTATCTCCCGTGCACAATGCAACTTCGTCTCACTCAATTTCAGTCCTTTAACACACCTGAACAGGAGCTTGCTAAATTATTATTGCTTGCTTGCTTTATTGGAACGAAATATCTTCGTACCATTCGCCACTTTAGTAGCACGGTCACTTATGCCCCCGTTGGTACCCGGGTTCGAATCCCGGTGCCGGCTGTGCTGTCTGGGGTTTTTCCTGGGTTTTCCTCAGACGCTTTCAGACACATGTCGGCACAGTTCCCTTAGAAGTCGGCCCAGGACGCACATTCCCCAAGGGCGTGAGTCGTGACGTTGCCCACATACGTGAGGCCGACAACGGCAAGCCCTATCGCCACCACCACCACCCCCGTTGGTTTAGTCTCTCGACTCCTTTCTCTGATTTCCTTAGGTAGAACGAACAATGAAAGCTTACAAATGACTTTCCCCGGCGCTGTAGGCACCAGAATGTGTGCACGGTCACGCGCGCAGGATCAGTGGCCGTACAGAGACATCGATCATCAGCGACCCCGAACTCGGCTCGATGGAAGTAATTCATACCCGATAATGTATACAATTTTCTTCCAACGAGGACAAGGAATCGACATCGCGAAAGTCGTGCAACGGGATATGTCAGAGAGACGTTGTTGAGATTACGTGTACACTTCAATAATGAACTGTACACATTGCAGTTACGTAAATCTAAATATGCGGAGATCTATTAGTGCAAGTAGGGGCTGTCCTGCGAGCATATTTTATGAGTTGTCGGCCGTAAGTTCCCGGAACTTGAATACGTCGCATATTACGAGGCAGTAGATGAACCAATCTGAAAACAGATTTGTCGTCAATAACAGAGATCAACAACAATAATATTAATGATGACATGGGATGAGGGATGATTATGATGTTAATAATGTAATAATAATGATATAGTGTTAATGATATGTTGATGCCGATGCCATTCGTCATACGTTTGGATAAAGACAGGCTCCACACTATGTGTTTTTTTTTTTTTTTCTGTAACATCCACAGAGCTAAATCTGTCAGTTTTTTTTTATGTTTCTTTCTTTCTTGCTCTCTCGCTCTCTCTCTCTTTGTGTGTGGATTTGCGCGCTAACTACTACGCGAACGGAAAGGGAAAACTCGAATGTAACTAATCCCTACCAGCGGCACAGCCCAGTGAATAAACTCGTCCGCGCGCTGGTGGTTACGTTGCTCAAGACTTGAGGTGGTGAATTCAAGTTTTAGCACCGGCTGCGCTGTCGGAGGTTTTCCTGTAAGCTTTCCAGATGGACCTCGGCACAGTTGCCCTTGAAGTCGGCCCAGGACGCATACTAAACCCCTCTCCCCTCTTCTTCCTGCTGTCTTCTCTCCGTTAGTCCATGCTTGTACGCGTCGCTAACAGTGAACAACAACAACAACAACAACAAAAGACTAATCCGTCACATGCCTAAAGTACACCCACGGGGACGGGCAGGCGGGCAATCATCAAATTACATCGCGAGGGCTAATGGTTCGCGGAACCAATAGTTGAAACAAACACGTTGTGACACTGTAGAGTGATAAATGGGGTTGCGCTGGGTCGCGCTCAGGCTGCGCGTCGCGTTGGGCTTCACTGAGTCGTGACTTCACTAGTCGTGCGTTTATAGGTCTGTCCAAGAAACAATGCTGCACGACATGGAGACCCAGAGGCGACGTAACAATCACTGTTATGTACCGGGAGAAAAATATATATTACAGTAGCGTGCCCTTGAGGCCAGCAGGAGTTCAGCAACGAACAATTTCTGCTTTTGTGAACCGCAAGTACCAGCCGTGAAACCCTTTATAACTCTTTTTATACTGAATTTTGTTTTCCGTTAGAAGTACAGAACGCCGAAAAGAAGACAAGCAATGGTTCGAAGTGGGTGAAATATATATCTCCTTGTCCGCGATTTCGACTTGAAAGAGAACAACTGAACCTCTGTATGGCAATAAGGAGATAAGTCGAAAAATCCCAAACCGAGAAAACTGAATATTTGGTCAAATAATTGTAGCTGGATTTCTTCGAATAACGCGACTACAAAATATGTTTTTATACAAGATACTCAAGAAAGTGTTTGAGTAAGGTCGATGAGCACCAGGCAAAAAGTAACAAAGTAGAGTGCTAGATACTCAACAACGGAAGGTATATGAGTAGAATACTAAGTACTCACAAAAGTAACCCGTTGCATTCACGATACTGTCAAGCTACAAATTGTGAAATTTATCGTTAAGCAAATACAAGGAAAGTGAAAAACAAGACGAATACTGGATCGGATACTCTTGTTTTCCAGCATTATCCTCCTGATGCATGCTCCCTTCAGCGCTGCGTTTCCGTATCACCGCTGAATCACCTTTTCCGAGTGTTCCCTAATTTTCACCCATGTTTGTTTCTTTTTTCCTTACAGTAGCAGTCTTCTGTTGCAAAGCCGTCAACGTCCGCAGGTCGTGTGTGTGTTCACAAGTCGTGCCACGCCGCAATGCGTCACTGCAACGACTCCGTGCAAGAAAATGCGTCGGAAGCGGCTGAGGCGATTTCAGATCCGCATCACGTAATGTCCTTTCCTTCCTTCTAACATGGGGAAGATACCGAGATTTGGTTTTCTGGTGTTGCGTCCGTGGCCTTGCTTCCTTATTTCCAACCCTGTCCTTGACAGTGTCTGTAGAGTAGAATGTGCACTTGGTGTTAAGCAGGCGTCTCGAGAACGATAACGCGATTATATAGCACTACGCTCCATGAAGAGAACATAATCTAGCGTAAACCCAATTGCAGACGAAAAATACCATTCACGCCACAATGGAGCTCTGATAGCGACTCGCAACAGAATTAAGTTAGGGGGCGTAACGGTGCTACAAACAGCTCCCATGTGCCATCACGTACACCTAAACTTATATTTTGGTACGCGAATAGACACGAGCATTAAAACTAAGTTAGGAAGTAGCTGATGTGGTTTTCTGCGATAAAAGGAAAGTAACCGAAGTGGGACGCCAACGAAGAGTCATAAGAAGCTTCTGTCGCCCATACGAATACCCAATATCAGCGAATACGCGATGTGCAAGTTGAACAACTTCTAAGCGGGACAGTAATCTGAGGAGGAATTTTATTACGCCGTTTCACACACCCACATGCGACAGTTCCGTGCGACAGTCGACCAAAGTCGAATGATATCAAAGGCTAACGATTTGAAATATCCTATCCTATATCCTATATATATATATATATATATAGTGCGTGTTTCGGGGTCAGACCAACTTGCTCCCCGGCCACGAGGTACACAGGGTGTGTTTTTAGGTGCCACAAATTTTTTTATTAAAAATCTATGAGAGCAGCAGGACGGAGTAAATTTCATGGTCAGGGGACTAAATTGAGGAGTAATTGCAATCTAGGGGAATAGAAGCTGCGATTCCTCAATTTAGCGTATTTTCCTTTTCTTCGAGTGGAGCGTGCAGGCGCTCATTCTGTCTTCTGAAAGACTGCAGGGAGGCTCAGTTCGTTCAGTGTAGAGATAACCTGATGCGTCGAGACAAGTAATCTGAACGCGCCTATTGGACAGCGCTGCGCATCGTGCTGCCCGCTGTCCAATAGACGCGTTGCCCACATACGTGAGGCCGACAACGGCAAGCCCTATCGCCATCACCACCACCACCACCAATAGACGCGTTCCGATTATATTTCTCACGTATCAAGTTATCTCTACGCTGAACGAACTGCTTCCCAGTTGACGGAAAGTCAGTGGGCGTCGATGACGGAAATCGAACGAACACCTCTCTGATATCACTTGATCATTATATCATCAGATCTGACATCATTCCCATTACATGAGAAAGGCACGGGGGTCCGATTCCCGCCACCGGCACCCGCTGACTACCTCGTCGACTACCGTCCTTCAGATCATTCATCAGCTGAATATCTCCGGATCATCAATTTTCTGTGTCTTAAGGCGGACCCATGCGGTCTAGATAGCGTTCGCTTCCGGAGAAGGTTGGCTGCGCCGTCGCAAAATTGTTTTCGTCGCTTTGCTTTCCTCCCCCGATTTAAGGAAGTAACGTATTCAGCGCCAGCGTGCAGAACGCGATAGCAAACGACAAAGCCATTATTTTCATTCGCAGGGATCTGGAAAACAGCAGTAAGCTCGTCGAATTTGTTGATGGCAATCAATGCACCAACCATTACTGTAGGGAATGAGATCATTTTGGCCCAAATATCGCGGGCAGGTGTGCAGAGAGTAGCGATTTTGTTGCGTCTACCATGCATGCATGTATTGAAAGTTTGACAAACTCTAATTGGCCAAAAATCAGTGGATCGCACCAGGCCTTCAAAAATATGTCATTCCCTGGATAAACTCGAGGGAAACACGCCTGTACCTGTTTCGTGTAGAAATTTAGCGAGATTTACGAGAACTGTGCGCACAAAAATTCCCCATAAACTTCTTAAGAAGTGAGTCCGCCTTAAAAATTTACGTTGCTCATTGTCTGTTTCGTCCCTATCCTCGACCGCTTTAATTTAGCGCTTTTATCGAGATGGGTCCATCTCATGGTGTCCTCATGGTGTCCTTGAACGCAGGTGTGGGAGATGGTCCGTCTGATCGTGCCGTACAGCGTCATCTTCTTGCTGGCCGTTCTGGGCAACGGACTAGTCATCGTCACCCTAGCCGTGCACAAGAAGATGCGAACTGTCACAAACGTATTCCTGCTCAACCTGGCCATCAGCGACCTTCTCTTGGGCGTCTTCTGTATGCCTTTCACACTGGCGGGAGTGCTGCTCAGAGAGTTCGTCTTCGGCGACCTCATGTGCAGACTTATTCCTTATCTCCAAGGTGCGTTCTTGCGTTCATTCTCATACAACGTAGTCGAAAGAAAACACACAATTTCTAGATCGGCGCGTCTTCCAACCTAAGGCTCTGCTTCAATATATACGCGTATGCTCTCCGCATGGCTGGGTTCCTCACTTTTCGAAGCGCACTTCGTCGGTTGTTTTCTGTCGTCCGCGTTCTAGTCCTGATTTGCATCTACTTGCAACATACGCACCAACAACCCCGCATCCGGATCGTGGTTTCTCCATTCTCAGTTATGCTTGAGTGGTGTCGAGGGTGCCTAAAACTTATCTATTGAAAAAAGAAAAAAATATGGAGATGTGAATTCCGAGAGACACAGAAACACTTTTGCATCGAGTGGAACTCCGGTGCACTATATTTCTCAAATGTACGTGTTCACTCGAAGGGCATCCCATCTAGGCCCCCAAATGGCTGCCTTGGGGCACTCCTTTCATTCTTTTTATGGATGGAACGAATCCAGAATTTTTCGAATCCAAATCCAAATCCGAATCCAAGGAAGGTTCTACTAATCCACGAATCTTACGAATCTCGAATCTTTGGAATTCTTTCTTTAAAAAGAGTTTGAAAAGCCAGGAAAAAAAAGCTCTCCTAGTGAAAAGTGTGTAGAGGAGGTGGTGTCCCTCTACATGAGTCCTGACCGGCAATGATGGAATGTCCCAGCGGGCAGATGGTCGTGGCCTCACGCTAGAACGGTGCCGGTAGAACTGGCCGGCAGGCGCGGTGGCGCGCGCCAGCGGAGGCACATCTTCGTCATCGCACACAGGCCGCCACAAGTGTTTTGTAGGATACCTTTGTTTAAGGAAAACAAATTAAATAATACAACGGTTTCAGGTGAAAATATACCCATATGGCTCTTTTCGTTAACACGTTGTTCATCGGCTAGAAGAAATGCATAAATTCTCGAGTGTGAATTATTTCTATAAAAGTAAGCATGAATCAGAAGCAAACCAAGGTTACTTTTAAACTTGTAATGTAACAGTTCCTGCCTGAACTCTTTCAGTCCAGAGCAATGGAAACAAAAAGACAAGAGAACATCCGTCGGCCAATGAGGCTTTCGGCGGCAACTTGAAAAACAAACGAACAAACGTGGTCGGTGGATTCGAAAGATTCGATTCGCCATTTTGGGCACTGGGATTCGAATTCCCGAATCTCAAATCCCTGCCTAGGATTCGAGGATGAGCAATATCATCGTCATCATCATCTCTCTCTCTCCCTCTCTCTCGAGGATACTCTAGTTACCCAGTTACTCTACTCATCATACTCTGCTTCAAAACACGTTTCACTAGAGGTTGTTTTTTGCTTTTTACTGGCTCTTTAAAGTTTTTTTTTTTAAGAAAGGATTCGAAAGATTCGACATGCGCAAGATTCGTGGATTCGTAGAACCTTCCTTGGATTCGGATTTGGACTCGAATTCGAAAAATTTTTTATTCGTCCCATCCCTACGATTTACGCACATACACATTAACTTTACTTAACACATTAACTTTCCGTTCATCCTTCGATAGTTCTCCTTCCTATTTCATTTTTTCTGCATCCGTGCCGCGCCCATATCTAAGAAATTGATCATACCCTAAAGGTGACTCTGAATGAGCCAAATCAAATATGATTGGAACCGTTATGCCTTCCCAACGCCTGGCTTCGCTGCCGAGATAGCAGCCGGAGTGCCAAAAGAACGGAACGCCGCATTATTTTTTTTTTTTCCATCCTGTCACTTCACACTCTGTGAAACGCATGGGGGGGGGGGGCAGAATCTAGGACGAGGTAACGAGGGTGCCTTGAGGGCCTCCACAATCCGTTTTCGACTTTCAATGTGCGACCACCACTGCTCAATTCACAACGTCATCTTTTATTTTCATCACATTCCAAGCAATGGCAAACAAAAATATATTTAGAGCGAATTGATTGATTCATTGATATATAGAAAATACGAACATGTGAGAACCGACAAATTCGGTTAAGGCTGCTTCAGCACTCGTGAATTGAGAAGAACTTAGAAAAAGCTAACCTCGAGATGATCAAGAGGCACTTTAAAAAAAAAGAAACCCACACAAAAACAAAACAAGCAGGGACCACGTGACGAATGAGTCCAGTAAATGAAATGGGGGTTCAAATGAGAGGAGACTAAATACACCAATGGCCTCATCACACTGCACAATGTACGTACACTGTCCTTAGGAGTGTAGCCGAGAAATACAAACATCAGAGGCTGTCGAGAAGGTCACATGACAGCGTAAATTGAAAGAAGATCAATTCTCTTTAACAAGTTATCCACTTTCACAACTGCCGGCATTCCTACGCTCTTAAAACAAGGGGTGTACTTAACTCATTTTGCTACATATACCACTCCCTTTTGGAGAGTACACGTACTCTGTAACCCTTATTTAAGAGTGTACGTTATCAAACACTGACAAAGTTGAACGCAAACAGACATTTTGCTTATGCTTGAATCACCGTACTTGCATCAACCCCATCATTGGACATTAATCTCAAATCCCCATTTTCTTCTTTATCACATCACATCACGAGCAGAGGAGGCACTCACATCAATCACTCTGAACAGATCGAGCAATATCATTTTAGCTCTCCTACTGTTTAAAATACATGTTATTGCCATACCGCAATCTAAAATTATTCATTTAATATTAAATACAAATTAAAATTATTTGAAAATTAGAAATAAGTTAATGAAATAACAATTAAGAATTAATCAATTTAATTAACTGAATAATTTACCGCAACAGGCTGTCGAATGTTACACACTGTGCTCTTTTCGTGACACAGTGAAAATTTCCTTTATTTGAGCTTTTATCACCTTGCGCTTTTTTGTGATGTTGTATTGTGCTGTGCCCCTACTTCTACGGCATATTGTTAAGCCAGAAGTACCCTAATCAAATAATCGTAACGATGTCCACGGAGTTAATGCAAACAACCGTAAGTTGTTTACAACATCACCGCCATCATCTTTTCCATTCACTCCAAACGATCCTACAAGAGTAGGCGAAGGGCAACAGTGAGTGTTAGGCCCATTTCACACTAGCGCTTTTCTCGTCCGTATACTTCAAGAATAGATCCAATAGACTCCAATCGGTCCCACATCCCGCGTGAAAAACGTGGTTGAGAAAAACGGTAGTGTTAAATGGGCCTTAGTACAGCGTTAATAACGTGGCTTCCGAAGTAGCGAGTCTATACCGCTTCCAATCACGTGATGAGAGCGTGAGTCAGGAATGCTGCCATTGGTTCCAATAGGTACGGTGGCTTCACGGTGTCGTTATCTACTAAAACTCTGTAAAGCCTCGTCAACTCGCTATTTTTCTATGTTATGCCTCCTTTCGAGACAAAATTTCGTACCTCGGTGTTTCTGCATCTCGTGACAAACAGCAATGTATGCTCAGAACGCCAGCGCGACCCTGGCACCAAGTGCTTCCACGTGCCGCAGCAACCCCATTTGGAAAAATTTCCCCTAATGTGGCACGCAGTCGGAACATCACATCACATTCCCTCCGTCTTCTTCCTAACGATGCCTAACGGTTCGATGATCCTTTGAAGGGCTTTGGGAGAGCGTTACTTGCAAAGTCGTGCCGCTTTGGGACTGTTATAATGCGACATGGATGTTCTGCTATTAAGCGTCGTGCTGCCGAAACTTTCGGAAAACCACTGAAAGAGAGTAACGAGAGCAGCAAGAGTGTGCACGTGTGCTTTTAATGAGTGCCGCCGATCCTGTATGCCCAATTGGTAGGTTTGTTCGGAGCTGGATTTGGCGCTCTCGCGTTTCATGTTCGTAGACGTAGAGGATGTTTCACACGTGGAGCTGTAGAATCTGCTTTAGAAAGAAGAAATTGTGCTGCCTACACTATGCGCGTGTTAGATTAAAAGAATTAAAGAAAGAAAGATATAGGAAGGAATAAGAAATAAAGAAAGAAAGAAAATTAAGAAATAAGAAGTAAATAAAAACAAAAGAGGAAATAAAGGATAAACTAACAAATGATGAAAGAAGGATGAGGTACATGAAAGACAAAGATGACACACACAAAAAAAAGATGACTAACAAACGGTGAAAGAATCATGAGATGGATCACAAAGGATGACTTTAAAAGGAAAGAGCTTTTCGCATATGTGTGCCTATGATTCAGCAGATAGGAGAGCTGACAGAACTGAATGGCTCTACTCTCACTCTCGTTCTTCCGTATATGCCAAGACTTGTGCACCGCTAATGTTTTGGTCACGCCATCGCTGTCACTTGGTCCTATAAAGTTACGGACCAGGCTATACGGTGGCGTCCCCTAGAAGGATACCCAACCCTAGAGGGCCGTTTTGAAGTTGTATTTTTTGAAGTGTAATTTTTCTCTTTTTTTTTCTTCTTCTTCTTCTTTTTTATCCTCAGTATTCCACGTGTTATTTCGACTGTGCGGAAGTTTCGAAACAACGGGGCGAAAGGAAATTATGCGAATCTCAGAGTTGGTTCCACACGTACGAGCATAAAATTTTGTCGCAAATTATCTGCTTGCCGCTTTCCTTTTTTTTTTTAATTCGTGTTAGCGCCACGAAGCGACTGTGGCTATGATCGCCGTGCAGACATGAACGGATGGAGATTATAGCAGGAAACAAGGGGGCGGCAGGGAGGGTTACTGTGCGTCCTGGGTAGACTTCAGGTCGAGCTGTACCGAAATTAGTGTGGAAAGTTTGCCGGAAACCAAAGGGAAAACCTCAGACAACACACAGTGGATAGTGGGATACGAACTCACCACCTCTGAGTCTTGAGCACGACCTTGGCTACCACCAACTAGGAGATGCTTTTGCCCATTCGGCCATCCCCAGTCGACCACGTTCCGAATAAGTTTTAAGAGTCGTCTGCATTCATAGCGTAAAGTGATGTGTTGTAGAACTAAAGCCTCCCCAGAAATAGCACGACAGAAGCTCTGTTTTTACGCAAAACGCGTCGCGTCATTCAGCGCCGTTCTGCGATTAGCGATAGCAGAAACTACGAACGCTCTCATAACGTAGCCAACGCTGGCACGCACGCTAATTCACGCTAATCCCTCATCGTCCAATACAACCCGGAGTGCCTGAAGTAATCCGCTCAGTTAGGAGTTTATACATGTTGGGCCCCGGGGATAAACGTCTCTCCCTACGGCAGCTCAAGTGACGTGCCCGGGAGTCGAGTGGCGGTTAGAGTGAGTTGCCACAACAGGCGTAATCGCCGAGTGGAGTGGAGGATTAATGAGTTCAGTTAGTCTTAATGAGGCGAAGTGGCTAAACTAAAGCAATGAAGGTGCGGAAAACAGAACCAGAGGCTCGTGTCTGATGGCACGCACCATAAGCAAATTGCCCCTCTCTCTCTCTTTCTCTCTCTCTCTCTGCCTGTTCGCCTCCCAGTGGCTGTCTGTGCGTGTGCGGTTTTTTAAGCGAGACGAGCGCCCAACATTAGGCTACGGCTGAATGTGCAGTACAGCGCACGCCCTCCTCTTCTAACTTGGAAAGCGAGACTCTCCGAACTGCAGTGAGTGTGGCGTTGTAGAGGACGTAGAACACATCCTTCTCGGGTGTCGGAAATACGTTGATACTCGAGGGGTTTTAGAGGCGAGCCCTGTCTCGTGTGGACTCCTGAACCTTCGACATCGCGAAACTGTTAGGTCTTCAGTTATCTGACAGGGCGCTGAGGGCACTTGAAGATTTTGTAAGTACAACCGGACTCACATATTCTATGACTCGCTGAGTATGTGCTGTGTGTGTCCCCCAGCGGTTCCGACATTTTACAATCACTCGGTTTAAACTTTTGAACTACATGTTGAACTCCCTCGTCATCTCTGTTCATCGTCTGTTTGTTTTCTGATCATCTCATCATCTGTTTGTACTTTCTGTGCGTAAGCGTACAAGGGTAGCCTATTCGGCTTCGTCGAAACTCCCATCCTTTTTTTCTTTCTTTTTATCACGTCACTATAACCTCAGCGAGTCACCACCACTGACCGATCCCACCAATCCACAAAGATTCCGAATCTATGGCTTGAACGGAATTACGGAGGGGGGGGGATATAGGTTTATTGCAAAAAAAACAAAGAAAGAGGGGAAAGGTTAGCCTGGCTCCAGAAGCCGATTTGAGGATTGTGCAACCAAACCGATGGATAGTTGGCCACATTGCACGCGGTAGCGAACGAGAAGTAAGAATGGACAAGCGCGTCTTTCTCGTCTTTCTCCTGCACGCTGTCTTTGCGCTGCCCTCGTCCCACTAAATTTCCCTGTGAGATCTTTCATAATGCTACCTGTGTATTTATTCATGGAAAGTCGTCGTACTTCAATGTTATGAGGGAGAGGGTCAAATTCGTAAGGCGCATTTAAATTTTTGAAAAATCGATTTAAATCAAATAAATCCGTTTCTCTAATTTTTTTTTTTTTTGCAACGCTGGCACACAATGGCACCGGAAATTGTGCCGGAGCCCAAAGGTCACGGTCGGAAGCTGACCTTATAAAACGTCATATTTAAAAGTGCTAAAATCTCCAAGACAGGTACACAACACGCAGAAAGCAACCACGTTACAAAGCGCTAGACTGTCTACAAATGTTATTGCACCACTTTGTGGTTATAGTTTATATAAGGGTAGTCCCTTTCTTTATTCGTCAATGACATATTTTGCCATGCTTATGCTCTCCGCCCTACCAAGTATGCTTACCATATGTCACGTTCTGTTTGGTTCTGAAATGTGGCGCGTGTTTTAAATGTCCTACAAGTACCAACAAGCCCCCAAAAAGAGCCCTATTTTGTTGGTCATGGTACTTCAAAGCAGCACCCGACACACGGTCCAGAAAAAGAAAATGAGCGACACAGAGAACTGCTTCGAACTGCAAGTGTCTGTGTCGCCCGTTTTTGTTTTTTTGTTTTTGTTTTTTTCTGCCTGTGTGTCGAGTTGTGCTTTGAAGCAAGATTCTCGACGACCAACTACCCCAAGTGGGGAGATTAGTTAACCATTTGATTGGCCTTATAACGCTATCGCATTTAAACGCGTCTGGCATATTGCTCAAAGACGGAGGCAATTCTTTTTAATAAAGAAAGCTACAAACCCGCATTCCGGCACAAACCCCGAAGCTGTCACTCTGCAGCTAGCCTGTATTATTTCTACGACTGCTAAAGCGGAAAATCAATTCGCTCGGGAAAGACAATGATGGATGTTGGTCGTTTCGGAGCATGCTGCAGAGAAATTACATTTGGTTACCGCACCCTCTGAGCCGTAAATAATGCCAGAGTACTGGACTAAACGAAACAGTTCCCCTTTTAACATATACGAGCTAACCAACAAAGACGCTCGCGAGGGAATGAATGAAACGCGAGAGAAAGATTTCCTTTGCCGCAAAACTGGGAAGTTATGTAGGCAAAGCACGCTTTACAGGAACACCCATCTTCATGACGGTTGTAGGTGCACGCGATGCAGGTTTCTTGGGTGCGTTTGCTCAAATGGACCTTTTCCATATTCGCGTCGCCCCTGGCGGTGGAATGTCGAACGTCGTGTCTTTCCCCCCAATAATGGTGACGCTTTACGAACTGGCACGTACGTTGCGTGGGAAAGTAGCAAAAAAGGATTGGAAGAAAAATGCGGAAAGAGTGAATGCGCATTGTATTCATTACCAGACCTCAGTCGCCCGCAGGTGGGTCCATGGCACGTGGTCCATGGCGATGTTTTCGGCTCAAAGATGGTGGACTCAAGGGCTGGGCATGCGCATACGCGTTGTCGGAAATGGTCCATTGTTTAGACGTGATGTACAAAAGATATCGCAATTTCTGAAAAGACAGAATCATCGAGGATGAGCTAAAAAGTCATTTACTGGCTCAAGTAAGGTCAAGTAAGCCATGTCATTGTATTAGTCTGGATGCATGTTGGACCTGCACTAAATGGAAAACAGGATTTATTCAGATAGTTTACAAACGCTGGCGGCCTCCAGAGCTACGAATTTAGAGCACCCTTGTAATAGAGACTTATTACACAATAATCGGAAATGCCGGCTGCAATAAATACGCCCCCGCGGCCTGTATTTCGTTTTTGTTGCTGTACGAGGTATTGAACGCCGTGATTATCATCAACTGATAAAGATCGGATGTGAAAGATAAGCTCGCACGGTACCCACCTCCCGATCAGCACTCAGAGTCTTCCGCGTGCCGTCTGCGTGCTAGGTGACTTCACTTCGTCACAAAACACCCAAGAACGAGACTAAATTTCAGTGCAACATGTTTTCCTCCTATACAACAACAACAATAATAAATGATGACGATGAGATGGGGTGTTTCCTCCGATACACTCAAACCTGCAGCTCTCAGGATAAAAGCTACAACACCCATGCTGCGTTTCATACGCAGACGACAGACAAAAGGGTTGCCGTCTGTTTTGTCGTCTGCAAAAACAAAATCCACAACGGGTCACTAAATAGACAAACGTAAGCGACATTTATTACTGAGCAACCGGTATATTCTATTAAAAGATTGTACCGCGATGAATAGTGTTCCCGCTCTCTATCTGACAAACTTAGCCCATAAATTCCGTTTTATGATTTTCCTTGCAGCGGTGTCTGTGTGTGTGTCTGCGTGGACCCTGGTGGCCATGTCTGTGGAACGCTATTACGCCATCTGCCACCCGCTGCGCTCCCGCCGGTGGCAGACGTTGCGTCATGCCCGTCGGACCATCACCGCCGTCTGGAGCGCCTCCCTGGCGGTCATGCTGCCCATCGCCCTGCTCAGCCACCTCCAACCAATAAGAGGAACCGGTGAGCATTCATCTGGAAATATGTGTAATACAGAGTACCTTGCCTTCGCGCTGAGCTGTGCAGTGAAAATGAGGTCCAAAGCAATTATAGGCGAGTGAATGAAAGTTATTGTAACAGCGCAGAGGTAGCATTGGACGGACGGGTCATATTGGGAAATTCAATTAGATAACGTTAGGGTGTTAACTTTCATAGAAACCGTGTGTGCGATATTGTAGGATGAAATCTTACGGAGAAAGGGAAACCGTGACGTCTTCGTCATCTACCACTCGTCCTCAGCGCTCCTGGCCACATCTTTGGTGAAATAAACTCGCTTAGGAAAAGAGCTAAATAAATAGCGAGCAAATACTGCCCTTATGTGCTTCAAAAAATGTCAACCACTTAAAACTTTCGCCGGTATCTCGCGCCTATCGTTGGACGGGAATGGTGGTAATGATAGGTAATACAGTCGTGAGGGAAAAGGCGCGCCGTGAAAGAAAAAGCTTCGGGAATGCCGGTAATAATGGATGAGGAAGAGAAGGGGGTCAAATACGGAGCCTCGTGAAATTCCAGATGTAACAGAAGCATGGGTAGAAAAAAAATGGTTGCTACGTGCGGCGAATAACGACTGGAAAGAGAGAAACTCACGTATCCAACTGAATAGTGGAGAGCCACAGCGAAGCTTAGAAAGTGTTGTAATGAGATATTTACAACAGAAAGAAGACGGTCGAGAGCATCTATATTTTAATGGGACTTTCGTGCAGAAGGCTCCACTTCTTCAGGTCTAACTTCAAGTTAGAAGAAGCAGTCGAGGATGTATAAGGCACGTTATTTGATATACAGTCGAAGCTCGTTAATATGACCACGGCCGTTCCTGCGTATTTTTGTCATAAAGCGTCGTGTTACGAAGCGTACCATACCGTTTACGTAAGCTTCGAAAACTGGAAAATTACGTAAGCTTGTAATACAATACGAATAATGAGTAAGAATGAATTACACTATTAAAAAACAAAGTCTCACAAAGACATTTGCTGAGTGTAACCCTCAATCTGACGCATATCTACTACGTCATTCTGGCAGTTAGCTCGGTTTCTTTGCGTTTCTTCTCAGACATGGTCGATGAATGCAGTACGACTGCAGCATCTATGGTCAAGGATCAGCAAGGATGGTCAAGGTCAGCATCTATGGTCAATAAGGCGAACCGCCGGTTCTCCTGACCTACAAGGTCATAGTAATGAGGGTAAAGCACACGTGTTCGACTCTTGGAAAATACCGGTCATTGTCATATTTAACCAAATGTCATATTAACGAATAATAATTGGCGGAGTTATTGGCTATTATGCGGAGTTCATTGGGAGGGAACTGGTTCCCGAGAAAAAGTGTCATAAAGCGGGGATGTCGCATTAACGAGTGTCATAATAACGGGGTACGACTGTATTTGTTAGTTTCTACGACAACCCTGTTTCATATGGTAAAAGAAGCTGCTATATTCTAGGAATTTAATTTTATTGTCAAAAATATATATTCGAAGACTTTACAGCAAACACTAGTCGATTATATTGATCGGTGGTTGCTGGGCTGGCTAGGTGAGTGCTTCCTGATTTAAAAACTGGAACAATCTGCCCCACTTCGCAGCCGTTGAGTGGAACAGACTCTTGAATTGGCCGTGGAAAGATATAAGATAAAATGGTAGGAACGGTACTAGTAATATCTTTCGTGTTAAGTAGCATTTCTGCATTAATACCGCAGACCTCGAACACGTGGAGGCTTTGTGGGATTCCGTTCTTTCACAAATGTCGGGTGATGTGACTTGCAAGCTTTCCATGTGTGTAAAGCGCTGGTTTGGTTTGGTTTGGGTTGGGTTGGTTTTAAGGAAAAAATAAAATGGAGATTTTGGCTTCACTAATGCGAGCCCCGGCACTCAACATTCCAGTCGTTGTGTAACGCTGATTCTTGAATTGGCCGTGCAAAGATATAAGCTAAAATGGTACCAGAAATATATTTCGTGATAATTAGCATTTTTGCATTAATACCATCCGATCCCGTGGAGACTATGTATAAGCGACGGAACGCATGACCATAACACCTTTGCATTTCAATCGGAAGTCAACAGAGAATCTTCTGATATTCCTCATTAGAAATACAATAAGGACAATCATAAGAATTTTTTTTTTTTTTACTTTCTATAGAGGAAACTTTTTAGGAGCTGATTTTCTATTGAGTTTCTATAGACTCAACAAAAATGCATTTTTCGCTACTGACACGTATTAGCCATGCGAATGCCCTTGTCTATTTTTTACCTTTGCTTTTTATTTTATTTATTAATTTTTAACTGTTGAACATTTTAAAACGAAATGAGCTCTACGGGTGCCCCTCACCTATACTACACTGTTAAAACAGAACTTCACCACATAGCACACTTCTAGCCAACCATCATTCCGAATGATATCATTCTGTGTCATGATTTGTTCAAAACAGGGGGGAGGCGCCTATCTGGGACAAGATAATCTGTCCCAGATAGGCGCCTCCTCCCATTTTCAACAAATCAATGCACTGAATGATATCATTCGGAATGATGGTTGGCTAGGAGCGTGCTATGTGGTGAAGTGCTGTTTTAACAGTGTACTGCATTATGCGCTGCTTTGCCAACAGCATGAAGCAATCTAGCCTTAGGCGTGTCACTCAATATAACAACAACAACAAATAAATTAATGATGATGAATGGGCACTCATCATAATAAATTACATCTATGAACAAGGCATATTAAAACGCAAGAAAGCTGGTGTATCGATGTTGATGGTATCATTTTCTTGAGCTAGACTGAGTCTAGTCCTGTCTACTTCTGTTTTGTGTTCCTCTCCCTACCATCGCCTGAATCTCAAGGAAATGATATACCATCCAATAATATCTGTTCCAGGGCGAAGATTTTGCATTGAATGAGGCGATATGTTTCTGTTTGTTTCACGCGTATTTTTCCTAACAGTTGTTTCACACATTTTATTTAACACTGGGTGGCCCCTCCTCTACACTCTTAGAAATGAACTTCACCACATAGCACGCTCCTAGCCAACCATCATCCCGAATGACAACGTTCTCGCCCCTGATTTGTTGAAAACGGGAGGAGGAGCCTATTTTGTGCCCATTATGCACGGCACAAAATAGGCTCCTCCTCCCGTTTTCAACAAATCTGGGACGAGAACGTTGTCATTCGGGGGGATGGTTGGCTAGGAGCGTGCTATTTGGTGAAGTTCATTTCTAAGAGTGTAGCTCTGCTACGGGGCCCCCGTTAGTGTCACTCTGTCTTGTATTTAGCAATAAAGGATTCGATTTGATTTGATTTGATTTGATTTGATAGTAAAGTGAGTCGTAGGGGCGGTCTCGATGGTGGTAAATGAGAAGCTGTTCTAGACGTATACGAAACTTAGTTCGCGTTATTCGATGGAACCTTCGTGCGAAGTTGCAGGAGGAACACTTCGTTACGCGGTAGGCAGTCATTTCACTCGCTGTGCACCCCGCATACACGCTTCATAGGAACAATACCCCCGACACGTTGTATGCTGTAATGCAGTGCAGGTTACTCCTGGGAGACCTTACACTATACGGCAGTTTCCTGGACAGCAGCCATCTTGCTTGACGTCACCTGGTTGCCATTACAGCACTGTGGGGGCGTCATGACCGCGCCCAGTTATATGCGCTGCAACCATTACGGCAGTGTGGGAGCGTCATAGCTGCGCCCACTGATATGCGCCGCAACCAATACCGCGGTTCCCTCGAGAGGAGCTATTTTACCTGACGTCACCTGATTGCCATTACAGCACTGTGGGGGCGTCACGGCCGCGCCCTATGATATTGCGCCGAAACCAACGTTAATTAATTAATTCTATGAATAGGAAGGTTAATATTAGTAGCTGAGCGAAACAAGGAACGAGCGAGCGCCGAACTATTTGTGTCCTGCCTGCATCGTGATATTAATTCCGACCTACAACTGTAGTAGTCTCGGCTGACTTTGCTGAGCTGCAGTTTCTTCGACGATCACGACACCTATGTGGAACTTTCCGCGAAGATTATACAATTACGGTGTCCGTGTCGACAGCATAGTAGCTGCAGTACACTCTTAAAAATGAACTTCACCGCATAGCACGCTCCTAGCCAACCATCACCTCGAACGATACCGTTATCTGCCCTGATTTGTCGAAAACGGGAGGCGTACGCCATTTTTGTGACACTTATGCTTCATAATTGTCACAAAAAAGGCGTACGCCTCCCGTTTTCAACAAATCATGGCAGATAACGATATCGTTCGAGGTGATGGTTGGCTAGGAGCGTGCTATGTGGTGAAGTTCATTTTTAAGAGTGTAGATACGGATGACTTGGACTGCCAACAGCACTGACATTGAAAAAATGGCTAGGATGCAAGCGAGCTCGTGAAGATGACGCATAATGTAAAAACCCCGAGACTAGGGAACACGAAGGGACAGACACAACGCGAAGTCTTGTGTTGTGTCTTCGTGTTGTGTCTGTCCCTTCGTGTTCCCTAGTCTCGGGGTTTTTTACACTAAGCACTCACATTCCTAGGTTTATACGTCGATTTTGTTGATACTGGTGAGACAACACGAGAAACGTCTGAAGAATCAGTCAAAATTATGCCTGGGCAAAACCACGCTGTGCAAAGAAGTGGAATATGTTGAGCTCAAAGATCGAAATATCGAAGTCGTCGAAAATACCGGACAGCGTCGGGAATTAAAACCGCATTAAGCGCGCTGACGGATTACCGACGGCGCTAAACTTATAGGATTACCGATCGCGTTGTGTTCGTCAGTTTGCGTGTTCGTTCCCATCGTGCAAGCTGGCTGTTAATCCACGGTCTGAATAATATTAAAAGTTCAACTAATGCCTGTGGTGCACTGGCTTAATTCCGAAAAGGGCCGCTCTTCCAGAGAGCTCCAAGCGCAGTAGTCATCAGCTTCAAAGTTGCAATTTAACCGTTTAACAGTCAGCACCAGCTGTCGTGTGACACCGTCTATTTAAATACGCGTATTCTCGAACTACCTTCTTTCACCGAGAAGCTCCGGAAGCTTCTGCACGCGTCTGTCACGTGTCAAGTGGGCAGCAACAAATGGCACGGTAATTAAATGCCGTCTGCTATGGAGCTGGAAATGCTTTCCTTGCCTTCTTTTCTTCCCTGGCTTTTTATCTCCTTGCTGCTTTTTTTTTTTTTTTTTTGCTTAAAGCGATAGATTACATTGGCCCTCTCGACACTTCCAATAATTAAAACGCGCTTCAGGAGCAAAAAAGAAAAAGCGGGCAGCCGAAAGATCGGAACAAAATGTGAGGCTACAGCACTTATTATTCATGAGGCGTTGGTTAGGTGACTGCGCTATGGATTTCAATATCATTCATACATAATGGTGCGCCTCGCCATATTAAACAAGCGCGGCAAGAGCACGTTGAGCGCAATGGCCCCACATGAATTCGGGAGGCGGCATTTAATCAAACGCGGTTTAGCGAACGTTATCTGCTCTGTCCAGCAGTTGGCGAAATACGCATTTTATCACTGGAGCACAATAAGCTGCGCTCGCGGTCTACGTGTGCCGAAATCCTCGAGAAAGAGATTCTCCGTAGAACCGGGACAGGAAGCGTTATGAAATTTGAGGGAACGTTGACAGTGGGGAAGGAAGCATTGTACTGAAATACTACAGGGACACATTCAGTAATAATACGAATGTACCTCCTATATCCTATGGCGCTAGCGCTTGGCAGTGAAGTCGCTCTCCCCGGCACCTCTGGCAGGTTGTCGATGACGCGCCAATTTAATATGGGAGCTTATTCAACCACAGCAACACTTAGAAGATGATGCTATAGCGACTTGGGGTAGTTTGTGTACACTGGCCTAGTTCCAAGGATGTACCAACTATCCAAGGTCGTCATCTGTGGCATATTGAGGCAAAGCACTGTCTTCCGCGCGTCGCTTCAAAGGCATTCGAAGGCGGGTTGTCGCAAGAGTGCACTCTAACCAAAAAGGGAGGAAATTTGAGGAATTACAGCTTCTCGTCCCCTGTGTTCCAATTGCTCCTCCGAAATTTACTCCACAGCACTGCAAATAACCTCTAAACTTGCATAAACGTCAGTGAATTTAGTCGTCCTGAAAGGGATTAATCGTCATTCCAATGCATCTATACCCCAAAAACACTGAACTTGCCCTGTTGCGCATTCGTCATTCCGTCCTCGGGAGAGCACCGTGCGATCAGTCTCTCCCACAGGGCGTCCTCGACTGCTGTAGAGCTCTACACCATAGAGGACGCTCTCCTATACACATAGCGTCAAAAGAAACCCCGACTTCACGAGTTATTTTCTCTGACTCAAAACCTGGCCTCAAAGCAACGCAAAGTTCGACGACATCCTCATTTGCGCCGATCGTCTACAGTGTTATCGCTGCATACAACTCTGCAGAAACAAAGGGTCACAACATCATCATCCAGTGGATACCGGAGCACTGCGGTATCCGTGCTCATCCGTGCGGTATCGATGTGCTCACCATAAAAGAACCACTCATAAAATGTACTTCACGCACTTTGATGCACAGCACTCGCCGCCGTACGCAATCGCCTTGCTAAAACCATGTGGAATCAAAGCTAACAAAGACGGTTAAGAGCATCAACTATTTACTATATACATTAAAAAACAAGACACACACACACACACAAATAGAGATACGATGATGAGATGGGGCTGATGCCGGCCAGCAGGCTAGGCGCTGCCCCAGTGCCACTTGTACGTGATGAGAGATGATGATGGATATGATAAGGGGTCCGGTAATCAAAGCAGGGTGGAGAGGCCTGTTGATGACAAGAAGTCCCAGAGGTGACGCACACCTTGGCGTGTATGAGCTGGACTGGACCATGGGCCCAGCACCTTGCCTATGGTAAAGGGGCGATGATCGATCGCATGCAAAAACAAGACTTTCGTGCAGTAGGTTGCACTTCTTCAGGTTTGAGGACCTGTTACAAATGGTGAAGCATATATCAAAAAACAAGTCACATGGTACAAGAGAAAAGGGTAAGGGTGAAGAGAACTACAAACGCAATACAAATATAAACAAAAATAAAAACAAAACGCAATCAATAGGAGGTGGTGGCTTTTTATTTTTGTTTATATTTGTATTGCGTTTGTAGTTCTCTTCACCCTTACCCTTTTCTCTTGTACCATGCGACTTGTTTTTTTTTATATGCTCGCCACTTGTAACAGGTCCTCAAACCTGAAGAAATGCAGCCTAGTGCACGAAAGTCTTGTTTTTTAATGTATATAGTAAATAGTTGATGCTCTTAACCGTCTTTGTAATTTTTGATTCTGCATCGCCGGAAACTTGTACATTGTTTTTTCTTCACGCTCTATACGATAAATCCATGTGGACAGGCGACGTCTGGAATCACTCGTTCCTCGCGGCGCGAATCAACCGTAACTGAATCTGCTGCCTCCCATCGAAGATGCAAAGGCCCTTAGAGTCCGTCATCCATCGCCTGTGACTCAACGTCAGTTTGTAGAAGACTAGACAGAGAGACGGGTTGACGATGGGTTTATTGGAACCAGTGCAAACCGGTTCCCCGCAGCATTCCTTCATAAGATAGGTGTCGTTGGATCGCCGAACTGTTCAACTTGCGGAACTGTGGAGAACACGGAGCACGTGCAGGTCACCTGCCGACGCTCCGACTCTAGTCGGCGAAGACTGAAGGACGCCCTTGCTAAACTTGACAACCGACCTTTTAATGTTGCGAAGGTACTAGGGAGCTGGCCGAAGCAGCAGCAACAACAACCTGAGCTGTGTGCCCTGGCGAACTACCTCAAGGACATACGTGCTTGAATAATCTTTTAAATCATTCACTCACTCCACACATCAAGCGTCAAGCATCGCACAAGTGCGACCTAAGTTTCCATTTTTTTCTGTCTATTTCTATTCTATTCTATTCTGCTGTGTTTTTTCTGATGCTGTAGGCCACGGTTTTCCTGTTATGCGCTCTTATAGCACATGGTTGCACTAAATGCCGTTTCATATTCGGGAACTTTTGACTTTTAATATCCAAAATCCCTGAATAGGGGTCGGATTTACAATTCATTGTCTGGGATAGAGATATTGAACAGGGACGCCAGCGAGGATACCCTCTTCACGTACAGTATTTATAACGCTTTGTAGAACCCTAAAAGCCACAGGACAGAGCAATGAACTTGCGCCGTCTGCACGCTTTCACTTTCTTACTGAGAGTCTATTCATCATGATGAATAGGTTTCACGTTCGCAGCGTTATCGCTACCGTCAGACGACAGCGTATCGCTACCGTCAGCGTATCCCTAGCCATGGCGGGACAGCATGAAACATAAACCTGCCCAGAAGAATAACGCATAGAAAACTATCGCGCCACATTGGGGCTAAAAATGCTGACGTAAGAAACACCAAAGGCCACTATCTTTCCAGCCAGAAGGCGCTTGACTGCTCGTCCCTTTCGTAGAGATCGAAGCTCTGGTGTTACTCAAGGCCCGAGAGGCCCAAGGTATACTATCGCGTCAAGCAACTTATTCAATAAGGTGATGTCGGTTTCGTGGATTAGTGATGTAAGCACTCCATCGCCCGCTACTTCCGGGGCAAATCGCGGGCTGGCTGTCGCCACCGCGCTCTAAGAAAAGGAGTAAAACAGGGAGTAATTGCAGCTTCTAGTCCCCTAGATTGCAATTACTCCCTATTTTAGACCCCTAACCCCGACATTTACTCCCCAGGACTGTAAGCTGTCACTAAATTTCGCAAATGGTCTTCCGAATGCAACAGACTACGTAAATATGTGCTCTTGGTCAATTTCATGGCATAACGCTGTATAACTCAGCCAACTTAGAAAATTTCCACCCACACAGAGTAAGAAACAGTTAGGGCTTCTTTCTTCGCAAATTGTACCTTATGTATGTCGCAAGATTTTATATCACTCGATATATCACGGTTGACGGTTTGATTCGAAGTATTTTCATGCATGCACACGAATTTTGTACCTGGAACTGTTACAACAGAGCGTGAAATGCAGTCTCCACCCTGTGACATTCATTTACTCCCGTGCATTTACTCCCGAAATGGACTATTTTTTGTGGCAATGCATTTAGTCCCCAAAAGGAGTAAAATTACTCCTTTTTTTTTTCTTAGAGTGCGCGCGTGGGTACCGTATATCGTGTTCCTGTTCCTAGGAGACGAAACCGACACTAGAAAAGGATGGTCGTGGTGCATTTACGTGCACAAATAGCATAGCTTATGGTCATCGCTTACCCCACGTTCAGTAGAGCCCAGAAAAAAAAACAGAAAACGCATTTGTTGGTGACGACAGACCCTGTATACGTGATTCGTGTACGGCAATTTTTGCAAGGAAAATTTCGTGAGCGGTGATTTAGAAATCTCTGAAACTACATAAAGTGATGAACAATGCGACTACTTGAGGACGTGTGGTGTGTAATATTTGTAAAAAAAATCAACAAGTTGCGTCACTTTTACGTAATCAAGCAATGACGACTCTACAAACCCGGACATGTGCCTAGGATTTTCCGTTATAACTATAGTCCAGATAGCTGATTTCAAATTTTCCGTGTCTACAGATAGATTCACTGGATTATTCGAGAAGCATATGCTACCGGTTATTGCCCCCTTACAACATTTGGTAGGAGTCGGTGCAAATTTTCGGTGGAAATTATTCTCTAAATTCTACGTATTTAAATACGTCTAAATCTAGATACCCATCTGCTAAATATTCTTCATTTCGTAGAATGATGCGAGAGGTAGGTAATTCATTAATGACTATTTTGACACGTTTCGTCAATGCAGCGGCAGGAAAACTGAAGTTATATGAGACGTTGCTCCAATTAAAACATTTCTATACATTTCTACATTTCCCTTTGGTTATCTAATGATAGCCTCTTATGTTGCAGAATATAAATGACACGGAACCACATTGTATCATTGCCCATCCTTTCGTCATTGCTTTTTTTTTTAATAAACCTTCATATCCCCCTATCATTATTTGAAAATATTTTTTGCGCGATGGAGATGAATGAATTACAGTCAGCATCGCTCTTATGTTACCATTCTGATGTGAGCTGCCAGATCTTACTGCAAATTAAAAGTACTGTTGCCGAGATATTTTCCTGCGACCACCTGGCATCATTAGTACTTCAAGTACAGTTACTACTCAAGTAAGTACTGAATTATCAATTAAGTACTCAATTAAGTACTCAATTAAGTACTCAATTAAGTACTCAATTAAGTACTCAATTAAGTACTCAATTAAGTACTCAATTAAGTACTCAATTCCAAAAGTACCCCAAGTAAAGTACAAAGTATTAGGGGGGGAATATGTTTATTATATATATAAAAAAAAAGTAAGAGGGAAAGGTTAGCCACCGGTATGGCGGCTTGCTATTCCCAGGAAAAAAGGGGAAAAATAAAGGCAAACAAAAAGAAAAACAAAAGAACAAAGAGGAAAACAAACATGAAACTGGTCACAGTTCACCCAGAAGGCCACAGGACCGCAGAAACTGGGCAAGTGCCTTTGTCACCTGACTGTATTGTGTGGGGCCGAGCAGCGTAGCTAGAGATAAGTCCGAAACCGTCAGGCGAGCGATGCGCGACCGTAGGAGAAGACGATGTTGGTGGTAACAAGTGCAGTAGAGGAGTAAGTGCGGGATGTCTCCTTCAACATGACAGGTGGGGCAGTTGGGCGACGAAAGGTGGCCCATCTTAAAGAGGAGCAGTGGAGTCCGCGCCACATTCAATCGCAGCCTATGAAGCAGGGACTCTTCCTCCCTGGGGTAGCGGCCTACCAGTGTGTGGGTCATCGTAGGGTCAATCGAGTGCAGAAAAGGGTTGGTCCTGGCAGCGTCTTGAAAGAAGGCCTGAGAGCTATTTCTGCAGTATCGGCGAATGGCTAGCTGACAGGCAGACTGGGTAAGTTGGACAGAAGTGACAGGCCCAGCAGCACGAGCAGACCTGGCCGCAGAATCGGCGATGGCATTCCCCAAGATACCAACGTGGCCCGGAATCCACTGGAACCACACACTGTGACCTAGAGACGATAGTTTGGCGTGCAGGCAAACGATCTCCGTGTAGATGTCATTGATAACTTTGGGCGAATACGATGCCACGGCCTCCAAGGCTGACTTACTATCCGAAAGGATAGTCCACGCTCTTGGTGTCGACGAAGAGATGTACCGCAGAGCAGATAAAATAGCAACGGCTTCTGCTTCGGTTGATGAAAGCGTGGGCAGCAGCTTGAAACCGCGTTCGTATGCTTCCTCAGGAATGTAAAATGCAGATGATGACCCATCGGATGCCACCGAGCCGTCAGTGTAAATCTCCATTCGATTTGAGTGCAGGGAGTAGAGATGTTGCAGCGTTAGTTGGCATGCCACAACAGCTGGGACATGGCTCTTTTTCGGGAGACCAGGAACAGATGTGTGCACTGGGGGCAGACTTAAGGTCCACAGCCAAAGTATTAGGCAAAGCACTTAAAGTACTCACCAACAAACAACCGCAATAGATGATGACAATGAAATTGGGCGTTTCACAGCAGCATGAGAAACAGTATAATACCATGACTGTTCCAAGATCACCCTCCTAGTGTGGTGTTCCGGTACTAACTTTCGGGTATAACAGGCTAAGAAATGTCATTGGGGGGGGGGGGGAGCACAAGCCAGCAGAGATTGTACATTTTTGGGCATCTCTTGCTGTATTTTGCAATACAACAAGTCTAAAAAAATATTATGAAGAAAAAGGATGAAGCACAATTTAAACTTTTATTCTTTATATTACTGTGATCTGTAGAAATGTAATCCAAGTGACGAATTCAAGACGTAAAATGTAAAAATGCAAAATGAAAGCACGTGCGTCTTTCAGTCTTTTACTTTAACTCATCACGTAATAGCTAAAAGCATATCACACATTGTGATATAGAATTATTATTAATTGCCACCGAAGGTAACAATATAAAAAAAGCGCTAGAACCATGCATTGAGGAGAGAGACCTGAAATGGCAATTGGCCAAGTCATCCTACTGCCGGTAATGTGAGCGTGTCGTCGCGTTCCATTCGTTTAGCATAAACGTAGAAGCATTGGTACTTTTTGAACATTTCAAGCCTCCCAACAGTGGATTTTCTTCAGCAAATATGCTCTTTAAAAGCAGAAATGTAGTTTTTTCTTTCTTCTTTTTTGGAAAACGTCAGACTGACACTCTTGGCAATGTATGAAACTAATGACGAGCTAAAATTAAGGGCAGGGTTTGAAGTTACCAATCATTACATTCTGTACATAATGAAGTAAAAAGTGACAGTACTGATGAGTGCTCGAAGTACACCTGCTTATACAGCTCACTTGGAAAGCAACCAAACGGAGAATCGCACACGAACAACAAAAAGACCTCCACACCAAAACAAGATGGAAATGAGGCAATCTTCTGTCTGGCTTTTTCGACGATTACGTGTTTTTCAACAAATAAAAAAATCCTTCATATCATGCCACTCTGGAACTCGCACTTCTCAGGAAACAGGAGTTTCTGTCATACTAACGCAGAGTAATCTAAAGAATACTGAAGCGAATTAGCTCGACGATGGTGAACGCGAAAATCCAACTTCTTCGTCATTTGATACGATAAGTGGCGCAATAACCGCAAACTCTTGTCGCGTACCCGTACAGCGATCATTCATCATCAGGCTGCGAATGTCCGGGTCGTTTCCCGAGGGAGAGGGGGGTAACGTTGTCTAGCGTCCTTATCTTTTGGCCCCGTCTCGAATTCTCACTGGACGTTACCAACCGCAGCGTCGATCTGCTGATGTTCATTTCCAAAGGCAGCGGTCACGTCGTTTTAGCCATGACCCATCGGGCATAAAAGTCTTCCCTGCGGTGGCAGATCGAAATAACAGTGGCGAAGCAAGACAGAGTTGTCTTGCTTCGCCACCGTTATTTCGATCTGCCGCCGCAGGGAAGGCTTTCTTGTTTGGGTTCTTTGCGCTTCCCTTATATTGTTCTCAATCTGCTATCCGAAGGGGATGCCTCCACGCTTCATTCAGACTCTTCCCCATACATCAAGGAGGCTAGTGTTCAGATTGCGATAGACTTATGTTCAGCTGCGTTTGTTTGCTTCGTATGTCTTGCAAGAGACGGGAAAATCCCTTCGCAGCTTTATGCCGCTCGTAGCCTCGTGGAGACCTTTTTCAGACAATAGCGCGGTTGCGATTCCAAAAGCGAGTCTAACCGATTGCGCTAGTCGTGGTCCTTAATGGTGAAGATGATGATGGTGAAGAAGATTATGATGAAAGGAGGACAAAATTGAGATGTGAGCCTGCTCACCGTGGGACAAGCTACTCCAGGTCTAGTAGAGTAGTGAACTTGGCTG
Organism: Ornithodoros turicata; assembly: GCF_037126465.1. Lineage (NCBI taxonomy): Eukaryota > Metazoa > Arthropoda > Arachnida > Ixodida > Argasidae > Ornithodoros > Ornithodoros turicata. The sequence goes on from NC_088205.1 coordinate 77,821,843, forward strand.
ACACCCTATAAAGTCTCTCCATTTAACAGAAAGGGCCAAGGGGTCCCACACTAATGAGGCCAAACTCTCCATTTTTTTCCCCTTCAAATCAAATCAAATCAAGGGGACCGTGCCCCGCTAGAGCTCCAAGGTCACTTTGATGAGGGGTTGAGGGTTGCACCGCTTTGGGTTGCACCCCCCCCCCCCCCGGAAAATAGCATGTGAATGTCCACACTTCCATTGCACACAGGCGACATTTCCCCAGAGCACTCTGGCAGAAGATATGCGGAATGTCGTAGCTTTCTGCTGCTAGGTGAGCGCGATCGCTCAGCGTCACGTTTTTTTCTAGTCCTACGCAATGTCCTGCGACTCAGACATAAGATAACTCGCAGCAGACGACAGGGTCGACTATGTCGTCTGTTATAGTCCGCCAATTAACCCAGCGCGGTTTTCTTCTTCAGCTGGAATATCGCACGTGTGACTGCACCGGGTATGCAGCACGCTTCCTTGGCGTGCCAGGACGTTATCCTTTTGGAACGTCTTCCAGAGGGAGACGCACGTGTGTGTCTGCGCGACAAACAGTTTCTGCCGGTCCGACCTGATGTCATGCGCCTTTCGGATACTCGGACTGGGTTTGAGACTGTGATCTTCTCGCTGTGGACACTCGAAATGAACCACCTTCGTGACCTTTCTTTCGTCGGTGCATCACTGCATCTTGTATATTATTGATGTACCGAACAGAGTATGGTCGCACATGTCTGAGGTTCACATTGTCCAATTTAATAGGAGTCCTGACTGTTAAATTGTAGTGTGATGTGACATGACAACATACTGTAGAAGTGGTTTTTTCCGCGTGGAAAATATTTTCGCGTTTTCGAGCAGAGCTGCTTTGAGGATTGATTCGCGGGAACTTAAATTCGCGACACAGGTTTCCGGGAGTGCTTTGCTCTTGCATATCGTGCCGCCGTCAATACTCGGGCATATTTCGGCACGTACTAAGACATCCCTTGTTCACGTGGATTGCGGCATTCTAGGTCTATTCCATTCTTCTCCTCACAGAGATAGGAGGAAAGGTCCTGTCAAATGGCCTTTAGGGACCCTGTAGGAGGCCATAGTACTGGCCGTGTGCAAGTTAGCCAGTTTATTTTAGCTGTTCTTATTAATTATCACTCGGGGCACTGACCAGTTCGGTTGAGATGTGGTACTATCATTCAAGCTGGTTTTGAGAATGCGGGGAAAGGCATGTTCTGGCTTCGTGGTATAGTGGTATATTGCATGCAAAGCGTTTATAGGAGTAACAAAAGCATGATGAATTTTCATTTCTTTTCATCTTGCCTGATGGGATAAAACAATCTTTTGCGCTTGCTTAAACTGCCTATGCTACATGGAGTAGAAAGGGTCAGGTAGTTGCGGTATAGCGTCGAACGCCGAACGATTTTCGCCCTCGTATGGCCAGAGTTATTCTCGGGAACTTAAATTCGCGATTTTGGAGGTGTGCGCGAAAAACGCGAAAAATAATTCCGCGCGAAAAAAACCACTTCTACAGTAAGTCGTGCACTTGACCCCGCAACCCGCATAAGAATCGCTCCGTGCGCGCGCTCTGCGGGCGAATGTAGTGCACCGCAGCCAAGTGGGGACTGGGAGAGGGAGAGAGAGAGCGGCGAGAGGCCTGCACTACATCGCGAAGCCGGGGCGTCGTGCAAAGGCTGGTAGCCAATCGCGAGAGCCTTCCCCGGATGACTGGGCAGTCCCAATTGTAGGACTTAAGTTGTCACTGACAACAGTCATCAAGTACACGGATGTATACAGTCGAATTCGATTGCGTGCTAACCCTCTACGTACACAAACTGCCTTTTTAAATGTGCAGCGTGACGACTTGGTCATGTTTCGAGAATATTTGCTGATCGAGTTTTCAATATGGTCGCCCTGTCGGCAGTGCTAAATCCCCTTTTGGAAAACTCCACGTGCTCCTCTTTATTTTCAATGCTTGCAATTCCGTGTAGGTCACAAGTTCAGAAGACAAGACCGAGCAAATCTCTTCGGGATCCGTTTTCAGCGTCGAGAGTTGACACGTGCCAACATTCTCATCTCATTTCAGAAATGCCCGTACGCTCCTTCCTTTCCTTTCTTTCTTTCTTTATAAACTAATCCCCCCCGTATGCTCAACGTGCTCCTATATTGCGTGCCCTGTCTTGAAGACAGCAAAGTGTGAATAAATAAATATCGAAGGCTTAGTATACAGTGACATGGTAGCTTTGTACGGTGCTCTACGAAGTACGACGGTGCGAACGATCGCGAACAATCCCTGCTCATGCAGGACGAACCGAGTTCCCGAATCTGGTAAGGAAGATTTTGAACGATTTTGCGGCGGCGTTGAATGCAGTCCACGTCAACATGGACATCTTGCTTTCATGAAACACTGGTATATACATATAAATGGCAAGTCAATGTTACAATGTGTTCTTCTTCCCGTGTCACACCCAAGCGGAATTTAGAACCCCGACTGGATTTAATGTCTTGCTTTCAAGCTTTGCGGTATAATAATTACCCGTACCTAGTCCTACAACGCAATTATACCGTTTCATAAAAAAAAAAAAAGAAAACACGACCCTGACTGCGGGTACCAAGCACGAACTGAAGTAAAAATAAAGCGTTGTGCTATAGGACTAATGACTAGGACTATGTGACTAATATTCAGTGATGGCCAGTAGTTAACGACATGTGGTTAAACTACCTGATTGTAGTTAAAAAGTAGTTATCAACTACTTGCAGAAATGTAGTGGCAACTACTAGCTAAACTACTATTTTAAGTAGTTAACTACAGTAGTTAGGTTACTGAAGGCGCCAACTACTTCCGATTTTGCCGCAAGCTTTACGGCATGATTGTGCTTCCGACTTTTACCTTGAGCTACTTGTTTGATGAGAACGAAGGTGCAGAGCAATTGTGTCGTGCATGTGTACTAAATCTTCACTTTTAATGCTTGTCTAGTGAAGCGTAGGCACAGAAGGAATCCCGCCGCAAGCTTTGTATTTGACGATCGTAGCAATGGCTTGAGCCAAAGTTTATTATTGCTTGTGATGCATATTTAGGTGTCCAAGAACACTACAAGGGATTGGTGTTGGTGGACAACGTTAAGTAGTTATAGATGTAGTTAAACTATACTGCAGTAGTTTAAAAAAAGTAGTTTTAACTACTCCCCTGAAGGTAGTTTGACTTAGAAGGACTTAGGGAGGAATCACGTTCTAGTCCTCGCGATTAGTTCTAGCTTCAGTGAGATGCCTGAAGGTCACAACAGGTGTTACTCTAAACTTAATTACTCGTTTTTCTCCTTAATTAGCACGATAGTGTAATAAACTATCGCAGAAGAAACGACACAGCACATTACCTGGTTGAGTTCGTAGACGTCACAAGGGATTCCACGGGCCATTTGTTCCCCGAGTTTCTCCTGCAATAAACACAGAGGTTCCTAGATTATGATAGATTCGATTAGATTAGTTAGAAGTAGAAAAAAAAATTCAATTGAAAAGATATTCCTATGAACACATATGCCACTTCATTACATGAGAATACGCAATGGCGCATTATTATCGTATCTAGAACTCAAGTTCTCATTAGGTGTCTGCACGTTTTTAGGTGCTAGACGAAATATCGCTATTCAGAGACAAAACACGCATCATTCGAATTTCATCCACGCAGGGCAACAACCGGCGACATTGTCCTTCTGCGCTCGTTAACGAATAATTTCAATTTGAACGACCGATAACGAGGTAAGTCAGAAAACTGTCGCTAATTGTGCCTGATAACGAGATTTTGATCTATAGCCTCGACGGTGGTGATAATCGTATACGCATTACAACACACATGACCCTGTCTCGCTATTGTGTTAAAGGAAAATCTATTAAACTCAAGAACGGAATATGAACTGCTACTTTACACCTTTGTTGACATACACCTTACATACATACACACATAGTACTCTTAAGTTCACCACTCTAGATGTCTCATTATCTACACTATGGAATGCAGTACATAATGAGTATGAGTGCCGAAATGTATTGAACATTACGAGCACACACATGCATATTGTACGGCACTGTTTAGACGTTGAAAGTATTTATAATTATTCGTGTGACTGTGTGTGAAACCGACAAGAACATGTGTACACGTAACACGTCTTTAGGCAAGGTGCATGGCTATGGTGAATGACTACACATGTGGTGACATACAACGTGTGTGCGAGTATTTTATTATTATTATTTCTTCTTATTATTATTATTATTTATTATTATTATTATTCGTTAATTTATTACAAAAAAAAAAAGGTTTGGAAGCAGCATAGGTAAAGTTTTTGGAGACCTGTGGGGTATATGGCCAGGCGTCATCGAAGAGTGTATATGGAACTACAAGACTACTAATGTCCTAAAACCCATTAAGTCTTTAATTAGGGACTTAGGGTAAACGTGAGATAGCAAAATTGAAAACAACCTTATTAAAAGCCATTTTATTTTATTTTAAATCCAGAAAGCAGGACTTTCGTTGAAATATCCATCGTAGAATTTTCCTACAAAAATGAACCGAAACCACGCGCAACAGGAGACAAATTCACGCAGACTAACTCTTCTTTTACTCACAATTTTTTCTCTATAAAAGATGGGGGTAAAGCTCGATATCCTTTTTTTTTTTTTTTTTTTGTCACTGAAACAAAATAACGATATGCTGATCATTGATGACCACATTTCCTTTACGTGTGAACAAAGGTTAACGGCATTGGAGGGTGTGCGTCATATTCCCTGACAATACCGCTACCAGACGAGACCGAATAACGTGCCGCTTATTCATGGGAAGTCACCATCGTTGCGGGGTCTGTGGGTATGTGCGTGAGAAGTATTTCCGTCATTTTCTAGGCAGAAACCCGTTTCGACGCCCATTGTCACTGCATCGGATGCATTCTTGCATAGTGACCGGCACAGACCGGTTCACGATAGGGGATTTGATGGGGTAACTAATTAAGCGAACGGTGACATTGCACGACGGTGACACGGTGTGCTTCCAGGATGTTCGATCTTATGATCTTCTGCGACTTCACATTGGTGGTAAACCGTAAGCTGATGAGAGTGCGATAGATTCTAGCGCTTCCGAGGTCCGTGCTTCTCCAGGTCTAGCCCGCTCAAGAACGTCCCAGCTTCGATTCCGGTGATCGGATTCGATGCTCGTGGGCTGAGGGGTAACGAGGGTCGAATGTGGAAGCTGTTCCTGTGTCTTGTCGGCTGTTGCTTGTCCAGATTTCCCCAACGAATAGCTTGGAGGACTGGGACCGAACGAGATGCTGAACAGCGAAGTATCCGTTGGACGACGAAGGATCCTGATAGAGCGAAGCAGAGTAAGGGCCAGTTCTCACTTGGCGACGCACGACGCGGCGTCGTGAGCGGGAGGAGGAGGAGGAGGAGGAGTGTCGTTGGGAGGAACCCGAGAGGTCTGCCTGCCTGATTAGGCGGCATGTTTCTCGGGAAGGGAAAGGTGGTGGAGAGGAGGAGAGGAAAGGGTGAAGTGGAAGACCGAGCGGAATCCGCTCGGGGGGAGGATAGCTGCGTCCATGGGCCGACTTCAGGGGAACTGTGCCGGCATACGCCTATTACACATCTGAGGGAAACCCAGGAAAAACCCCAGACGGCACAGCCGGCCCGCGGATTCGAACCGCGGACCTCCCAGTCTCCAAGCGCACGCGTTACCGCTGCGCCACCGGAGCTGGTGTCGTGAGCGGGCGTCCGAAATAGACGCGCATTTCCGGAGTCAGAAAAGAAGAGACGTCGAGCCAAAAAAAAAAAAAAACTGCCATGCCGACCTTCTCTCACGACGTTGGCGAAAGCTGCCGAGAACGACAGCTGACGACCAATTAGGTGACACAGAAAGGCCACGCCTCCTGATTTTTCGTCTGCTTTGGACGACGGAATGCCACTGTGGTGGGAACATGAAAATCGTGCGCGCTGACGGGGCGGCGGAAATGCGCCTCTACTTCCGCCGCCCGTTCACGACGCCGCGTCGGGCGTCGCTAAGTGAGAACTGGCCCTGAGGATAGCCCGATCTGTAAACTCCTCGCAGGTTTCGAGCTCGTCCAGGTCGATAATTTCGTAAATCTCCGTGTCCAGTCTCTGCAAAAAACATCGGCGTTGCGCATGAGAAGGGCTGTCTTGAATTCCATGAGCCTTGTCGGCGGAGGGTTGTTCAGCAGGTCAAATAGTTCTGAAGTGAGCGTCCTGACACCCTCTCGGACAGGCTCTCGAAGTTCTTGCGGGCCATTCTTTCTTTCGAAAACGAAACCCTCCCATTCACTGCGGTCCAACTTCCATATTTCTTCGAAAGTCTCCACCCGGGTTTTGGCATCAAAACGTTGAGAAGTATGGCAAACCAGAGCGAGAGGTGCAGGGTATAATGAACCGATGGTAGAACGATACAGGACTGAATGGTAGACGCGCTTCGGGAGATGATCTTCGTCCTTTTTACAACATAAACCTTATTTTGAGATGATGAATGGGGGGTATGTTTAATGGTTGCTCGTAATTGTTTCGGGTATGCATACATATACCCGAATCAAATAGTTATATAACTGAACGTCTACGAGTTACATAATCGAGACATATAGATGCACAGCATGCGTATACGGATATAGGCAGCACTTCGCTTCTTTGTGTACACCCGTATCTTCTCTTGTGGCGTTTTCAGGTTTATGCGTACAGCTTCGGAACTATTCCAGTAGAGTCAGTGTGAAAAAAACACTCTTTCGATAGGAACGCGAATCGATTGCACAATTATTCGCTGCGGTATTCGATTAATCCACACAACTTTGGTTACTTCATTCCGCCATATTTCCTTTCTGACTATATTTCACATTCAAACTTTCGAGCACGGAATCTCGTATCACCAATTATGCCCGGCCGGAATAAGGAAGGACCAGTATTCAGGCAGCCTTCTTGCGAAGACACGGAAACTTCCTTCCGAAACAGCGGACACCGTTATACCGCAAGGATTATCATAATCCTTCCCCGTAATATATTCCCTTTTCTTGTCTGCCACAGCTTCCAGACACATACACTAAGTGATGTCTAGCTTAGCTAATCTACCTAATTAATGTGACAAATGTAAGGGATTGGAAATGCCCGGAAAAGAGTGCGCCACAGACGGAAGTACGGGAGAAGGGAGCCAATAAGGAAAACTCATCCTGAAGCAGCAACATGGGCACTGACAGACAAATGAACAAGAATGCTGCTTTTCAGTACTCCTGTTCTTTCGTCTGTCCGTGTCCTCATTGCCGCTTCAAGATGAGCGCACGTTACTAACTACCCCACTTCACCAGTTTAATGAACAGTAATGAAAAGGTTGGACACGAGACAACAAAAACAACAACTAAATCATGACTATGGTCTGGGGTGATTCACCGCTTGAGAGCAGTACCCTACCCCGTTACACGAGGAGCATGAGATGTGAAATATGAAAATGAAGTTATGTGCAAGTCCAACTCGAACTCCCGTCGTCTGGTTGCGCAACGCTATACGTCGCACAAAAGGAAGAAGCACATGAAAGAAGCGCCAATGGTCCTTGAGATGATGGACACGAGACAATACAACACGACCGCTACGGGAAGACATTCTTTCAAATTTCGTGGGCTGAACTTTAATTCTTTTAAACGCGTGATCCCGGATTCACTCTCAAAAATGAGCACGCCTAAGCACGTCTCAAAAATGGCTCGTCAGCACTTGTGCTGATCGGCTTTAATATCGGCGTGCGCTAATGGTACTACATCCGTACGAGCAGATTGCGCGTCGGTCGCGTTTACGTTCCGAATACTGTACACCAAAGTAACAACATTTACCGAGAACAAAAAAAAAAAAATCGGCGAAACATGAAGAATGTTAAAGGTGGTGTCCGGACAAAAAAAATGCAGTTGAACTAAAGGTGTGCTAGGAATTGTGTGTGCCTGAAATGCATGTATCCGGAATATTTCTTTTGAAACAGTCGGAAACGCTACAAGATGAATTTAATCGGATTTTGCAGCCGGCTGCGCATTCAGGCAACAGTGTGCGGCCGACGTCACTGGAACCCGTTATGATGGCCGGCAGTCCGTCACAAAATGCGCTCTTGCGATTCTGCTGCCGAACAGTCGCTAGAAACATCCGCGTTCATGCTCTCGAAGGTGTCGGATTGTAACCAGCCTGGCGACGCCGTCAGCTGAGCGATGGGGAGTCTCGCCGGCAATGCCAATTACGTCACCGTAGGAGGCGTAGCAGGGAAGGGCCGTTTCAAACGGATCGATGTTTTTGATGTTTTACGAACAAAACACCAAAGAATTTAGCGAAACTTTTTGGTGCTTTTTCTTCTTGGAAGGCATCTCCAAACGGATATCACTTCATTTTTTGTGTTTCTCAATTTTCAATCGAAACCCACACAGCAACGTCGAAGAACGTGGCATTTGGTTGGAATCCATTCAACCTGGCTGCAATTGGGGACCCTTGTCCGGACCTTGCGCAGCACTGTCAAGTGCTTCAAATGCTTATGGAGTTCTTTCTTAGTGACTACCGGTTCGCTCCAGACGCTTTAGTATCATAATCTCTGTCCCATTACCCTCGGTGCTCGTTCTTTTTGTCATTTCATTCTGTTCTTGTTCGGAGTAGGATACAGCCAACCGAGGACACCTCAACTGTTCCGTGAACAAGCGTGTCGAACCGAAACCGAAAAAAAAAAGCAAAGAAAGAAAAGCGCCACGTGCTTCCTGCTACTCCGTACACGCATAGAAAACAAAAATTGTGACGTCATCTCTTGACTGCCCTTCCCCGACCTCTCATCGGTAGGATGAGGAGAAGGGAAACGTCGGGGAACTTCGGAAAAAACAAAATCCTCACGAGACTATGAGCCAGAATAATGAAAGTAATTGAAATACTGAGTAGAAAATACTTAAAAAGTATTTAAATTAGATTACAAGATACATTTCTTGAAAAGTAATTAGCAAGATACAAAATACTGAAAAAAATGTGTTTAAATTACTGTATTTCAGTCAAACACCTTTATAGCGAACACCTTTTTAACGAAAATACCACTACAGCGAAATTTTTTTGCGGTCCCGCTGGAGCCTATAGGTCCAATAATGGACATCCTTTTTAACGAAAATACCTTTACTGCGAACTTTTTTTGCTGTCCCCTGAGCTTCGTTGTAAAGGAGTTTGACTGTACAATACTCAAGATACGTACATGTCTGCAGTCGCACGTAACCTTTATAGCGAACGACTCAACGGACGAATCCCGTATCCTTTGTGTGTTGGTTTCAAGGTAAAAGGAATCTTTCGCCCCGCAAGGGAGAATTTTTTGCTTTTTTAAACCTCCCTTTGAGGCAGCCTAGTAAGAAGCTTTAAGGTAGCGCCAGTCGCCTGTGACATAATGACCCGAGGGCTTAAATATAGTAGTATGTGCAGTTTCCAACTTTTTTCTTTCTTTCGTATAGTGCTTGTTTCTTTCTTTTCTTTTTTTTTTTTACCTTCGGGTGAGTAACTAATTTGCATATTTTCACTGCCCCTCTGCTTTGAGGAATGCGTGTATCATGGTGGAAGCTCCAAGCGAAATGGACTACTAATGAAACGTGCTGCTGCTGAAAAGAATGTGACTGGAATTCGGGGCGGCTGGTGATGTCCTTTCACGTCTATGTGCACGGCAAACTTTTCAACCAATTCATAGGCGGTTACAGGTTAGAAACGAGGGGACACGCAGAATGTGTGCTACGCAGTCGGCCCTGTTTCATCTGCATATGAAAGCGCGCACAATTCAAAAGTTTCATCCAGCGCAGCACGACATTAGATGGTTCAGAAATTCCCGGATTTCGCAATGTGTTCTACAAACGTCTGAATTGTAAAGCTCGTCGTAATGCCAATGAATTGTAAATCATGTAGTTTCAGAATCAGCCCGTTTCGGAAAATTTCGCGCCTAGTCTTACCGTATTTGGCAACGAGTTTCCTACGTCATATTCTAGCGTTAAATATTGAGTGACGTTGAATACAGGGTGTTCAAAATTAAGCTTTCACTAGCACTGTATAAATAGGCGAACAAAAGCCAAACTGGTGCTATTTTTCTGTTCCTTGAGTAAGAAACACAAGTTTCTTACACAAGTAGCGTAAAGTTATTATCCGGTTTCCTGTCATCGCTGTGTTTGCGTAGCGCTCGTGAAAGCTTAATTTTGAACACCCTGTATAACTGAACCCACGTCATCAAGAGCAAGTGTTACTTGCGCAGCGATAAATAAATTTCATTCGTGTAGCTACTGCGATAAATATTCCCGCTCCTGCGAACGCTGAATGGCGGTTTTAGGAAACTTGCACTCTAGTTTCATTAATGATAATTTTACGTCACTGCGCCAAACCAGTGGTCCCAGAGCTAATATTTCTTAAAGGCATACGGGGAAATGGCTATTGGAACTCGTTATCGATTTTAGTGGCACTACACGCAGCTGGACAGGCACTGAACACAGCACGCGCATGTCGTGGTGGCTGTGGTGGTAGTGGTGGTATGATGTTCTAAGGAAGAAGAGTGATGTCTGCCTGCTCAGACAAGGCGGCAAGTTTCACTCCCGTCTTTCTTTGTTTTGTTTTTTCCTTTCGTCCAATATAACCCCCCTTTTTGTGAAAGGGCGCGTTTTTTACACGGTTACCCGGGTTATTTGGACGCTCAGTGATGAGAAAGAAGAAGAAAAAAAAACTGGGGATTTAAGTCACGACTAAGTCAGACTGGCTGGACTGACTCAAAGAAACAAGAAAAGAGAAAACACAGTAGTTGGAGGGCGGGCGACAAACAAAGACAAAAATCCCGGATCGAGTGGGAACACTTGTCATAAACGAGGGACCAGACCGGATTCCTAGCACTCTTGTTCGGGCGACAACGGTCACGTGACCCAGCGCGGGCGGCGACCTAGCCATTTCCGAGCGCTAGGGCGTGTTGCCATGCGATGACCACGGGAATTCGCCATTAGAGTAATCTACCAAATCCGACCACCAAGTTCCTGTCAGCCAATCCACCTCACCAACTTACCAACGCCGAACTTTCTTTTCCGATACCCTTTGTCGAGCAAATCCCCTGCGGCAATCGCACCCTAATTTCATTAACACCCACCATGCGATCCGTTCTTTCCTTTTTTCTCTGCGACCATGTGCACTAGGAAACGCAACAACCAAAAAACAAAGAATTTTTTTTTTACTTCTTGCGCAATCGATAGTGAACGCAAAGAGTGAAGGAACCCATCCATACGAGAAATCTCTTACCCCTTCAACATTAGCACCACAGGAAAGAGATACCCGAGGATCCTTCGCTGACAAAACTACTTCCCTCACAAATTGCGTCTCATTCGTTCGAGTCGAACGGTGATATACTGTTGCCTTAGCGCCTATTGTGCAATGAAGACCGCTCAGATAATAGGAAATGGATGCACTGCGGGAAAATAGGTCGTCATGGAACAGCTGGTCGCAACCTAAGTTTTCACTTTTTTCTTTCTACTTCTATTCTATTCTAGGTCGTTTTCATATAGTGGTCCAATGTAGAGTTGGGCCAACATCTCCATTTTTTTTTTTTTTTTAACATATGATCGGGAAAACAGCCTCTCTAAACTGCTCCATGTGTGGTGTTGTGGAGGATGTCGAACACATTATAATGTCCTGCGTACGGTACGCCGAAGCTCGTCCCATTATATACAGTAAGAGCTGAGAGCAAAATGGACGACCGTCTGCTCAGTGTCTCAAAAGTACTTTGGCCCATCCCACTGGCATCCCACTGCAAGGCACCGGGCGTTCTCCGCCGTGGTGAAATTTTTCCGAGACATTCGCGCAGACAAAAAGTTTTGAAACTTTGGGTGCTTGTGGGTTTTGCTGTTGAACTATTGCTGAACTGCCCTTGCTATTTGTGTGTTTTGTGACACCTCTGTGTTTGTAATCGTTTTTTTTTTCTGTCGGGATCATCAGCATCCTTATCGTCATCCTTACATTGTTCACCACTGGTGCAAGTGATGTGGAGTTGCTTGCCTCGCACTAGTGAAGCCGAAATCTCAATTTTATTTTATTTTTTCAAATTCAGTTCAACTCAGTTCAGGTCGTTCTTTCAAAATTCCCGGACGTGGCGCTAGTAGAATGGGGACACACGTAGTGGGGTGGATATGACAATACATGACGGTTGAGTAATTCCTCTTGTCAAGCTACGTAGGATTACTGCGCGCTTTCAGCGTTTCGGGCGAATAGACGCGTGCATAATTTGTCAGTTCGTCCAGTCATGCATTCTGGATGCTCAGTCTGCTGGCGCCACCTGCCCTCGGAGCTCATTGTGCGGGCATTAGAATTCCAGCTAGTCTGTGTGTCTGCGTGTGCTTGAAGGAGCATGGCGGGACCATGCTCGCTGCCGTTCGTAACCTCTTGCTGAATTAAATAAGGTTCTCACGATAACGTTCCTGAAAACATCGTAAGCCAAGCGCGTTATTCCTTCGAAGTGGATGACACCACAATGTAGGTAATCTTTGAGCGATGTGGGGAAGCCGGCATCCATCGTACATAGAGCTAGTTTCTCCATATTTCTAGTTTCATTCACTCGCGTTACTGATACTCGATATTATAGCTTCCTTTAAAGTATCGTTTTCGTCGAGCGTTTACTGCCTACTAGAACTCTCTCCTGTCACGGATGTTTGATCAAACACAAATCCTGGCACACCCAGACGACGGTGTTCGGGAGGTGTCGCTGGAGCAATGAACGGCATGAAAGACTGTGAAACGCAGCATTTATCGACAAAATAGATGCGCGACAAACGTAAGTGAAAAGAATGACAACACCAAATACAATAATGACGATGAACGGGGAAATTCGCTACCAACGTTGTGGTCCACTACCCCAATAGTGACGGGGCTGTAGGAGATATAAAATGAAAATGAGGTGACATCTATCGATGAGAGTTAGTAGTAAGGTTGTATTAGCATCTTCGGTGATACGGAAAGGCCCCCATGGGCTTCAACATATCGGGAAGGTAACTGTTCCTATCCCCTAAGGAGAGGATCCAGGAATCCACGATGGCGATTGTGATAGGGATCCGCGATCACCCACATGTGCGATATATATTGCAGAGCAGCTTTGGAATCGCAGTATACCACGCAGTTACGGCGATGAGTGGATGGGACATTTCTGAGGAATAGTAAGATGGCATGCAACTCTGCAGACGGTAAGGATGTGCGATGCGAAACTCAGTACCCATGAGCCATCCGGAATGGTAAAAGCGGCGGTCGCGCAATCGGCAGATCCATCCGTGAATAGGCCTTTCAGCCCAGGAACGGAAAGAGAAATTGAAGCTGGCCGGAAAGCCCCACGGAGGTGTCTGAAGCACTACTGCATTGAGAACAAAGGCAGGAAGCGAGGGCTTCACTCTAGAGATGCACTTAGAAATGTTGCTCCGATCAGCAAGTGAAAGTAACATCCTAGAATTTTACTTTTCGTCGTTGAACATGCAGAAGCAAATATATTTTTTTTTAGCTCAGTAACCTCAGTTACGCAGTCGACTTCATTCAGTAAAACCGGTGGGGGATTCGATACATGATGAAAGATGGAAAAGGTTAGCCAGCTCTAGGACTCGAACCCACAGCTTCTGGATTACCGGTCCATCAGGGCTCCACCAATTGAGCTAAACTAACACACCTCTCGAGCGACTTCCAAGGGTGCGTCATCTGAAGGAACATTTCATTAATCTCTTAGGCACTTGAGGCTTTGTATGTATTTGTCCTTTCTGTGTTTTCCAGCCTCTGAATATCAATTGTCTCGTGTACAATGGTTGTGACATTCTTAGATTTCAACCTGTCTTCAATTTCTTCTAAACGTATCGTTGAATGCAACTCCCCTGCGTCAAGTAAAGTTTCCGACGAGTAAAGGACGGCGACCGTATGGCACACTATAGTCAGATTTTTCAGCAGTCAGGCTTCGTGATATTTTGAACATTTCGTAGACAAGTGAAATAAATATTCTATTCAGTAAAGTTACTCATTGTTATACCGACAGTCACTGACTGATGCAACTAAAACTGCACGTCTCGTTCATTGCATTTTTCCCTCTCTTATCTTCATATATTAAGCCGACATTTCTGTCGTGCATAATGCAAGTAACACTCAGCTTCGCTCTCTGCACAGTTTCTGTTGTGTCGGCTGATGATTTATGCACCATGCACTTCGTAGCAAGATCCGTTAATAGTTAATGGCGCGGAAAGTACTGACGTTTTCCCTTCGCTTCTTTAGGTTTATCACCCATTTTGCTGTTCGCAATTCCGTTCATGCATCCCACCTTGTTGTAGTACGACCTGAAAGCATGTGTATGACATGCGTGTCATCACTAAACGCCGCATTCTATTGGGCGCGAGGGCATGTGGTGGTGACCCCTGTTGGAAGTACGTCCATGACGTGCAAAGTAGGATCACGTGCTCGATCATCCTTTGGCAGTGTATCTCCTGCGGTTTTCTTTCTTTCGCTGATCTGAACTTGTAGCCTGATGTGCGAGCTCTGAAATTGGTTGACACGATTTCTCGTGCGATACAATAGCTCGTTCCACGTCCAATGAAATTTTCTGAGAATATACACACGTGCTCCAGGACTTCGAGATGCCTTGACGAGAGGAGTCTAACGCTGTCATTCGCAGAAGATTTCGTAAAGGACAATGCCATTTTTAATGTGGGATGAAATTGAATCTGAAATTTCCAGTTACATGTGATGTGATGTGATGATAAGAAGAAGAAAAAACGACAAAGTCAGACTGGCTAACCCCAGGCCACTTAGCCGCAGTTAGTTGAACCAAATTGAAAAAAGGAGAGTACCCAGTAGTTGCGGGGGGGGGGGGGGGGAGACAAACATCCCGAACTAGTGGGAATACTTGTCACAAACGAGGGACCAGAAAGTGTCACAAAGTGTCAATCAGATACGTTTCTTCAAGGAAACGTAGGAGCGCTCTCAATGCAGCCACTTGATGATTGAACGGCAGTTTGGAGATGGTGACTTGGCCAGTTTGTGGAGCAACCGACCGCTGTACGGGACATTCAGCCGGAGCCTATGCAGGATATACCCAGCATGATCATTCAGATGTAAAACAGACTCCGTGCCAATGGTCATGCTTTGACCCTTCAGTGGGTGCCCGGTCATGTGGGCCTGACCGGTAACACACGCGCAGACGCGGCTGCAAGACGAGCCGACGCAGCTGCTACTCCTGCCACTGCACGTCCACCACTTACACTTTCGGCTTGTCAGTTAGCTATTCGCGCCGCCGGTGTGCAGCCCCTGCCCAAGCATTTAGATCTCAGGCCGCCGCCTACAACAGTCACGTGCAGTCCATCTACCCCTCGGTTACCTCTTTCATTGCGTGTCGCTGCAGTCGTCAGGAGGAATCACTGCTGCACCGCCCCCGTCTCAACGTTGCCCGCACCCCATTGCGTCTTTACAAAATGGGCCAGTACAGCTCCCCCTTGTGTTCCAGCTGTGGCGAGGTGGCCGACATTCCTCATTCTCTTCTGCACTGCCAGCAGCACATTCCCCAACGGCAAGCCCTCCATCGCCGTCTAAGACAGCTGGGCTGCAACACATTGTCCATGGCCACCCTCCTCGGTTCCGTCCCTCGGCCTATACTCAGTGGGCCATCACCACAGCCCTGCTCCGCTTCTTGAGAAGACTCGGGTCTTGCGTCTGCCCTCTGGCTGGACATTCTTGGGACTTTCTTGGGACTTTCTTGGGACTTTCTTGGGACTTTCTTTCGTGCCTGTACTGCACTGCACTGCGTGCCGGTTTTTCTTTCATTTTTTCCTTTCCTTTCTTTTTATTCTTCAGGCTCTTTTTCGGAATAGCAAGCTGGCATTATAGCCTGGCTGACATTTCCTATGTTCCTTTTTTTCTTTCACTCTATTAAACATATCCCCCTATGCAGGAGACACGCTGCTTGTCGAGGAAACGACGGAGGTGCCTGGAAGCGTAGCTCAGGGTCCGCCCTGTACAACAGCGAAGATCGAGCTGATCCTGTCAGCCAGGAAGAGTTGCACATTTGTTGTCTCAGTTCACGTAGTGTGGTTCGGGAAGGTTGGCATTGTGGGCAATGAAGAAGAATGTGATCTAGAGCACCGCAGTGACAGCATCTAGGAGAGTCAACTTGTCTCAAGTGGTAACGTCACTGAGCTATAAAAGAAGCCAGAGCGAGTCACATTCGATGAATTAATACAGCATCATGACGAGAGGTGTTACGTGCGATGCGGAAAGAGAACGTTGGATGAACTCTTTTCAGAATAGATGGGGGCAGAATGTCAGTTGTCCATTAGCGGGCAGCTTGCTTTATCATAAAACCTTAGCGCTCACTTTCCTGGGTTTTCCTCAGACGCTTTCAGACATATGTCGGCACAGTTCCCCTAGAAGTCGGCCCAGGACGCACATTTCCCCAGGGCGTCAGTCGTGACGTTGCCCACATACGTGAGGCCGACAACGGCAAGCCCTTTCACCATCACCACCACCACCCTTAGCGCTCACTGTCAACAGTTAATGAAGTGTCGGCTATTTGCACCGCGCCCTCCTAAGAGGAGAGGAGTGAGGAAAAATTGAAATTGAAAAAAAAATACTGAAATTAAGACTGCAGTTTTCGGCAGCAACACTTTCGATTATGAATGAGGTTGTATTACTCAATCGAGTGTTTCCTTGTATAGCAGTCTGCGGCGCCTGCCTTCGTTTCCTCGATTTTCTGCTGATGAAGTTTCGCGTTTCCATCACGCATGCTTCGTACCGAGGGAACAGACGCAACACCACTATCGCATGCCCACGCATTGCTACTTCCGTCGTTCCGTTGACGTATGAGAAACCCAGCAATGCGCAGTCTACGTAGTACAGACGTCAGCGTCGGAGACAGAGCTTGCAATTAGATTAAATCGGAAAACAGGGATAATAGGGAAACGGAAAATAGGAGCAGTAGTGAGTACATATCGGTAAAGTACAGGGTGGGTGCAGATAAAGTAGCCCCACATTCATGCACGTATGGCGTCGTGGGGCTACTTTATCTGCACCCACCCTGTATGATGCCGTCCGCTTGTCCGATACGTACCATGTTGCGCCTGACACGGAACGCTGTGTTCCATACGGTAAGCGCGGCGACTACGCAATAGACAACCCTCGAGTTCGGCACAGAAAAGAAGCCTGCATGGGAATGCGAAATTGAAAATTATAACCGGAAAGGTACATAGCAGCTACCTCACTGTCGTAACAGGTGGCAGCACAAAAGCGAGCACGGTTTGAGTTGCGGCATTTTTTGTGGAACCAGAAGTTACATGTGACGAAACCGAGATATTGATTCTGTCGGGCATCGCCCGGGTTATTGGAAAACGCCGCCAAGCGAAAGATGGCTTATCCACGCCTTTATGATGCTGTCGTCTGCTGCTGCACCATTGGAATTGGAATTTCGAGAAGAGATTTTCCTTGTATTCGCGTCTTGCCGCGGTTCAAAGTGTACTGAGCTTTCAGAAGGAACTGTACGCCTCTGTATGGGGATGTAAAGAACAGGTCCTATAGTCGCCTGGGAAAAGCTCAGAACACTCTGAAGCCCGTCGCCGAGAATAATCAGAGTTGATAGCAGTGGACGAGTTTGCTCTGCGCGTCATGGAGCAATCTTGGAGCGATGTGGGGAAGCCGGCATCCATCGTACATAGAGCTAGTTTCTCCACAGTTCTAGTTTCATTCACTCACGTTACTGATACTCGATATTATAGCTTTCTTTAAAGTATCGTTTTCGTCGAACGTTTACGACCTACTAGAACTTTCTCCTGTCATGGATGATGGATGTTTGATCAAACAGCAATCCCGGCACACCCAGACGGCGATGTTCGGGAGGTGTCGCTGGAGCAACGAACGGCATGAGAGACTTTGAAACGCAGCATTTATCGACAAAATAGATGCGTGTCAAACGTAAATGAAAAGAATGACAACACCAAATACAATAATGACGATGAACGGGGAAATTCGTCACCAGCGTTGTGGTCCACTACCCCAATAGTGACGGGGCTGTAGGAGATATAAAATGAAAATGAGGTGACATCTATCGAAGGTGAGGTGACATCTATGAACACTCTGAAGCCCGTCGCCGAGAATAATCAGAGTTGATAGCAGTGGACGACTTTGCTCTGCGCGTCATGGAGCAGACGAACCCACACTTGCGGAACCACCATCTCCGTGTTTTTTTCTTTACGCATGCATCGAATTGTACGGTTGTGCATCAATCGTACACGGGAGACGGTCCTATATAAGACTCATCCTTAGCTTTGAAAACTGCCATAAACCAGAAACAAATATCTGCCCAAAACATTCCAAGTTACAGGAATCGGTTATTAGGATATTCGTGCGTATAGCATGTAGTGTGAGGTGTGACTTGAGCAAGGTGAAGCAGTCGAAGCAAAATCCTTGTACAGGTACTGCTTGCGACACGCTTGTCAGGAATCGCCTGCCAGTATAGCTCTGCAGTCCATATTTCCTTGGTTCCCCTCGGGAATTTTGTTCCAATATTGTATTTAAAGAAATACCATATGCTGCCCGTGTTTATTACTCAACATAAATGATCTTGAAACACCTGGAGATTTGAGATGCACTCTAAGAAAAAAAGGAATAATTTTATTCCATTGGGGGTCTAAATGCATTGCCACAAAAAAATAGTCCCTTTCGGGAGTGTAAATGCACGGGAGTACATGAATGTCACAGAGTTGAGACTGCATTTCATGCTCTGTTCTGAGTGTCTCCGTTACACAATTCGTGTGCGTGCGTGAAAATATTTTGAATCAACCCGTCGAACGTGATGTACCGAGAGATATAAAATCTTCCGACATACATAAAGCACAACTTGGGAAGAAAGAAGCGCTCACTGTTTCTTACCCGGTGTGGGTGCAAAATTGCTAAGTTGGCTGAGTTATACACTCTTATGCCATAATATTGACCAAGAGCATATATTTACGTAGACTGTTGCATTCAGAAGGCCATTTGCGAAGTTCGGTGACTAATTTGCAGTCCTAGGGGGTAAATTCCTGGGTTCGGGGACTAAAATGGGGGGTAACTGCAGTCTAGGGGACTAGAAGCCGCAATTACTCCCCATTCTACTCCTTTGTTTCTTAGAGTGCGGGATAAACCTGACAAGGATGCTGATTTCAAGCGTGTCGCGAGCAGTACGTCGAAATAGTTCCCCCTTTGATTCGTACGACGGTAAAACTCAAGAAAACACCCATTGCGCGAGTTAAGGAAGTTAACCTAATAAAATATAGAGCTGCACGGCCCCCCGAAGGAACCCTTGTCCACTTTAATAGCCTTGGCAACACTTCCTGCACGTGCAGCGAGCGCGTGCACGATGCATTTCTAAACGTACGTACTAAAAGCGCAAGGCTCCCTCGGGGCTTAGCGAACGGGAGTTTAGGAAACCGTCTAAGATTCACGACAACGTTTCCGAAGACATGATAAGCCAATCGTCTGCTTCCTTTTGAGTGACTGAAGTCACGTCGCTGATATTTGATTGAGTGACAGCGATACGGAGACTGAATCTGAGGACGCTTATGATTTCCTAAAACTCCCCCAAGATCACGAAGACTGTCAAGCATATCTGAAGAACAACAGAGGTTACAGTAACCTCCAGTAGAAAGGGCTCCCTCTCGAGGTTCGTTATGAAGGAAAATGAATGCTAATGACGTCATACGAGTGCCTGTCTCGCACCGCACATTAGGCACGCCGTGAGACCTTCTACAAATAAAATGTACGACGCTGCTGACATACATACATAATATGCCATCACCCCCGGGACCCTAGGAACTGAGCGTCGCCACATAAATGTCGAAGATGCTCAGCCCGAGGGCACGATGTTGCCCTGGCATAACGAATAGGTTCACCAAACGACATGGACAACATATGCGGGAGACAGACATAAATGATAAAGGAAGAAGCGTTGCATTCACAAACGGATTCCACGTCTGTTCATATCGCAACACTGCAGCACTGTGACAGGATAAAGGGGGTTTATAACGAAGAGACAAACGTATCTGCATATGTTTGTAGATACGTTTGCTGCTGATACTTTCGTCTCTTCGCTCTACCCCTCTTCGCCCTGTCCGGGTGCTGCAGTGTTGAGACATGATACATCGCGTTTGCTGCAGATACTTTTGTCCCTTCGCTCTACCCCTCTTCGCCCTGTCTGGGTGCTGCAGTGTTGAGACATGATACATCGCGTTTGCTGCAGATACTTTTGTCCCTTCGCTCTACCCCTCTTCGCCCTGTCTGGGTGCTGCAGTGTTGAGACATGATACATCGCGTTTGCTGCAGATACTTTTGTCCCTTCGCTCTACCCCTCTTCGCCCTGTCCGGGTGCTGCAGTGTTGAGACATGATACATCGCGTTTGCTGCAGATACTTTTGTCCCTTCGCTCTACCACTCTTCGCCCTGTCTGGGTGCTGCAGTGTTGAGACATGATACATCGCGTTTGCTGCACATACTTTTGTCCCTTCGCTCTACCCCTCTTCACCCTGTCCGGGTGCTGCAGTGTTGAGACATGATACATCGCGTTTGCTGCAGATACTTTTGTCCCTTCGCTCTACCCCTCTTCGCCCTGTCTGGGTGCTGCAGTGTTGCGACATGATACATCACGTTTGCTGCAGATACTTTTGTCCCTTCGCTCTACCCCCTCTTCACCCTGTCTGGGTGCTGCAGTGTTGCGACATGATACAACACGTTTGCTGCAGATACTTTTGTCTCTTCGCTCTACCCCCCTTCGCCATGTCTTGCGACATGAACCATCACCAAACAACTCCCCTTATTCCTCCCGTTGGTTAGAAGTCAGTACCAGAAGGTGGAGAGAAGTGACCCGCCGCTCCTCGAAAAGAATCATGAGAATCACACGTACCAAAAATATTCACATCTGCAGGTACATGTGTATCATGCATATTACGATCGAAATAATTAACGCAAAACGTACGAAGAGCAATGTGAAGTTGTCGACGAAAGCAGTTAAAAATAAAAATGGGAGCGTTAATGGTGGAGGATCCAGGAAAAATCCCCGGAACCTGTACCGGTAGTCGTCCATATTCGCAGAGTAATAACACGTGACGGCTCGGTCAGACCAGTGCCATTTTATTACAGAAACCCTGCTGATTCTTACATATTTGTACGTTGTCTTTCAGGTAAAATGAAGTGCCGCGAGGACTGGGGCAACGCTCTTAATGAGAAGCTCTTCACGCTCTTCTTGGACGCCCTGCTCCTGGTGGTGCCCCTCTTGGGCATGATTGTCACTTACTCCAGCATCGCTGCCACGCTCCAGAGAGCCATGCGGAACCCCGATCAAGGTAACAAAAAAGTGTTTTATTCCCAGCCGGCCGGGAACAAGATGCATTAGAAGCGCGGCTGCAACTGTGTCGTTCAAGGCTGTGCCTTCCAATAACCGGGCGTGTCTTTCCTGAATGAGGAAGCTGAAATGCAATGTCGCTTGGCGAGAGGCGCGTACACGAGCTTTCTCAGGCTTATGGGAGCAAGGAAACACGGCGCGGTATCTCTGGCACTTTATAAGCGCTCGATATGAGATACTATCTCGTTAAATAGGGAGTTTTGGTAGACCGGAAGCTGTTCACGATAACTGTTTAAAATTCTGGAGAAAAAAAAAACGGGATATCTACTGTCGTGGGGACGTTGTTCTGGCGAAATGCAAACAAATTAGCGCTAAATAAACGTAATATTTATTTATTTATTACGGTGCTCCAAGGGCCTTGCGACATTACATGGAGAACGCATAACCGCAATGAAAATAATTACAGGGCAGTAATAAGAAAAAGGAAAAGACGGGAATGGAGTAACGCGGAGAAAATTAATACAATGTCACAAAGCAACTATTTGCATGGCACGGATAGCATTGATTGGTAATACTAAAACGAAAAAAAAAAGAGAGCGGATAGCGCTTTTGAATGATGTCTGATTTACAACGGAGGCGATGGATGAGGATAACAACAATTCCATAGTCTAATGGCGCGTGAAATGAACGAAAAGAAAAAAAAAAGTTGCTATGGGAGAAGAACGGTATGCTTTCTGAGCATTATACAAGCGTTGGCTTGTGTAACGCGCTAATGTACTCAGGAAATGAAAAGAAAATAATTTCGTATCCAGACACAGCAAAACAATTGCTGTAAGACGTCATGTTTCCGTCTCGCCAATGTCGAAAGCTCCACTCAACTTAGTACAGTTTCCTTCTCTGTTTCTTTTTCTTTTCCTGGGTCTCAGATGCTGTCAGACACATGTTGGCAGAGTTCCCTTAGAAGTCGGCCCAGGACGCACATTACACCCAGAGCGTTAGACGTGACGTTATGCCCACCTCTGTGAGGCCTACAACGACGAGCTCTTTCACTGTACCGCCACCAGCAGCACCAGCCTGACACCGTGTTTCTGTCGGAGATTTCCGGCGCACGTCGAAAGAACCCCAAGCGATCCAAATTATCCGCCTTCCTACCCTGCGGCACGTGCAGCATGTCGCTACACTATAAGCTGATTACTATAGGCTGATTACCAATTACTTTTACCCGCCGGAGAGTGCATGGCAGGCAAGCAAGCAGTGCCATGACCACCACCATTATCACCGTTTTCGGGCTCAGATAAGCCTGACGTCGTGTCGTTTATGTGCTCCAGAAGCGCGTAATTCTAATTTCGGCTCATTTGCTTCTCGATATTGGGCTATTTATATCTCAAAAGTACGCGCTCGTTCAAGTATTTTTAAAAAGAGGCTGGATTCAAATAATTAGTGCTTCCCATTCTGCTGTCTCCTGTTTTTCCGAAAACATCTAATTAAAATGTGCATTTGGGGTAATTAGCCGTCCAGTAGTTACATGCAATTTTTCCACAGGAAGTCGGCCTGGCTGGCCGCATAACTCACCTGCAAAAACGATATCTGCGTAGCTATCATAACTATTTCTATAAAAAATCAGTAACGGCTAAATGAACACCCTGTATGTCATAAAATCTTAATATATAACGTCTTAAATACAAGTTTAAAAATGTTATCACCACGAGGGACTTTGTCGTGTACCACCAGGCTTCTCTCACGCTACATTTTTATTTTATTTATTCGTTCATTTCCCTCGCAAAAAGGGAACCGAACCCACCTCTGGGCAGGGCAGCGAACGACGCTACAGAGAAAGAAGGAACACAACAAAACAAATACAAACATCCACACACACTCAGAGGGGGGGGGGATATGTTTAATGCAAAGTAAGAAGGAAAGGGAAAGGTTAGCCACGGTGTGGGCTTGCTATTCCCTAATGCTTTCAAGCAAACAGAAGAAAACAGCTGGGGTACAGAAAATTATCAAAAAATACAGAAGTAACAGCTCCTTCACTAATCGTTGCGCATCAGAGAATGCCCAGGAGTTTAGATTCCCGAAGGAATCGTGTCAGCGCAGACGTGACTTCAGCGTGCTGGGTAGGGCCAAGTAGCACCGCGAGGGAAAGCTCTCGGTAGCCTAGATGAGCAAGGCGGCGCCGGAGACTCGATCGGTGGACTTCGTACCGCTGGCAGGCAATGAGAATGTGTGGCACATCGGCTTCTACGTTGCACGTTGGGCAAAGAGGTGATGGGTGCTGATTCATCTTAAATAGGAGGAGAGGAGTTCGGGCCACATTCAGCCGCAGCCGATGAATCAGCGATTCCTCGATGCGCGGGATGCGGCCAGGCACAGCATATGTCATCAAAGGGTCAATGGATTTGAGGAAGGCATTGGTGCGTATAGCTTCTTGCTGAAAGAGCTGTGTGCGGTTGGCAGTGAAGCGGCGGATTTTCAGCTGGCACATAGAGTGCGCAAGGGGAAAGACAGTTGGTTGCTCAGCGTCGTAGGCTTGCCGAGCAAGAGCGTCTGCACGATCATTGCCTGAAATTCCGACATGGCTCGGGATCCATTGGAACACCACTTCGTGTCCCAGTGATACAAGGTCAGAGTGCAGGGCGATGATCGTGGTATAGGTGTCACTGATGACTGCGGCAGAGTAAGAGGCCAGCGCCTCCAGAGCCACTTTACTGTCAGTGAGGACCGACCAGGCCCTGGGCGCACACGAGGAGACATGTCTCAAAGCGGCCAGTAGTGCGAATGCCTCGGCCTCAGCAGATGACATAAGAGGGAGCTTGAAGCCGTGCTCAGCTCCATCCTCTGGGATGCAGAGGGCAGCAGACGACCCAACTAGAGAGACTGAAGCATCGGTGTATATCTGGGTGCGATGCCGGTGGTGACTGTAGATGTGGAACAAGGTCAGTTGGCAGGCCACAACTGTTGGCACAACCTTCTTTTTCCTAAGGCCCGGAATTGACGTTTGTACAGTGGGGTAGTGAAGTGTCCACATGGGTGGCGCAAAGGAAGTCCGGGCGGGAGTTGAGGGGATGTTGCTTCGTAAACGGCAAATAGCTTGACCGAATGCAGATGCGGGATAACGTTGCGCAATGTCACAGAGGTAATGGGCTGGATGGCGGACAAGATAACGTGTGTACGCGTGTAAGGCGACACTATCGCGAATAATAAGCACCGATGGCTCGCGTGCCTCCGCCAAAACAGAGAAGGTTTCGGTTGTCTTTGGCACTCCCAAACAGAG
This sequence comes from Ornithodoros turicata, assembly GCF_037126465.1. NCBI lineage: Eukaryota > Metazoa > Arthropoda > Arachnida > Ixodida > Argasidae > Ornithodoros > Ornithodoros turicata. Next base: position 77,846,463 of record NC_088205.1, read on the forward strand.
ATGGAGACTTCTGGCTTGAATATTGAGCAGCTCTCGCTCGTGAGTGTTGGAGAGCCCATAAAGGACAGGCAGGCTATAGCGCATAACGCCAAGCAACAGGGAGCAGTGCACACGATGGAGGTCAGCACAGGACGGGCCCCATGTGGATCCACAGAGGTGCCGGAGCACATTACAGTAGATGCGGGCGCTAGCAGAAAGGGAGTTGATCTGCCGCGACCATGTCAGTCCCCTATCAATGATGATGCCTAGATACCTTCAGTCTAGAGCCAGCTAGCAGTAGGGGGTACTTGGTGAAGGAGCGCCGCGTGAATGCCATAGCTACTGTCTTAGCCGGCGAGACCGACAACCCACGGTCAGCAAGATGCGCCACAAGAAGGTCTAAGGCACGTTGCAGACGACGCTGAATGGCATCACGGCGCGCTGCAGAGGTCCATATGCAAATGTCATCGGCATAGATCGTGATATTGGTATGCTTGGGCAGAAGAGAAGGGAGATGTGCCAGGATGACATTGAACAGGAGCGGGCTGAGGACGCTCCCTTGTGGAACTCCACGATGCACAAAGTAGTTGGCACTGTCACCATCTGCTGTGCGTACGAACAGAGACCTGTCAGAGAGGAAGGCTTGCAACCAGGTAAGGGTACAGCCACCCACACCAGCTTCTTGAAGCGACGCGACTACAACATTATGGAGAACACTGTCGTATGCTTTCGCTACATCCAGGAAGACAGCGGCCGTTAGGAGCCCATCAGACTTTGCTTGCTGGATGGAGGAGACGAGATCGATGACATTGTCGATCGCGGACCGCGCTTGCCGGAAACCAGCCATAGCTTCAGGAAAGAATCGGGTGCTCTCAAAATACCAGTTCAATCGTGCGGATACCATCCGTTCCATAACCTTCCCGACACAGCTGGTGAGGGCAATTGGGCGGAAGGCATCAATGGCGTGTGGAGACTTGCCTGGCTTCAGGAGCGGCACTATCATTGCATTCTTCCATTCTGCTGGGAAAACACCATCCCGCCAACAATTATTGTAGAGCTTAAGGAGTGCGTGTCGGCCATGGAGGGGTAGATTTTGGAGGGCCTTGTATGTAATACAGTCAGGCCCAGGAGAGGTGTGAGGTGGTGATTTCCTTAGGGCAGCCTCCAACTCCATGAAGGAGAACGGGACATCCAGACATTGCTCCTGCGAGGATTCCAGGACGACCGGGATGGCACGAGCTGACGATCCCTGAGACATCGAAGCTGACATTAGACGGGCACAGTATTCATTTGCAACGTCGATTTCCGAGCGTGAGGTTGCTAGCGCGAGTGCTTGAAAGGGGCGCCGTTGAGCAACAGGTGTAGAGAGTGCCCTGAGTATGCTCCATATTCTGGAAAGTGGCGTCCGCGGAGATAAAGAGCTCGCAAAGCGCCGCCAGCGGTTTCTTGCAAGGGTGGCCAGGTGTCTCTGTATGGCCTTCTGAATGCGTCGTGCTTCAGCGATGTGACACGGGAGACCGGAACGACGAGCCTTCCGTTCAGCCCGACGACGAATAGCACGCAACCGTTCATACTCTGCATCAATAGCTGAGAAGGCGATGGGGACACGGCGCGCCGTTGTAGTGCGAGTCACCGCGTCGGTTACGACTTCAGCAAAGGAGGAAGAAGTCAGATGCTCTAGCTGCTGGTCTCTGAAGGCCCACTCAAGGGTGGACCGAAAGGCGTTCCAGTCGGAGCTCTTGATGCAGCGTGTAAGTGGGGAGCGCTGCGCACCACGAATGTTAATCAGCACAGGGAGGTGATCGCTGCCAAGGAGTTCTGCACCAACTTGCCACGAGAAGCGCCGCGCTATAGATGAAGACACTGCCGTAAGGTCCAAGCACGAAGACGCATTGCCTGAATGAATGTTGGTGACCCATCATTGAGGAGGCACAGATCCAAACGCGTAAACAGAGACGCTAACTGCCGGCCCCTCGCATCAGAGCGCGTACTTCCCCAGATAACGTTGTGGGCATTAAAGTCCCCGCAGAGCACGTAGGGAGGAGGAAGAGAGTGAAGTAGTTCTCAGAGACTGTCTGTGTTGAAGGCTGACGCCGGCGGCAAGTAAAGAGACAGAACAGTGACGTCCATAGAGCCCAAACGGACTGTGCAGCTGACGCACTCTCCTCTGCCATTCGTTTGCAAGGGTCTATGTATGACGGGTATGTCAGAGCGAACGAAAAGGGCTGCAGAGCTTTGACCTTCACCAGGCTTGGAGACGTACGTAGTATAGCCAGATAAGCGAAAAGACTCGGATATCCTGCATTCGGAGATGCATATCAAGGGGAACTTGTGCCGCCACACGAACTGGCGGAAATCGGGGAGCTTAGACGGCAAACTCCTCGAATTCCACTGAAAGATGGTAGTTGACTTGTACTCCACTGCAGCTAAGCTAGCTCATGCACTGTTCGCTGAACATTCTCCGACAGTCCGTGCCCACACAATCAGTAAGGAAGGAACAGTAGCAGGTAGGGAGAAGAGACAGAAGACAGAAGAGAGAAGAGAAAAAGACAGAAGAGAGAAGAGAAAAAGACAGAAGAGAAGGGGGGACAAAGTATGGCCGGTGTGGAGGTAGTGTTATGACGAGCTATGCCGTTGCCTGCGGCCTCTTCGAGGCGACACCAGCATCCACCGAGCAGCATTTCCGTCCGCAATGTCGGACGAATCTGTGTCGCCCGCAGGCGTCATCTCTTCATTAATAAGTGTGTCGCTCGAGTGCTCCAAGGGGTCGCTTGGAAGATCAGGTCTTAAAGCTTTGACGACGACCCCAGCCGGTGACGTCGATGGCTTCCGCTTTGAAGAGCCGCCACGGTGGTCCATAGTGTCCGCCCACGAGGGTGAACTCATGCACTCAACCTCGACGGCGCAGGAAGCAGGAACCAAAGATGCCACTTGGGTCACTGGTTCCCGTGGAATGTTCCGATCACCAGCATCAGCATTCACAGCTCTCCCGGTTTGTGGTGCGAGAAGATTCGGAGGGCTGCACTCAGGGTGAGCCGCCGGCGCACATAGTCCACTGGCACTGGGGTGTTCATTCACCACCTCCACATCCTCATCCGCACTGTGGTCCATTAGCTCCGTCCCTTGATCGTGAGCAGCTACAGCAGCCGCATAAGACCGAGGACAAAAGGTGGCTTCATGTCCAAACCGTCGACAACTGCTGCACTGGGGAACGCTGCAGTCCCGACGAATATGTCCCAGGCGTTTGCATCGCAGACAAAGTTGAGGCCGATCTTTGCACAGGACTAACACTTGACTACCACGGATATTGATTAGATGGGGGACGTCCTCAGGCGTGATATCTTTCTTCAGGCGGAGCTTTACAGCTCGGGAAAGAGAACCAACGTTCCCCAACTCAGGATCGGACCAGGTGATCTTAGCTGTCTCCTCGACGTTGCCGTAGTTTACAAACGCTGCTCGTATATCGTGCTCCTTTACAGCAGTAGGAACCCAGTTCAATCGCAAATGAAGAACTGGATTCGTGGCCTCTAATACGACACACTTCTTGCCTTTAACTGTGAGCGCACGGTGAGACAAGAAGCTTGTTTTCGCTGCAGGGGTTCTAAACTGCAAGAGCCAGACATGGTTGTAGTGGTACTGACCCAGATCTTCTACGTCAGAGAATTGGAGAAGGGGCCGAAGAGCGAGCTTGAAGTCCGTCACAGTGTAAGGCCTACCGGTGACATCGGCATGGAGAACGGAGCAGAGACTGAAGTCCACAGAGGCGGAGAACCGAGGGAGAATAATTTTGTAGTCGTCAGAGGATTGCACGGAGTCAGTGGGAATAATAGGACGGGAATTAGGAACAGGGGGCTGGAAAACCTGGCCATGGGCCATTGGAATTGCGGAGCTCGGGGAGAGCGTGACCGCCATACTCGAGCTGCTGCTGCGAAGCGAATGACACACTCAGAGAAAAAAGTAAAAAACTGCAGCACATGGTGCAGGAAACAATGCAAGTACAAAGTGTCAAAGAGGTGTAACTTCTACAGCATGCTACCACGTAATCATCGCTTCAGTTCGCAAACCGACCTGCTTGTATATGAATAACATTATAGTGCTCATTAAAAAAGGTTGGATCTAAAAAATTCATTCATTGGCGCCCGTAGTCCGTTCTGCATCTTGGAAGCAAGCGTCGCTTCCCCTCTCGTAAACAGTAGCTCGTAGAGTAGTCCACGTTAGCAAAAGCAGCGTTAAACCTATCGGGATGATAAGTAAATTCAGTAAATATATTTACGAACAACTCTTCCCTGAAGATGCCGTAGGTATCCAGTGGGTCATAATTTACTTAGAACAGACTGCACAGATGAGTCGAAGGAAATGTTACGTATAGCACGGCGTGTGCTGCATACGCTGCATATTTTAGGGGATAATGAAGCTGAAAATTCTGCATCTATCGTGTTACCCACACAGTCTTCTACCGCTGCCGCATCTCGGCTATTCAATATAGGATATATTGCGGGTAATAAATATACGTCCGCCGAAAGCCGTTGTGGGCGATCTTGTGTCAACTATAAAAGGACATGTCAAAACAACAGGATGCTGAACACGGCTGGTGCACGTAGGCATAGTACCTGTTTTGGTACAACGTTTATATTATGTACGAATATGTAACATTAACCCCCCAACTTTATGTCCCAGATTCTGTACGTCAGATAGTTGAATAGATAATGCGAATTTGTGGCCCTGGCATTTTAGCCGCGTCAACCAGAAGCCGCATGATGAGGTTGGAGTATAGGCGGATGTGGCCACCACTCAGTCTTCCTTACTCTCCTGGCACCGTCGCGTTGAGCTTGATGTAATATTCACGGTGCACAAAATCCCATTTACATGTTCAACAACGGCAGTCTACCGTACGCTTTCTGTTTCGCAACACACTGCATCAATATTATCCCTTTAACTCCTGGACTAGACTGCATTGAGGGAGAAAAAAAAAAACGATAAGCCACAAAACTATAAGCTGACTCAACTTACGGTTGGGGGGGGGGGATATGTTTCATAGAGTGAAAGAAAAATGGAAAATAAGAAGAAACGGAAATGTCAGCCAGGCATCTTCCGGGTAAACTTACCCCCCCTGTTGTTATCAATCATTTTTGCACCGTATCGCCACATTGAAACGGGACACGCCCACTCTTTCGCTTTTACTATTTCTCGCATTCCTCATTATTTCGTTTCCATCAATCTCGCTACCAAAAATAGCGCCGTTGTTCTTTTCAAGGCAGGCCCGCGCGAAACTTCATTTGTCATAAGTGTTCCAGTAGCACCGGAACAGTAGGAAATGCTTTATGGAAAGGGCTCGTGTTTTTTCCTTCCGTAGCTAAAAGCAGAAACGATTTTAAGAACGTTCACGAAGACATTTAGCACCTTCATTAGACCGCCTGTCCGTACAGAGGAAGATATACGTAAAAGTGCTAATGGACTGATGCAGGTCGTTAAGGAGCTTAGCGACAGCCAATGAGATGCTCGGGTGTTAAAACTACGGAAGTGCGGGTAATGTTAAAGATGAATGGATTAAGTGCGTATTCGCGTTCGCAGTTTAACATACGACCCCATCTCCAGGAGGTCCATCTTTCTTAAGCTCGTTTTGTACGAGTTAAATTAAGCAAAAATTCCTCAAGCTTAGTCAGAGTGGATTCATTGCAGCTAGCTAGTACTGCATCTCCTCTTCTATTGGACTTTTTCCTCGTGCTTTTTGATGCCGTATGAGCTCCGCAAAAAAAAAAAAAAAAAAAAAACGTGACTGCGAGGGCTGTACAGAGACAGACGGAGAAAGGACGACAGGGACAAGTGGGAGACAGGGGCCTTTGTATGGTAATAGTAATTGTAGTAGATTAACGGCGTAATTGAAGGAAGGCTGACGACACGGACAGAAGAGGACGGAGACAACACAAATTCTCAAACACAGAAAAGTTTATTACGCAACTTCGCTCAACTATGCACTACCAGCTAGCCTGCGCCCTTGCACTTCTGTCGTACGGGGGAATAATTTGTAATTTGAGGAACTAGGGTAGCAATGTCGTTAGGAGCTGTGCGGGACATCCGTCAGGGATGTCAGAGTTATTCCCTGAATAGTTTTTTTTTTTTTTTTTGCCTACTTTGGTTCTGGTCGCAACTTTAAAAAAGCCTGCGCACATAGTAAACTTGAACGAGCGCCATTTTTGATCACTACGTTCATGCTGCTTGTAGCCAATCTTCGCTACAGAAGGTGAGGGGGGGAGGCAGGAAATATGTAATTATTTGCAAACATTGGGAACCTGTTGTACCACATCCAGGAGGCTTCAACGCAGTGATGGCAGTTGAAGAAACGGCACCGGCTGAACGATTCGAACCCACACCCTTTGATTGCCGCGTCGGAGATGCTACAGAGATGCAGAGATGCTGTAATCAGAGGGTGTCGGTTCGAATCCCACTGCCGGTCCCTTTCTTCAACTGCCATCGATTCACTGAGGTATGCAACTGGGTGCTGTGAGGCATGCGTTGTGTTTGTCCTTCTGTGTCGAAACTGGGAGGTACCCGGGATCGCATCCCGGTGCAGGCTGTGCTGTCTGGCACTACAAAATGCGTCGTCGCGTGCAATGACCGCTAGCATATGTGGTAGACAGAAAATACGTGACCTGGTAACGATGCCAAGGCGTGTATTTCGTCAACTAGGCAATAGGGTAGCGCGACTGTTGGTTGGAGGAACGACTGTCACGAGACTTTAGTTGGGTCACTGCCGCCAGCGGCGCTGTAGGATGGGTGGATGGATGGACAACGGACTTCCCTTTGTATCGGGCGGTAGCATACGCTACATAGCCCGTACTAGAAAGTACGAAAGAGCTACCACTTAGTTAATTAATGATGAATTAGTACATGGTGATTGAGCGCGCCCCCTTGCCGAGTCGTGGTTGAAGGAACGACTGTCACGAGACTTTAGTTGGGTTACTTCCGCCAGAGGCGCTGTATACGGTGATTGACCGCGCCCCTGGCCGAGGCGTTCCTGCCTATAGAGAACGCAATGGCGGTACATTGGATTTCCATGCATCTCCGTATCAACGAGGGAAACAAAGACCGTTTTATTTTGGAGCGTACCCGCGCGATACAAAACGAGAAACGGATGCCCCAGCGACGGCAAACAACCAAGTGCACCGCCATACGAAGAAGCGCATCATTTACCCTCACAATGGAGAGAGAGAATTCATCTCGAAAATGTATCTGGAGTCCCACTGAGCAACCCTTCCGTGCGGGAATCGAACACTTGCTTCGAAATGGGCCACAGAGGGTGCATTAGTGACCATTATACTGAAGGATGCACTCGAACATCCGTCATTTTTCGATGAAGCTTACGTTGATGAAACTTTGTCCTAGATTGAACGAGAAACAAATGATGGAAGAACGCAAGAAGAAAGCAACAAAATGAATTATCCTGGCATTCCGTTAAGATTTAGCCGCATAAGTCTAAAGAGGTTTCTCATGCTCCAGCGTTCCGCTTCATTTTGTGTATGTCGCGCTTGGACTGCTGAGGAAGACAAAGTATGACAGCCGGTATCACAAAAAAGCGTTACAAAACGATTATAACTCGGCTGGACCGTGGTCTTGCTGCGTATAAGCGTCATATGTCTAAGTGAACAAAAACAGAGACGTAATATTAAAAGTTTAGGAGCAACTAAGGTTCATTCGAACGAGAACACTCGTGCAAGAGGAAGCGCCTTCTTCAGTTTACACGAATACATTTGCCTATTTTCATTCATTATTTATTACTATAATTATTATTTATTATTATTTTATTATTATTATTATTATTATATTGCACTTTATTTGCATTACATTTTCAAATACAAGTGCATTTGTGTAACCCGAAGAAGCGCACCTCTTGCACGAAAGCTCTCGTTCGAATAAACCTCAATTGCTCCTAAGCGTTTTAATATTACGTTTCTCATTCCCTCATCGCGGGTTCCTTGACAGTGCTTTTTTTTTTTTTTTTTTTTATCACTTCAACGTATGAATAAGAACACTTAGAGGCGAAGCTTAGTAGGAAGGGAAGTTCTGTTTTCTCACTCGAGATAAACTTGCGAAAGAAGGAGTCCTTAGGTGCTGGTGAGTAGTAGCTACTACCGGTGTATACGCGGGTGCTGTTGCGTCCCCGGACTCGCGCGACGCGATATCCGCGGTACGATCCCGCCGATGCGGTATGCTGATTTGCGGATAGAAATCGAACGTCTCTAAGTCCGCAAATAAGCATTAGTGTCTCCGCCCACATCTCGTAGGGAGAGCTATAGTTTACAGCAGTCAATCATATCGAAACTTTTTTATTTCGTATTAGCGCCTCGAAGCAACTGCGGCTATGCTTATCGAAGTGCGCCATCTCTCGTGTTGTTGTGACTTTAATTGCTGTCATTGAACAACTGCGGATTACATAACCTTCCTGAGAAAATTTGTATCTGGAACCAAAGTAGAAACGTTCGTAACATAACATTTCCGTCATGGAGATGCTTTTCCTAGAAACGCAATGACAGCGGATGTGCGGATACACTCAATATTTGCGCGGATGCGGATACACCCTTTTCAAAGTGGCGGGGTTCCGAATGCGATCACGGATCTTACATGCGCGGTACAGTACCAATGTGGATGCTGTCCTCTTATCCACGCTTAGCTCTAGAGATGACTGTGGCCCGTTTAATTAACGTGTGTTGATTCGATTTAATAAACTTCCCGACAACAATAATTATCGAGTGTCCTTCCTTAAGAAGGAACTATAAGTGGGCCGTTGCGACAACAGGAAGTATAGGATCCATAGCTTTACTCGCAGAGCGTTCTTTGCGTCATATGTCAAGGAGAGGTTTCCTCTGACATAAGACAAGCGGCTCATGCCAAAAAAATTTAAAAATTAAAAAATGGCTAAGAAAAAATGTGTTTGAAGTACAATAAAGAATTAAAAGGGCTTTCCTGTTTCGTCTGAGAGAAACTTGATATTGATCGGTCGCACTACACGGCTTTCTTCTTCTTGCTCGGAATCGTAGCGATTGAATGTTTTTTTTTATTAGAGCCGCGAAGCAACTTTGGCTATGAGCAACGTACAGACGTCGACAGATGGAGAGAGAGGAGAGCAGGAAGGAGTGGGGGGACAGGGTGGGGGTTAGTATGCGTCCTTGGCCGACTTCAGGGGGAACTGCGCCGACGTTCGTCTGGAAAGTCTTCCGGAAAACCCAGGGAAAACCTTCAGACAGCACAGCGGGTGCCGGGATTCGAACGCGTGTCACCTCCCAGTCTCGGCGTGGAAGGCAATCATCCTATAACCACTACGCCACGCGAGCTGTTTTTTTTTTTTACAACTTCTTTTTTTCACAACAAACACAAAACCCAATTCGATAGAGAATACACATATAAGAATGTAGTTTAGGGAGATGTTATAGATGTATGTATGTATGTATGTAGATGTATAGAATGTAATATAGGGAATACACATATCAGAATGACTGTTGATGGTGTCCTTTGTACAGACGAAGATGAATTATCTACAACTATATAGAAGTCTTTTTAAAAGCTTAAAAAGTAGAGATGAACTATATACATATATATATATATATAAAGAGGGGGAAAAGCCATGAAAAAATAAGTAAATGACGCTAGACGTGTTTGAAATTATATTATATATATACATATAAATAGCTGGTATTGAATGATGTGACGTAGGCAGAGGCGCCGGTGAGCATGATCGAGTTTAAGCTTGTTCGGACGCGTCACGAAATGTGTGACACCACACATTTTATTACGGCAGCGTAAGGAACAGAGTATAGCCATTAATCCGTGAAACGCATTCCTAATTAACCTCCCATCAAAATCGGAAACACGATTCAAACAACACTCTCCTCCTTTTCCGCTTTCCCTTCTCCAAGCCTCGCCCTTCGCCATGGAAGCGAGACGGAGAACAAGAACAAGTGCTATACGTCCCTCAGCTGTCTCCCACAAGTACCATAAGTACGAGCAATTACCGGTTTTCCCGTCCGCGCATCTCACATCAGCATATTCCAACTCCTGAGGCGGCACCCAACTTTGTGTACATGGGCCCTCACATTCGTCTCAATGTTCCATGGACAAGCTAACGTCCCCGACTAATTTTAATATATATGCGCACCAGGGAGGGAAGACGCCACCGCCACCACCAGCTGCATACTTGCGCAGTATCAGCTGCACCCACCAGTTAGCCCTCTCACCACTTGCCTCTCTCACGCTGTAGTCCCATGAGCGAGCATACAAACTGCACCTGCTGCTGGCACATGCAGTGCTTCACGGAATGTTGTGAATGCATACAAGCAAGCTGCTCACAGGAAGCACTACGTTTGACCATTCAACTCCTGCTTCGGGGTCTAGTTCCGTCACGTGCGCTGTTATGAAAGGAAACAAAGAGCGGTTGCTGAAACATAACGATGGTATGTACGTTTAATGGGTTCTGATTAGTGATTACATACCCGTTCAGCATGCAGGGCAGACATGAGAATTACCCATTCTCGTATCGTTGAAAAAGCAACAGTCAAGTGCTTTCGAGATATTTTATGAACGGAGTTTCTTTAATATTCTCGAACGTTGTTGTTTTTAAGTGTTAAAGGTACTGTAAAGCAGCACCGATCAAATGTCATTTAGTGTGGCTATTCGATAGTCCAAGCCACCAGGACAAAAACTGCGCAAGTTTCATTTCAATCGACGGTGCAATTAATTAGAAAATTACAATTAAAGATTACGGGCAACACTGTACTACACATACGGCGGCAACCACATTGCATGCGTATAACACTGGGCCCGACATAGCAATCCACGACATTCCACCATAAAATCCGCCCCTGCAACCCACACAACGATCCACATCTGAGGATAAATGGATAAGCGAACTGAAATGAAATGCTGAGCCGTTGAAAAAAATGTCTCAGACGTTCAAGAAGCCAGACAGCGTCGGGACTTGCTTGTTCACAGAGGTTCACAGAGGGAGTTTTGTTCGTTCGAAAGAGGCCGCGAACAGACGGAACGCGCAGGCGCAGCAGAGAAGTAGGGAGAGCCTCCATCGAACAGCAGCTAGTGCTGGGTTACTTCGCAAAAACAGGGGTTAACAGGTTAAACTGTTAACAGGGGTGTCAGAATGCATAGGTAAACAGGAAAACTAATAATATGGTTACTAAAATAACGAAGTTCCGATGTAATAATGTGTAATACCAATTTTCAGTGTTGCCCGCTGTACAGGGGGTTGTTTGACACCAGGCGTCGCACCGCTCCACTTCGCCGCAGTGCCGTGTATGCCAAAGGGAGTCTGGCCATTAGGAGGAGCCTAAAAAAGAGGCTCGACCTGTCAGTCAAACTTCGGCGCATTTCATTGGTTACGGTTTTTCATGGGGGCTGCCATGACACCAAATTTTCTCCAAGATGGAGGATGGTGCTTGGAACGGCGAGGCGGAGATTTCGTGACAAAAAATTTTCACAGACTACTTTAATTTCATACTGTGAGTATATATCCTCATGTACGCATCTGCAAAATCAGCTTTAACTTTCGCTCCGCCATCATTATTTACGTGAAAATGGGATGTTTCGTCGCTAACGTTAGGCCTAGTTAAGATCGTGATACCAGGAAAATAGCAAGAGGACGACCCTTATACGTAGGATTTTGCATTATATAATTGCATTTGATTTATACATACATCTTTGCTCCTTTTTGATTCAATGTACTTACATTACGTGATATAAAACTTCATACCGGCTGTCGTCTGCTACGAAGAAGCGGTTGTACCGCCACCCTGGCCAATCACTTCTGCCAGCAACCATTTCTGCATTTCTGAGCCTTCCCAACATGCCTCTCTCCGTGCAGATGGCGTTCATAAAAGTGGGCGGAAAATCCGTCGTTTTGGTCTGTCACCAGTGATATCCGTTTCAATCCAAATCCATCAATTTTCGCCAAAATGGTAGCACTCAGTAAATAAGGGTGAGGTATAAGTACTGGATGGATGTAACAATAGACAACTGTATTTCGACCTGTGATTGGCTAGATACTTCAAAAAGTGGGTGGAGCCTCAGGCATAGGCAGGTCCCATTAATGGCCAGACTCCCTTTGGTATACACGGCACTGCTTCGCCGCATCTTTCATGGCAAATTAAAAATATTTATAGCGCGTTGTCGGTCGTATGGTTCCGCATATGGTATTTAGAAGCAACAAAGCCTCTAGTCACATCACCGGCATATCATGCTTTTAAGAGAGGACAGCCAATAGGTCTCTAACGTGTTCATGTGGACATTATGGCAGTATAAACGAGCCTACAGGGATTCGCCTCGGTACCACAGTAGTATAAACTCCTATCAGATGTTAAATTCGACTTTATCGCGACGCAAACCTCCAAATGTGCACGGTTGCGTCTTTGTCATCGACCCCGACTGAAGAACAAAAGCCCTGCGCTATAGCCGCGCAATCCATGCTTATCTTTCTTCTTCTTCTTCTTCTGTTTCTCTTGACCGCTACCTGCAACTTTCTTCTTCTTCGTCCAAGGAGATGATGGACGTGAGCCGCAGAAAGAGATTCCCACCGACGTCATGTTCCTCCAATTTATGGTATTGCGTCTGATGCATCTGCCTGCACGGCGTTGCGCAGATAATATTTGGAGCACCGGCCTTCAACTTGCATCTAGTAAATTGAACTTTGATGCCAGCATCAAAGTTCAATTTACTAGAGCATATTCGGCCACTATGATGTCCCGAGGCAGCCTTATTGAATTTTTTTTTTTTTGCTTTACAAATCGGGGCAAAGCCGCGCCAGACGCGTTTCTAACGCGCGGCAGTTTCCAACAACTCCAATTTCTGTGGCTTCTACAGCTGCCTGTCGTCTACAAAGTGGTCCTACACACTTTGTTCCTTCAGTGATGTGTTGTGATGTGAGTTTCGACGAAGTCGAACTGGCTACCCCAGTACACTTACACACAGAAAGTACATACAGATGATGAGATGATGAAAAAACAAAGAGATGACGCCCAGAGAAGAACAGAGATGATAATGCAGTTCAACATGTAGTTGAAAAGTTTCGACAAAGTGAGTGTAAAATGTCGGAATCGCTAGGGGCACACACAGCCCACATTCAGCGAGTCATATAATGTCCATAAGCCCGCGGTTGTATGCAGAAAGTCTTCAAGTGCCCTTAGCACCTTGTCGGACGACGGAGGACCTAACAATTTCGCGATGTCGAAGGCTCGGGAATCCACTCGAGAGGGGTCCGTCTCTAATACCCTTCGAGCACCAACGTATTTCGGACACCTGAGAAGGATGACCTTCAGTCAGTGTAGTCTCCGGTGCGATTGGTTTAATCGTGGAAGAAGCTTCCGTTCGGGATCACAGACTATAACATCGAGCTTAATTGCAATTTAAGGGAGCATAAGCTGTAATTACTCGTGTACCTACTCCTCCACTAAATGATGTGCTTTGAAGGGAAGCCCTACCCGGAAACAAATCCCTGACTTAGCGCCGCTACATTTTGAATACGTACTACTTTCCCAGAAGTAGGGGCTTCTAAGGAATCTCTGAGAAGCTCGCGTTAGGTGTTGCGTCACCAACAGGGTCTACACGCGCCGATTCCCTCTCCGCTCTCTCCCTCTCCATCTTCTCGCTATGACGGTACAGAGTGCTTACAATAACACGGTGCCGAGCTCACCGTTAATGAAGCGCACGTGCAACGTTTCTCCCGTATTTTGTATTCACCGTTTTATATGGTATTATAAGGAGTTCACTGGGTATTGCAGCATACTAGTAGAAAGCTGCAGAGGCAGAAATAATGCGTAACTTATTTTATAGCATAATTATCATATTCCTTTATAAAAGCTCCCGGTTTCATCATCACCCATTAGCGAAGAAAACGTGCATAATTGCTTCGTGTCTTAAGAACGTTCGCATTTTTTGTTTAATTCCGCGTCAGCGCCGCGAAGCAAATGTGGCTATGAGTGACGTACAGACGAAAGTAGATGAAGACAGGAGAGCGGGAAAGAGTGGGGGACAGGAGGGGGAGGGGGTTAGAACGCATCCTGGGCCGACTTCGGGGGGAACTGTGCCGGCATTCGTTTGGAAAGTCTGCCGGAGAACCTCAGAGAGCACATCCGGTGCCTGGATTCGAACCCACCACCTCCCCAGCCCTCAGCACAACCTTATCTAGCACCAACGAGTGAATGTTTTAACCCGCTCGGCCATTCGCTGGTGAACTATAAAAAAAAAAAAAAAGAGTCCAAACATTGGTTGGTTTGGTTGATGGGGGAAAAAGTAAAAAGGGGTAACACGTTATAACGTATTCACTCCAATGGCTCGTCATACCAGAGTGTCGAACCGAACCGAAACTGAAAACCGGAATTAACCGGAATTTTTAGCTGGAACTGAACCGGAACCGAACCGATATAAAAACTTCCGTTACCGGTTCGGGATATCGGTTCAGTTCGGGTTGGTGTGTGGTGGTGGGGGTGGTGGTGGTGGGGGGGGGGATTCGAGCGGTCTGCCTGCCTAGATTGGCAGCACCTTGCTCGGAGAAATGATGAAAGGGGGTCCTATTGGTCGAAAAAAAGAAATAAACGCATAAAAGCCGCAACTAAGAGATCTTGTACCATGTTTAGTGGCTACTTATAATTTTGTAGCATATTAGATTCTCGAACCGGTTCCGGACCGGCTTACAGCCTCAGATCCGATATATGTGAACTCCGGAGCTGAACCGGAACCGGTACCGAACCTTTATGGCCGAACCCGAAACAAACTGAAAAACGTTTCGGTTCGACGCTCTGCGTCGTACTGACCGCATGGACACCGTATGTGGTTGCCGTCCTTTGAGAAAAGGTCACCGACCATGCAGCGACCTTGCTCGCTATCAGTGCACTGTCTATCCAGCCAGTTCAAGTTGCCTCGCATTTTATTCTACAACGCACAACCTTCATTCAGCAAGTTTCAGTCCACAACACGCAACTCGAACGAAATCATATCCCGTTCTCTCTTGAACAAAGGGTCACATGTTTCAATGCGATTGAAGTTGTTTACTGAATTCGAGCTAAGGCTTTGTGTGGTGTAACGTGCTATCGTATTACTTTGTCTGAGACGAAACACCGGACGAATCTTTCGAGATTAAATGATTCGCGATTCATGGGCGTATCAAATATTTATGATTATCAAATATAAATATCAAATATCCATATAAAGCGGATTTGCTGAAACCTGATAAGAGGGTTCCTTCGGGGACTGAGGTTCCTTCGGGGACGGAGACTGACTGGGACTGATGTTGAAGAACCCCGGTTTCGCTGCGCTTGATCGCACGATATACGCAAGGGTGCTTCACATGGCATAGAACATTGAGGGCTGTACAGGACATGCACCTTCCTTCGTTGTCGTTCCTGCGATGATAGCTGTTGCAAACAAAACTGACCGGCAAGAGCTTCATAAATATTTAATCGGTGCAACGCTACTTTGTGAGCAAACGTGTGGGAAACCTGCTAGAAATATAGTGTGACCGCATGTAGCGAACGCAAGTCCAAAAATGATTTATTATTCCTGCATGAGGAACGCGCTGCGATGTCAGCTGGCTGGCTGACTAGCCACAACTCGTCGTCGTTGCTACAAACGCCCTACTCGATGCAACAACAACAACATCAACAAATACATTGATGATGATAATGAATGGGGAAATTCGCCAACTGGGTTGTGGCCCTTTACCCCAATACCGACGGTACTGCATTAGATGTAAAATGACAGCGAGGGGACGAGAGGGTAGAGACGGTAGCAAGGCCGCACATCAGGATTACGGAACATAATGGAGACCTGTGTCTTGCGGAAAATCCAGGAAACTCTGCAGGGCACAACGGTGTTGCAGGATGTCCGTCCTGGGCCCAAGGATTGTCGCTAAAGTCAAGCGCCAAAGTTGCCAAAGTGAGCGGCAGAGATTGGCTTCAGTCGATTTCGCAAACTGGAACGATAGCTCGGAAAGCTTTGCTTATTTTCTTTTTCTTTCAAAAGTTAAGTTGCTAAATTAAATTCCTACTGCCTGAAGAAGCCAAGTGGTATTAGCGTTTACATGGAGGATAAAGCTTGGCCCTGAGTTTTCCTATGGTTCCACGCTTTCCCAGTGTTCGCACTATCATCAATAAAGCAATCAATCAATCAATCAAATAATTTAACTTAAAATTCTGTAATTTTTAATACCTAATTAATAAACTTAATTAAACGGTCCTTAAAATTTCATACCACTTTCATTTTCACCTCCATTGTCACTTCCTCGAATTGCTATTCACATTGGCGTCGTATTCATATTCATGCACGCTCACAATCCAACTGCCGAACGACCGCTTTCCAAGCCACGAGGTGGATATCGACGGATGCAGAATCTTTTCTCCCACACTAATACTACACCATTTAAAGCGCAATGCCGGCTGTCCATATCCATAAGCTATATACCTCATAGTGTGCACACATCTTAAGAAGCTGCGTCATACTCGCTGTAGCATGCATAGCTGACGGCTCCACAAGCCGTCTTTCTATTTGTCTCCTGCCGTCCAAACATCGAACGACTTCCTAATGGGACGTAAAGCGTGCTTTCCCTCAGGAAGAGACATATTGCGGCGAAGCTATCATTAAGGCGTTGTGCAGCATCCACTTCATATTTCGTGTCATTTCGATATCAATCTAAACACAAATTTTTGAGACTGGTGCTCACGATTTTAAACTAATTTCACGTATATGTGTATTTTACAAAATCACAGTTCCAAGTAACTTGAAATGTTCAGAAATACAGAGAGATAATTCGTGGAATCTGTGTGCTGGGAGCATTTCCCGAAAGGCCAACTACAGCGACGGCCTCCAGTCCCAAAACCCATATTTCACCTTAAACGCCCTACAGCGGAGACAGAGTGAATAATTAACGCAAACGAGAGCTCTCTCATTCCCTCTGGCATGCATTTGGGAGGAGTGCCAGGCCGTATCCGCAGTTGCAATAGGCTTATCGGACAGATCCCGTGTTTTCCAAAGAATAATCAGTCAACCGAGAGCACGAATAAATTAAACCTTGTAGGTGTAAGATAACACAGCATAATTCAAGATAAGATAATCCTACGTACAGGAAGCAAACTTTAACATTTACGTAACATGCTCTGCAACTGCCGTTTACCAGATTCCTCGCACGTGCGGTAGGCAATATATAGGACAAACCGGGCGATGCATTAACGAACGACTCTATGAGCATAGAGGGTAAAATAATACACAGTCCAGTTCGTTGAAATGTCAAGAAAAATAATAACGAAAGAATGAAGCACGAAGTCTTCGTGACTTCTTGACTTTGTGTTTCATTCTGTCGTTATTATTTTTCTTGACTCTATGAGCATTAAGACACTGTAAAGAATAGGAAAAAGTGAGGTCTAGGCGAGCATTGTCACGTGGGAAAATGTCAACCAATTCTTGATCAGTGCTGCACATGTCATGAGGGAACGTGAAAACTTTAAGACAAACAAAGACGGCTCGAAAAAGCCGGCGACGTCAACAAGATCCGTTACATTTTGGATCATTTTGCTAGGGGTACAGATCTTGGGGTAAAGCAAATCGTAAAAGTGGAAGCATGAAGACCAAGAGTCGATATTACCTACTATATGGCCAATATTATATTCTACAGCATTATTCTCATAACGTTTCCACTCCTGACAGTCCAAGCACGTACGCCACCGTTATTGCACTGTAAAACTTACTAGCCTTAAGTGTCTTAGTGTATTTGAGTTAGGTCGACCGTCGCTATTGAATTATATTAGCGATCTTTGTATCTTTGAAGCCCGTTCGTTAAATTTTGCGTTGCAAAAGAAACAGTAAATTGCTAGCTGAAGGATCTTAATCGTTTCACCGTCGTTTTCCTTTCGTAAATGTTACACTATATTGACACAATACGAGAAATAAATCTGGAAGAGCGTTGATTTTCAGCGTATGATACAGCAATTTTACCTAACCGGTGCTCGCACAAACGAAATCAAATAAAAATAAGACGGTCGAGAGCAACTGTTTAATATACAAAACAAGACCTTCGTGTAGTTTGCTGCACTTAGAGCTCTGCGAAAGTTGGGATTTTTCGAATACCTAAGCAAATAACTGTATATTCCGTTCAAATTCTTTATCGAGTCAAACCGAATTTTCTGCTTCGCTTTGGGATTTCTTAAGATTGCTTTTAGAATTGGTGGAATGCGTACGCAAAAGCCTTTAACCTTTCCAGATAACGTGGTATTTACGAAGTAGCGACGAAGCTAAAATTCCTCCCTTGTTTCTAGATCACGTGATGTTTTGCAAGCAGAAGGCGAAACCAGAAGCAAAATTACATAAACGATACTGGGTGTGCAGGTAGCGAGAAAACAGCTCTACAATTAAGAGGATTATATTGATGGCCCGCGAGCACAGAGAAAATGGTGTCCACGTCCCAACGAATTTTCCACGGCTTTTCTGCATTAGAGATTTTCTTTTTTTAAACCTTAAACGATAAGCATACTAGAGACTAAAGAATTTTATAGACTGCTCGTCTTGGTGTTGAGTTTCGTGCCGCTTAATCGCTTTAAACGCGAGCCCTTTGGTCGGGAGATTATGTGCTGATCAGAATATTTTATTTAACATATAATTATCAAAGTACACAAGTTACTTCTCAGGTTACACTTTGCTTGTAACTAACACCATAACAACGTAGATGTTCTGCGTGTGAACTATCGTATTATGTGCTTGTGTGCCCGATCCCTCGTCTTTCAATATTTAACAAAGTTCATCAAAATAGCTCTCGAAGAAACAGTCCACAAAGACTGGAAACTTAGCCCCGTTTTTTTTTTTGCATTCCCAGAGTCCCAGGGGAATTATTCGAACTGACGTAACGGGTGTTGTTGGCAGAACAACTCGTGACAACCTATGCAGCTCTCATGAATACTTTTGTTTAACCGGTCACGTCTGAAGGGTTCAGAAAATATCGCGCGATTGCATTAGCGATAAAAGGGAAGTGAGGGGGGGTGGGGGATATGTAAAGGCAAAGTAGGCGGAGAGAAAGGTCGCGATTATGAGGACCTGCTGCTCCACATTCAGGCAATAGCCGTTGAAACACACATGTGCCACTGGAACACTGGTGATCTTGTTCCGTGTTTGCGCCGCAAAGCAAGGAACACTGATGACGTCACAGCCAGTCACCACAGTTATCCCGTGTCCATTAAGACGTTGAGATAATGGTTTGTCTAAGAGCCCCATTAATGGGCCAGTGGTAACCCTGCGTAAAGCGAAGCGTAAACAGGATCTCGGCGCCGTTCATATGCTGCACAGCGTAGGAGGATGTGCTCAGTGTCTGCTAGTGTGTTCGGGGAACCCCACCCACACATGCTTCCCGCTCCTTCCTGCTGTCCTCTATCCACCTGCCCACGTCTGTACGCCGCTCATATCCATAATTGCTTCGCGGCGCTATTTCCTCGTTCCCTACATCCTGCGAAGCGTGTGGGAAGTATTCAGGCGGAGTCGATGCATTAGAGACGTATGCAGTCTACTTACGTCTGTCCTCCTCAGGTACCCGCGGATCGGCTGTAGAATATGTACCACTGCGCCCATACACCTTGTTGCAAGCCCATTGGCCGAGACTGTGCGCGCGCTCCGATTGGTCGACAAGGTTTTGAAATCGCATTTTGTACGCGCGTAGCGTATGTGCGTGCAGCGTCTCGGCCGTTTCAGCGTAGTTTCGCAAAAGCACGGCACGGCCGGCGCGGCGTCCTCCTGTGTTCAGTGTTCTGGTGGTGTCAATCGACAGAATAGTGTGTAGAAATATGTTCGCGGGTTTATCCGTGCGTCAATGTGAATCTACGCGTGTTGTGCTGTTTCTGGAAACAACCATTATCCCACGAACAGTGTATCAACTGCGGTACTGGAATTCTTCATGGGTTGGAGCTGTTGGATGAGCGTGAAGAATACGTGCAGGCGCCGTCGGATTTCGAGGACTGACAACAATGACAGGATTACGTGCCACACAAGCGCTTTCCGCTTCGCTGCTATGTATGATGCAATGCAAGCAGCGAAAGAACATGCTCATCGTGAAATGGTACGCAATCATGAGACTGTGGCTCGGTATTAGGAATTAAACGGTGTGTTCGTTCTTCTTCAAGTTCGAACTTTGTTCCAGTGCGCCAGCAACGCAGTGGGCTTTGTATGCACAGTGTACCCATGTATCAGATCTTTGAATCAGTGCTTTGTGTCAAATAAATGTTTATTTTAGCCACAAGTCGCTTGACTTATTTTGAATGCCGAATAACGACTGCAGGCGCGAAATCCAGTAGAAGTTGATGGTAGCAAAGACCGACCGAAAGGCCAGCCAAAAGATCCAGGCTCCTGATTGGCCGACTGGTTACGCATAATATCTACAATGTTGCAATTTCATTGATCGTGTGCCCAGTGTTGTGTGAATTATCACAAACTATGGGCTCTATATGGGGAGCTGTTGGAGCCTGCTTACGTCACGTGTGATGGAGAGATCCATATTGGGGTCAAGCGTCTAAATAGTTGTTTGTAGGGCTGCCACAGACCGGCGGTATCTAAGCAACGCATCCGCCGCAAACTCTCGTAGGAGAAGGTTGGCGTACGTAACGTAAACAGTATGGCGTGAGATGCATAACGGAGAGAGTAGAATAGCGTGCGTCTCAGTGAGCTGTGCTCTACGCGACCGTCACTCCGAAGTAAGGATGTGTGCTTGGCTTTGGTTTGGTTTGATAGCGGCGTGCACCTACTGGTGCAACGTAGGCGCTCCACATGCAACCGACAGTCTTTGAAGGGTGCCCTTGATAGGCCGGACCACTTAAAATGGAGAAGATGCCGAGGGACTGGCGAGATCAGAAAACATAACCTGCCACTTTGCGCCCTCTTGCGCTTTCTGAAAGTCATGGGTGTTCCGGCCATCTTTTAAGACTCGAGACTCACAGTATCTCGAAGGAGTGATTAGCGTCCTCATATAATATCCACAAAGTGTTCTGGAGCACCTGGCTGTACTGCAGCGGCTAACGTCTCTCTCTCTCTCTCTCTCTCTCTCTCTCTCTCTCTCTCTCTCTCTCGCGAGGCTCGAAACATCCGCTTGAGCACGACAACATAATTAGGTCTAATCCTCACGTAGGCCATCTTCGAACTTAATTTCGAGGCTTTCGTGAAGGGTTTCATAGCAGGTCATCTAAGAACGTCGTTATCCGATTAACCTTATGAAATGCAAAGTTGTTTCGAAACGACGTGGGATCGAGAAAGTTGATACAGGTACAGCTCGTAGAGAAAAAAAATATCAACTTTTATTCCGTGTTATCAGCGCGAAGCAACTGCAGCTATGAGGGATGGCAGATGAAGATATGGTACGATACAGATATGGCAAATGAAGCAGGAATCATGACAGTGTGGGGAAGACGACGATGTGAACTTGCTGCCGCGCTGACTCGTCAGTTCTATCGGTAACGTCTTGGAGTGAAGCCCCAGGTTGACCAGCTCGCGTAGCTCAGTGGTTAGCGTGCTGGTCTTGTCACGTCGAGACCTGGAGGTACCCGGGTTCGAATTCCGGTGCAGGCTGTGTTGTCTGGGGTTTTTCCCGGGATTTCCCCCAGTCGCTTTCATGCGTATGTCGGCACAGTTCCCTTAGAAGTCGGCCCAGGGCGTACATTCCCCAGGGCGTCCCACCTCTGGGAGGCGGACAACGGAGAGCCCTCTCGCCATCACTACCACCAGCAGCAGCAGCCCGGGGTTGAGAAACTCCCCAGCACAACCGGGACATTCCATCAACACCGATCAGGACTCATGTAGAGCAACAACATCGAACACCATAGCCCGGTAGACAATCCGGCTATTCATCATTCCAAATTTCACAACGACCACCGCCATCAGGCTACAGGATCCGCATTCAGGAGCAGACGATGGCGCTATGGGGGCCCGCCTCGTGAGTCTACCGAGCACGTCTTCCACGAGGGAGCCCTCGACACGAGCGATAATTTAGCCCAGCATTTCCCAAACTTGTTGTGTGGGACCCCCAAAACCACTGAATCCATTGGAGGACCCTCGCCTTAACTACGGTTCTTGTTGACATAAATAAGGAACGTGAAGAAAGAAAAGAATGTGAAAAAAACAAACAAACAAGGCACCACAATGCAGGAAACGAGAAGGTAGTATGACGATGACGATGATGGTGAGTTTTATTATTATTATTATTTGATTTTTTTTTTTTTTTTTTTGCGCATTAACAAGAATATTTTTGCCTTCTTACCACACTTTGGGAACCACTGCTGTAACCACTACGCGCAAGGTAACTTGGTGAAAACAATGATGAGCCTTACGACCAGGACTTAACCCCCTAACATTGTCCATAAGTGCTGGCAGTGATTTTACGGTAAAACGCTCTTGGGCTGATGGATTAGGACGTAGTGGAAAGGAAGGAAGGTATCGTCGACGGCTTTGCCAGAAATAGCCGCTCCTGGCTGGCGTCTTGAACACATCCTATACATTTGGTTGTTTTCGATGTCACGTATCTTTAAGTGCATTCCTGAGACTCGTGCCTTTGTAAGGGTCATTCATTCGATTCTCCTAACAAACTTTTAACAAGTACTGACGTGAAAGTTTCCGTAGCGAGGCGGATGGCTTGATGTATTCGGTCTAGCACTTTTAAGGCTGAAGGCGAGCCGTAAAACACACTTCCGTAGTGTATTACTGGTTTTTTTTTAATTCCGTGTTAGCGCCGCGAAGCAACTGTGGCTATGAGCGGCGTGCAGATGTCGACAGATGGAGAGAGGACAGCAGGAAGGAGTTGGGGGACAGGGGGCGGTTAGTATGCTCCTGGGCCGACTTCAGGGGGGAACTGAAGCCGACATTCGTCTGGAAAGTCTTCGGAAAACCCGGGGAAAACCTCAGGCAGCACAGCCGGTGGTAGGGTTCGAACCCACCATCTCCCAGTCTTCAGCACGACCTTGACCATGCCGCTGGTAGTGTATTATTGTGCACACCACAGAGTCATAAACCCCCCTCAATAGCACTTGACCTGATCACCATGATTTGTGTGAGAATACCTTTAGAATATCAAACCACTTCGGGCATTTCTTTCTGATGTAGGCAATATTCGTGTAGAGGTGGTGGTGGTGGTGGTACTGTACGCGAGTCCTGACCGGAGGTGAAGGAATGCCCCAGCGGACAGATGTTCGAGGCCTCACCCTAGACAGGACCCTAGACGCCAGACCTCGGGCAGACCGGTCGTCTACCCATCGTTGCCCCACTCCCAGCCCCCCACCCTATAGGAAGGTGCCGGTAGACCTGGCTGGCACGCGCAGTGGTATGCGGAACGAAAGGCGGCTTTCCATCAAAAATTACGCCACAAAATTTATGTTCGTTTTTATACGACAAGGTGTTGCCAGCAAGTTTCAACCAGGGCTCCGGAAAATACACATGGTTTTCTTGCGAAAACAGTGCGTACAGTTGAAATTATTTTCTTGCGCCCGCTTACACAGGCGATTAAGTGTGAGCTGCCTGAGAGATTAGGGGATGTATGAACGTCGCAAACTAGAGACAGTGGCAGTACTGAGCTTCCTAGAAGTATGACACTCGCGATTGAATTCACCTTCAAAACAAAAAGTGCCATGCTTAACACATACGGATTACCGAGGGACTCTCGAGGTAGAAGAACAGAGACAAGTAAAATTGACTCTGCAGTGCACGAAAGCTTCTCTTACCTGTGTTTACAAGCGTAAGAGATTATCAGTTGTGCCTCGCCCAGCGCGAAAAGCTTTTTTGTAGTCATTTCGCCGCAGCGCACTACTCTTTTGACAGCAATAACACCGTGAGCTTTTAAGCCATCAAGTAGATCGTCCTCAGAGCTCTCCAGAGGGTCATCCTCTGAGATGACTGTCCTCAGTTTTGTGACAGATAGGAAGCGCCGCTTCTGGGGAGTATATTTATGAGGCCCCCTTAACAGGTAACACGTCTCCGTTACTGCTATAAAAAAAGCTGCCTGCAATAAGCAAACTTTACAAAAATACGCATTTCCCTTGAAAATATGCCTGATATGATAAGACGGGATAGCGGGTCCCGTGCCCAATCTTCATCGAAGGAAGGGGGGAGCAAAGACAGAGCTGATAGAGGCGGACGCCCCCATGTCCTCCCCCACTCCCATATCTTTCAACGCCCCTCTGTCCTACTAACCTGCAGCAAACACGTCCTTTTTCGGCTTCGTATAGAGCGGCGATAATGTATCAATGCGCATTCCATGAAAGCCACTTCTATTATCTCAGCTTAAGCCGATCACGGTAGAGACATATCCACTTAAAATCGGTTGACAGTAGCGCTACGTACAAAGCAAACAACAACAACTTTATTGCAAGATGATGAATGACAGCATATTTCTCCGCATCAGCACGCAATCAACATTTCAGGAGGAGGAAAGTACAGTAATGCATCCTCCGAAAGCCTTGCTGGAATGAGATTTGTGTTGCGCAAAGATACGTGGGAACACTAAATAACATTACCCGACAAAAGCATGCCGGTAAAGGCTTTCAAAGTCTCCATCATACGGGGGCACACATTGAGCACGATCTTGGGTACCACCAACGTAGGGTACGCTTCTGCCCACTCTGCAATGCTGCTGGGTTTGTGTTTAACGTGTTTACGAGACAAGTCTCCTCCATCGTGAACGAACTTGATGAAGCGCTTGATGAAGATGAACTTGTTCGTTTTCGTCGCGATGTTGAAAGGTTCTGCTAAAGCTTCTGAAGTATAGCCCCCGTAAGGTATGCTCTCTCTTCTAATATCCTTTCATTCCATTCAGAGAAGCCGCTTTGAACGGAGATTGCAGTAATACAATGCAAGTAATACTCGAATTTTTTTTTTTGTATTATAATACGTAATACAAATACACTTATCGGATGGGTATTATAACACGTAATACAAATACTCTAAAGTATTACAGTAACGGTATTATAATACAATGTATTTGTAATACTGCCCAGCCCTGGTCTGGACACAACACAGTCCAGACAAAGTTTCGCAAAATGAGGACTATATCGAAATGGATGAGAAACGTGAGCCTATGGTGCTATTCCCACATGCACGTTTCTTCACGGACCACGTGTCCGTGCCGAGAAACTCTCGGCGTGTCCCATTCGGGTCAGTCTTTTCATGCGCTCAGCTCGCAGTGTCGGTGAGGAGACGGCAATTCAGGAACGGTGCGACATCCTAAAGGAACTTTTATCGGCTGACGCTGCCGAAAATTTTCACACGTGCCAATAAACGGAACAGTTTGTGGAACGACGCAGTTTGTGGAGCTCTTTTGGTCATCGGAGTACATCGCGAACTTCAGAGAAGTGACGCAATTAGGTTGTTCTCCCGATGGACGACGTATCAGGTTGTGTTGAAGCGGAGTGCTGTGCTGGACAGCGTCGTGCTCGGTTTCGCTTTTGTGGAGCTAGTTTTATGTACATACGAGTAAGAAGTCAAAACTCCTCTTCCCGTGCCTACAAGGATGAGCACTTGGGAACTCGTGTAGTCCTACAGCGCAGTACGGTATCAGCGGCATGCATAACACGATATGCGAATATTTACGTTGCTTATTTATCGTTTAATGCACCTCTGTGCGGTGCGAACGCACGCAGACGGCAAAAACTACGCAGATGACTGGGGAGACATGAAAACAGCGCACATAGGACACGGACGAAGTAAAGAGGACAGGACATCTGACTGGACTGGCTGTTATCATGCCTCCCCAGTGTATGAACCGATTATCCCTCTACTGCACAGTATGCAGATGAGGACTTTGTCGTCTGCTTCGGAAACTGGAAGGGAGAGAGAACGCCCTTATTTCGGGCAGACGATATACAGAGTGTCCCAGAAAACGTGTCATTGAATTATAGTTAAAAACTACGTCACCTAGAATCATGTGGTAAGCGGCATTTGTTCTTGCTACGTTTTTGCCACCTCCTGATGTGAATGTCATGTGACGTAAGTTTTATTATGTAAATATTTGCGAAATGAACTCGGACATTTGCCAAGTAAAGGTCACTTTTTTACCCCACCAATGTGAAGAGCGTGCCGAATTTACTCAAATTCATGGTAATTGACAAGGATATTAACGAGCTATCCCATCGAAAAAAAAAATAGCCGATCATCATGCTTTTCGGAGCACCTAAAGCATAGCGCTCGGCGATTTTTCAACGCAATCGTTGCCAGTCCGACGAAAGGATGTTGCAAATCCAACACACAACGCGATATAGTACAAAAAGTGACAGTTCTTGAAATTGGGAGGGGAATGATCCCAGCGGAAGCCGGATGCGATGAGCCATGTCTGTTTTATCTCTGTCTACTATCATTCTGTCGGCTGGGTTTGCAAGCTCCTTTCGTCGGACTGACAACGGTTGCGCTCAAAAAGTCATCGAGCGCTATGCTCTGGGTGCTCCGAAAAGCATGATGTTCGACTATTTTTTCCCGAAGGGATAGCTCCTCAATATCGCTGTCAATTATCATGAATTTGCGTAAATTCGGCACGCTCTTCACATCAGTGGGGTAAAAAAGTGACCTTTACTTGGCAAATTTCCGAGTGGAGTTCGCACAGATTTGCATATTAAAACTTACCCAAACAGCACAATGTACTGAAAGTCGAGTGCGATAGGGGTGGACGGTATGTGTCTTATCAATGTTCTTTAGTTTCATCAGTCTGTTCAAGGCCTTCCACCCACCCGTCCACCCCTATTGCACTCGACTTTCAGTACATTTTGCTGCTTGGGTACGTACGTTACATGACATTCACATCAGAAAGTGGCGAAAACGTAGTAAGAACAAATGCCGTTGACAGCATGATCCAGGTGGCTTGGTTTATATATATATACATATACATAATTCAATTACGTTTTCTGGGACACCTCATAGATCAGGGGTCGCGTTGACAAATTCGTGTTAGCATGGTTTCACACTAACATTTTTTTCTCTCTCTCTCGTCCGTGTTTCTCACGTGCGAGGAACGGACCATTAAAGCCCTGGTGCTATTCACACATGCACGTTTATCTGTGCTGAGAAACTTTCGACGCGTCCTATTCGGGTCAGTCTTTTGATCAGCTGTCGGTGCGCCCTTTTACATAACCGAATCCCTCGTCCGTGTGCATCCTGATATTGATCAAAATACGAGATTAAATAAAGAAGGGGAAGACCAGTGTTCTTTGAGGTAGGCCACCCTCAAGGACAACGGCCTTACAAGATAGGCGAAACACCAGTTTCTGCTGTTTCTGTAGGATTCTGTCAGTCTTTTTGGCCCGCCGTCTCGCCATTCCGTGATCTCAAGCTATCACTCTTAGAGATTCATACCGCGTCATTTTTGCCTGCCGTATAGCTGTGACGAATGATTTACGACAAGAAACGTTGCAAGCAGGGAACGTTTTGAATTGCAGTCTTTCGTCAACACAGAGACAAAAATATGACTTGTACATATAAAAATATATGTAAAAATATAAAAATCTTGTTTATAATATGCACGATATGACCGCCAATGGAGCAACAGCAGTATGTACTTGAAGCACGAGAAATAGATATTGCACCGTCATTAGACACATTCGGCAACGAGATGCCTATACGGTAAAATGTTGCCTAGAGAAGTGTATGGTAGCGGAAAAGTAGCGGCATAGTATATGCGTTACTTTTATTTGGTAGCGGTAGCAGTATCGCACTACTTTTTTTTTTTGTAGAGTAGCGGGTAGCAGCATTCCGTTACTTCGTTTTGCTAGCGGGTACAACACTGCTGCAAAGTGATCCCGGAGGAATGCCAGAGATAATCGTTCCGAGACAAATCACGAGAGAGAGAGAGAGAGAGAGAGAAAGAGAGAGAGAGAAAGAGAGAGAGAGAAAGAGATCGGCTTACAATACACGGAACATTGCTATGCCGTATGCGTGTCATTTGGGACGACTAACTTCAGCCCCCCGGCGAACTAACGAATGCCTCTGTTTACGACGAGTAAACAAAGCCACCCTTTTCTTTCACAGAAAGTCCTCATTATCCCCGTATTCTAGGACTATCCGCGTCGACCTTATTTCTTTTTCCCACTTCTTGGATATCGCAAGAATGGCACGTTCGCCGTCAAAATACGAACTAACTATGTGGTTCCCGGTCGTGTGGTGGCGAAATTTGTCCGGATAGCTCGTCCCTGGGGTGATTTGCATGTCTTTCCTAATGAGGTTGCATATATTGTTATGTAGTTGTATTCTCGGGAGGCGTTATTCTCTTTTAAGCGCTGAACCGGCGCTTTTTTATGATGGTATTGCGCACACCCATTGTCTAACGAACGGATTAAGCGCGTATTCCCGTATCGCCTTGATTAAGGGGGACGCACTCTGACAAACTGGCGGATGGTAACGCCGAAACTATTGTTGTAAGTTCCGCCAAGTTTAGTGCACGTACAAAAAGCGATTAATTATGCTATGGGAATAAACTGGACGCGGTTTTCAGTATGATATTGCCGCAACAGCTCGGAAAGCCAAGTCTGCAGCCACAAAGCTCAATTACCGTACACTCAACTACTACTCTAAGAAAAACAAGGGAGTAAAATTGGGAGTAATTGCAACTTCTACTCCCCTAGATTGCAATTAATCCCCATTTTAAGTCCCCTAACCGCGAAAGTTACTCCTCAGCACTGCACATAGTCACTGAACTTCACAAATGCTCTCATGAATGCAACAGTCTACGTAGATATCCCGTCTTCGTAAATTTGATTGAAACAGCAACTTTATTACAAGATGATGACTGGGGAGTTTCATAGCCAGGGGCGATACTCTACCCCATTGCTTGTGGTGACGGGGGGGGGGGGACGAAATAATGAGCCCTTTCACAATAGTGATCGAAGCCCTATGGTATTCAGAAAGGTGAGGAGAGCTTTGAGGACAGAGCATTGGTGGGCTGGATGTGGCCAGGGACCAAGCAATTTTGTGTGAGAGAGGGGGCGTGAGTAGAGAGTACGGTTCGAGAAGGTTGGTAGTGTGGGCAATGGAGAAGAATGTGCTCTAGATCTTCTACTGCACCGCAGTGACCGCAGTGGGGAGAGTCAACTTGCCTCAAGCGGTAACGCCACTGTGCTGTGAAAGCCACATCGAGGCGCATTCGATGAACTAATGCGGCATCTTGACGAGAGATATGCCGAGGCATGAGGAAACCGAGGGCTGGATCAACTCTACTCAGCATGGCTGGTGGGAGAATGTCAGCGGTCCATTGGCGGGTGGGTAGCCAGGGGAGTCACGAGGCGTCGAAGTACGGAACGACGATCTCCTCTAAACAGCGCAATACGCGTTCGGCTCCGAAACGAGAGAGAGCTGCTTCTGTGGCGCTGTCGGGGCTGTTCATTGCCTTCGACACCGCAATGGTCTAGAACTCATTGGAGAACCAGCCTGTGTCCTGCTTCGTATAGACAAGGTTGTAAGCCATTAACACATCCATGACCAACGGTGCGGATGAGCCTCGGATGCCAGAATTTTCAATTGCTTGCAGCGCAGATGTTGAGTCAATGAATACGACCCAATCCCGTGGGGTAAAGTGAACGATGTGCTGCAGAAAGAGAAGTATGGCATAGAGCTCCGCAGCTGTGGATGAGGTTTGATGCGAAAGGCGACGTCCTTCTACTACGCCTTCGGATGGGATGACGAATGCCGACGCGGACTTGCCATTTCGAGATGCGCCATCGGTGTATGCTGCGGCAGAGGTAGAAAACTTCGGGTCTACCAGAGCATAAAAATGGTCTCAAAGGACTTGAGGGGGAACCTGATCTCTGCGGTCCTGGAGGTCCGGTAGACGTGCGAAGGTGGGTGGCACAGACAGAGACCAGAGGGCGTTCGACGGTGTGCGTCCTTAGCTATGAAGCCAGTGAGAGACTGGCGTGTCCTCTGCGCTAGGCGATGGAAATCACTTTCAGGACGGTATCGAATTTTCCTGAGGAGTGGGTGACGGGGAATCTGCGCACGCAAACGTAGGAAGTGTCGAGCCGTTTCACGCTCACTCTCTCAGGACCTCCACCGGGAGTTCACCAGCTTCAGCTATAGGACTTGCCGTGTTTCAGCCATTCTTGGAACTCCAAGGCAGCGACGAAGGCTTCGGGCAAACAGGGTCCGAAGGGTATTTAACGACATTGTACATTGAATAAATCTACTTAGGAATTTTCCTACCGGCACAGAGGAAGAAATAGTTAGATCGTTATTTCTTGCGAAATTGTACCCTATATGCATGTCGCAAGATTTTATATCGCTCGACATATCACGATTGACGGTTTAATTCGAAGTATTTTCATTAATGAACACGAATTATGTACCTGGGACTGTTAGGAGAGAGCGTGAAATGCAGTCCACACTCTAACATTCATTCGGGGGGGGGGGGGGGGGGTTGTTGTTGTTACCGTTAATAAATTTTCCTATTACAACATTCATTTACTCCCCCGAAAGGGACTAATTTTTGTGGCAACGCATTTACTCCCCAAATTGACTAAAATTACTCTTTTTTTCTTAGAGCGTAGAGGATGATGGCATCGAAAAATTTGACAAGGCTAGGTCACAATGAACCATTTTACATCTTCGTCGTTCATACCTCAGAGTGTATGGAGCAGGTTAGAGCTTTGCCCAGTATGGAGCAAGTTCTCGCGTGGGGACACTGGCCCTCCATTGCGCACGGTGGACGCCCTTTCGAATAATAACTTGAATATCGCACGCGCTCGGCTGTCTGTCGCAATTTCATCCTGAAGATAGTCTGCGCTGATGTCACATATTGAAAAGTATAATGGAATATGCACTGGAACATATGCGTGAATGAGCGCCAGTAAATATATTTCGCGACCCTAAGTGCTCTACGACGACATAGTGGCACATTCCATCCCCACGTAGGTCGGTTACGAAGGCCCGTCCTCGACGCCCACAGTGGGCCCAGTGACTTCCCTTCACTCATCTTTTCACAATAAAGTTTACACCTTTGGTGCTTGTAAAACTAGCGTTTATAAACTGATGACGTCGACATAACACGTCACAAGCGTATCGAGCTGGTATAACACGAATATCCCTAGCAGGCCATTTCAGGCTTGATCCCTGTTCCAATGAAACATGTATAATATATTCAGCCACGACCTACTCTATACTAAAGACCTGGACAGCTGGCGATCCCCCATGGGAGAGACGGGTCATGGGTTAGTGACGCTGGTGACCGCTGCAAGCGCCACATAGCATTATTGGGGATAGGGAATCACTATGATCCTTGCCACCGTCTGTAGTCTGCTACACAGGCCGTTGCTAAGCACGCGCTATTCTCTCTCTTATACTATGGTGAGCTAGAATGAGCTAGAATCTAGCTCACCATACTTATACTGCTTCGTCGTTGTCAACACAGCCCACCATACATCGCCGCGGTTTCGACAAGCCGCGTGGTGACGAATAGTGCGAGCTAGCTACCATAAGCTAGCGCCAAATCCCATAGCCAAGCG
The DNA here is from genome assembly GCF_037126465.1 of Ornithodoros turicata. Lineage (NCBI taxonomy): Eukaryota > Metazoa > Arthropoda > Arachnida > Ixodida > Argasidae > Ornithodoros > Ornithodoros turicata. Next base: position 77,877,920 of record NC_088205.1, read on the forward strand.
GCGATTGCCAGAACTACTACCCCGGGGCTGGGAGCATTGCGGATGTCCAGGTCTCTAGTATAGTAGTGGGTCGTGATTCAGCAAAAACTAGACTAAGAAAAAAAAAAGAGTAAACACTTACGTCAGCTCTTTGTTTCCCTCCACAGGCCCGTTGGTGCAGCCGAGCCGTTCCGAATCCAGACGGTCCTTCCGAAGCCTATCAGCTGCCACACTGTCCCAGGACACCATTGTCAGCCCCACGGCGCCCACTCAACAAATCATCCGCGCACACCACCGCGACCAGGCAGGCTGCCTCGCTCGGAAACAACGCGTCATCCAAATGCTCTTCGTGGTTGTCGTTGAATTCTTCGTGTGTTGGACACCGCTGTACGTCGTGAACACGTGGTCCCTCTTCGACCCTGACTCCGTCTACTGGGGTCTGGGCTACCAGGGGATCTCCCTGCTGCAGTTATTAGCGTACGCTTCTTCCTGCTGTAATCCCATCACGTATTGCTTCATGAACCGAACTTTTCGACGAAGTTTCCTGCAGCTATTCGCCTGCCCGGCGAGGCACGTCGCACCGCCTTCGCCGATAGAGTCCACGAAAGAACAGATGATTGCGGCGCAGATGAACGACGTCAGACAGTGACTGGCAGAAACTACTGCGTAGCCGAAGCGAGCTGCGTCTCGTGCTCGGCTACGCTGCTGAAAAAAGAAGGAAAGTCAGAGATGTGATAGGCGATATGAACCATTCCCGTTCGTGCACTTGATAAGAGACGTTGGACAAGCAGCGGCCAAACATGACAGAGCTTATCTGAGGAGGATTCAGGTTCCTTCGAAGGAGTGCAACGAAAAGGTTTAATACGCGGGAATAGCACTCGGCGTGCGTCGAGCCAAAACAAAAGCAACAATGTTTTGGTTGATGGTGATTGCGGTGTTTCATCGCCAGGGGCGATGGGATACCTCACTGCTCGCGATAATGCTCACCTGGTATGGCCGTGGATAGCGATAGTGGTCATAGCGCCATGTGTGTGTTTCACGTGATTATGCGTCGAGTCGAAGACATCACGGCTCTTTGCGTTCATGTTACGAGCCAAGCTCGGGATTTTGGGCCACGGAACTCACGATCACAATCATTTGATAAGGTGATAAGGCGTGAGCTCCACGTGAAGGTCGACAACGCCGTATCGCTGAGCTCGATCACGCCGCATATTAGCACACTCACTGGATAACGTCACACTTGCGATAAGAGCATGTGTTATTTTGACGATCTCTGGTCACAGGTGGGATGTTATCAGGTGAGTGCGGGCATGATCGAGCTCAGCGATACGCCACGTCGACCTTCACGTGAGTTAGTAGCACGTGGCGGAGCTCATGCCTTATCAGGACATTGTGACCGTGAGTCTCGCGACCCGAAATGCCGAGCTACGATTACAAGGAATCCGCAATGTTTCTTCGTGGCACATGGTTTGTGGGGCTGGGCCCCAAGTGTCGTCAGGAGTTTAAAATGGTTCGGCAGGCATGATGTTCTCTATAACGAGATTTAAATGGTTTTCAACCGCCAATTCGATAGCCGGTTGGTACTCTATTTTGACTTCTGGATTTTTAAGTTTCAATATCGCAATTTCTCCCCACCATTTTCTGTGAAATGGAATCATATTTGGGGTATGTGCTTCACGCACAAGGCTAAATTTCTTCTGATTGGCTCAATGTTTTCTGAAGCGAGGAAAGCGTCCTTGGAAAAAGAAAAGGCTGTCTCCTCACTCCCTCAAGGGAGTAGCATAACACCTTTCTCCCTATACTGGAGAGTAATATTACTCCCCGGCAGGGAGAAGGTGTTATGCTACTCCCTTGAGGGAGTGAGGAGACACCCTTTTGAGCGTAATTGTACTCTCCAAAAGGGTGTTATATATGTGGCAAGGAAAGGAGTTAAAGTACACCCTTTTTTTTAAGAGTGCAGCGTCAAATGTGGTCCCAGAGCCGCACTTGTTACTGAATAACATGAAACTGCAATTGCATGGAATGGGCACTGACAACATAAGGAGCACGTTGTCTAAGGGACTATCGCATCCGGGAACGTACTTATGATACCGATAGGATAATGTTCGTCACCGTTTCAGAGTCAACTTTGCCGAATTTCTCTTCCGAAAACAGCTTACATATTAAGTAAACGAGTTTTAAAGGTTCGCATTCCATATGCATCCAACACGATGATGACGTAAGCCAGGCACACGAATGAGAGAGCAGCGCAGGCGATTGTCTCCGAGATCGTCTGCTTGGCATTCGCATCGCAATATACTAAGTGAAAAGTCATCGGTAAATACGCTGACTTTCGCTTACCAGTGTGAGTGCAGACGTAACCGTGAAACATGGTGTTACGCTCCTGACTGTACGAACACGTTCGACACTAACCAGAAACAACCTTCCACGCGCCGGTAACAAAGACGCCGTCCCCTAGCATTCCGCCTCGCTCAGCCACCCGCACGCCTGTCAGTCGGTTGCCAAGGCTACCAAGGTCCCTCCGGCTGCTCTGTGATTGGTATTCTCCATGTCAAAGGGCACGCAGTGATTGGCCTCGTCCGTGTGACGTTTCCAGAGAGGGAATCCCGGAATGAGTCGTCTGCTCTTGCCAAGTTTTATATCAAACTACACAGGAACAACGCTGCCAATTCGCGTCGGGTTTTCGGCGTTATTATCAGTGATGAACACGGAGTAAAACAACATTGTAGTTGCGGAATCGACCGGGACGGATGCGATAGTCCCTTTAAGCTATACTGGAAACTAGCCACGGATGCATGTTGCAACTAAAAAAAAAAAAAGATACCGTAGTCAATCCCAGTTGCGCTGTAATCCACGACTTACTATACAAGCAAAGGTATATTAAGCGACAATTCCTTTGTAGAAGCAATACCCCAGCAGCGACTCCGAGCGGCACAAAACGATGTATTCCAGTGAGTATAACCGTTGTTTCGTTGCACTCCTGACGAGGTTCTGACCCTATGTCGACGTGTGTGCGTTTCGTCATTCGAACCGAACCACGTGAACGTGTACAAAGTGACGAATGTACAGCTCAAAAGAGAACCCCTCCACAATTACGTACTACTTAGTGTTCTATATGTCTGTTTCCTGTCTCTTGTCTCATGAAGTCAATTCCCCGGGGCGTTACGAACGTATTTTTTTGAGTCAATGTTCACGATTTAAAACTGCCTGTGTATCAGTAAGAGCTGGAGCAATTGGTAAACTTTAGGTCGATCGTAACCCGATACAAAGTATGAACCAGCACTTTATGACAAAATAGTATGCTTGGAGGCCAGTCTGCTCTATGCCAGACACCCGATAACTGTCTCGCAGCTATAGAATTGTAACACAATGTATTCCACCCGAGTGACAACACAGTGACGAGAGAATTTAACAGGCAGAACAAACGTACTCATCCATGCAGCATGCTGGACTGAAAATTGGAATGCACAGGGGTTACCTGGCAAGCGTGGTATATTTCTTATCAGTTTTATCATCACGTGAGCCTGAAAGACAACCTAGACCTACCTTACAGCTATTTCTTTAGTGCAGTGTTCTGGTGGTGCACTAGCGAAATTAATTGGGCCTAAAATTTTTCAATCTACAGCTCTTGCGTTGATAAGCATTGTGTTCTTACCCGAGCAGCATAATGTACTGAAAGTTCGGGTACTGCTTGCGACACACTTGTCTGTAATCTCCAACTCGTTGAGGAACGATCCCTTATCTGCGATGCCGCGCGAAGTAACTATACCGAAATCGTTTCTGCGGGAAAGCCGTGGGGTCTATAGAGATCGACATGGGACGCAATTTTTCGGTCCGGCCTGATCCACTACAGAAGGTCAGGCCCGCGCGTTGTACAGAGCGCAAATGCCGTGGATAACCCAAAGACCGTACCTCCCAGATATCACGAGTTTATTCGATTACACGTTTCTCGCATAGAGATCCGTACATTGCACCCTTTATTCGCTGCTAAAGATTATTGTGGAGGAAGAGGATGCCGTCAACTGACGGTGGATGAAGCATCATTCGCAATATTTAGAGCACATAGTTAGCTGTGCAGATGCTCATTTCGCTGTTTCTGCTCTTCGAAAGACATTCTCTAAACGCACGTCGAAGCAGCTTTTCTCATGGTTGCGGAACATCGTCGTCATCAGCAGGACTGGATTATGAGGGCCCCCTTAAAAGGTCACCTAGCTCCTGCTGGCTCGGAATACTAAGCGAAAAAGAGAGACGGGCTTTGCACCTTGCCGATGAAAAAGACACTACTTTTGAAAGGAATTCCTTTCAGTTCAGCCGCGATGACACGATACTGTTCGGTTCACCAACGCTGCACCTACTGCACTTAACGCGGAATAAACGTTTAAAAGCAGACGACGCGAGGAAATTATCCACACTGCGGTAGTTCATCGTTTCTCCGCAGCGCGTGCGCCGACACCGCCCCGATACGGGGTCATTCCATGACGAGCTGGACACTGCAGACAAGTGGGTCGCACAGTGTGCATGGGTGTGGCTAGCAGGTGTCTTATCAGTGTGTTATTTCGTTTCGCAGACCTGCCCACGACACAAGCTTGATCTATACCCGTCTACTCACACTTTCAGTAAATTGTGGTGCTTGGGTATGTCATCAGGGGAAATGGCCCGTGCCAACATATCTGATATTAAAACAATTTGCTGAAACTAGAAGCAACCGGACGCGGGAACAACTCGGTCACACAGGGTAAAACATAGTCATTGCTGAGAGATACTCTATCTGTAAATATATACTATTCATACTATGCCCCTGTGATTTTCGAACGTGATGATGCGATGATGCGAATGTGATTTTCGAATTGATTAATTCTTTCGACAAGGTCGTTCTACGGTGCTGGTGCTTTGCTGTATAGTGTAGCATTTAATTTCAGAGAACTTGCTCCGTAGATGAATGACACAGCTAGTTGGAAGCCACTCTATATGGGGCGTCTTTGTTGGAGTTTCGGCCAATGGTGTGAGAATTGGAGCTCTGTACTCCTACGACCGCTTGTAGTGCTGTCAACTGTTGCACTTCGTAGAAAACTGTCATTTCTATAGCTTTAGTTTACGTAACTGGTCCACTCTGCACAGACAATAATTATATAGGCACCACTTATGGCCTTCAGATACGCATGTTCCGAGAAAGTTCGACACTTCATTTATTCTTTCTTCATATATTCACGGCTCCCATAGTTTGACTGCTACAAGAAGTGGCCTTGTTGCAGTGACGCTCACTTTCATCGGGATTTGCAAAAGGTATCGGTAATTGCCCCTAATTAAAGCTCCATGCGAGATGTCATAGATGAGCACGACAACAACATTTACAGTATCCGCATCCACAACCGCGCAACCTGAAATAGAGGTAACCGCGCGGATATTGAGTACTCCGCGATCACTGCACTCGGATGGATAAAATCTATGCTATGAAAATATTAAGTGGCAAGCTTTTTCACTTATGAGCATACAAATTGTCTAGACGTTAGGTCATTCATGGCGTTCCACAAACAGCAGAACAAGGATGCTGCCTATACATCTACGGATGTAACTGTCAAAACTACACGCCGTTTAGTTATCCTTACACGCAACATGACCACGTGGTAATTTTACGCAGGTACGATAAGTTCTAGGATAACCCCGAGTATAAATTGATATATTATGAAGCTTTTTAATGTATAAATTAGTCACCTCACCTCTTCGATATCCGTATTTCGTTATTTGTATCATTCGCGGTGACGTTTCACTTTCGAAACTAAAAATTAAGCAGCGGGGGAAAACGCCAGTCGTTATGTCATTGCAGAAAAATCGAAAAATCGGAGGAAATGAGGAGACAATCATCGCTGGAAAAGGTCAGAAGCGAACTGTTGCAGGTTTATTCGGGTGCCAGCTCGTAGTCGGCGCCAGCCGTGTGGCGATGGCTCTATAGGGCCGCCACAATATTAACTCAAAATTTTTATTTTAAACCTCCCTGGTACGAAATAGCACCGTGCTCATTTCAGTCTTTCTATACCTCTACTTTCTCTCTCTCTCTCTCTCTCTCTCTCTGTTTCTTTTGGCTTCTTACTCTATTTTTTTTTTTTTCACGTGTTGTCGTCTGCGTTTATTGCAGACGGCATCGCATTTCTTTGAATGCTGTCGTCTGCTCCACGTCTCTGCATTTCTGCTAGATTACTCTTCTTGTAGGAGGCCATTGCAGAACATGTACATGAAAATTTCAGTCCTGAACAGCATAATAACAGAAGTAATGACGAAGTATAACTCTTAGATATGCCACTGCAAAAATCTCTTTCCGAATTCCGGAACTGTAGTGGTCCCTTAAATCACTTCGAGTGCATGCTTGACCAAGATGCTCAGCAAACAGCGGTATTCCATTATATTTGCATTGTGACTATGCTTTATATTATACAACAAAACCATGAACAGTTTGTGTGCAACAGTAATTTTCTCGGAACGACTCGCCAAGCTCAAATAACAGCTCGCATGAATATGATCCTTTCCTGTCACTCTTTCACCTTCCCTAAGATTAAAAAGAGAATCATTCCTATCGTAAAACATTTATACCTTGTGCAAAAGTCGTCCTTCTGCCACAAGGATTGCGTTTAAAAGAATATCACGTGACAAGCATTATGACAAAGCGATGTCGAGAACGCTTTTATAGTGCTACTTTTGAGTGATGCGAGCGCAAAGGTTCCAATGTGCATTATGTCACTGCACTGAATTGCCTTCGCGTCAGAGCACCAGATTGAACACAAGTACTACCTTCCGCATATGTATGTCTCGAACAATAAACAAAGGTGGTGTTAAAATAATTTTTCTTCTGCATTTCTTCCACCGAGGAGGAGGGAGGAGGAGTGTCGTTGGGAGGAACCCGAGAGGTCTGCCTGCCTGATTAGGCGGCATGTTTCTCGGGAAGGGAAAGGTGGTGGAGAGGAGGAGAGGGTGAAGTGGAAGACCGAGCGGAATCCGCTCGGGGGGAGGATAGCTGGTTATAGGAAGGCAAAGTTTTCTTTTTCTTATTTTATCGGGTGTGGTGACGAAAAAATGCAATTGCATCCTGTAATTTGGAACTTCAAAATGGTTTGAATATCTGCTTTGGTGGTGAATGCCAGCAACAGTTTACTGCAATGCCAATCCTCAACTCGTTAACCAGAGGATCTCGTTGAAGTTCACCGTAGCGTCTACAGTCTCAGTAATGAGATAGCATATGTCTTTGGAACGTCACGGCCTACCGTGACAGTGTTCCGCTCAAGTTTCCCGCCGGTTTCTGTAGCGACGGGGGAGTGAAGGGCAGCTTCGGAAACGGGATGTCGTTCCCGACAATGCTATTTTTCGCTTCACTTGGCAATAGGAACCAAACATGACATCCTGGTCAGTCACGGGTGCACTGACTGCTGCCTAACGATTTAGTGATAGCAGAAAATGTTATATTCTGATAACAGACCAAGATGGGATTACATCACATGGGAATACAATTAAAATTAGTAGTCCTCAGCCAGGGTTTGTTACCGGAAAGTGGACGAGAAACGTTAAATACCCAAGTTGCGCAGGGACCGAAACGGAAACTCAAATATTTTCCTTACCTTTACCCGAAACCGAAACTCTTAACATGCATATAATAATATCTGTAATTCCTTCATACCTAGTAGAACAAGCGTGGATTTGAACCAGCTTCCCTCGTCATTGTTCTCTATGAATGCCGATACTCTTCCATCGAATTATAACTAACCACCACTCTCCTCTGTAGTTCCTTGAGGGTGTTAATAAATAATTAAAATTGCCTTCACGTCAGAGCACCAGATTCCACACACATGTGCTACCTTCCGCATATGAACACTAAAAAGAGTTTTTACTTAAATTTTCGTCTACGTTTCTTCTTTCAGTTTGTGTTGATCGAGTCAGTTTTGGGAACAGAATAGGAACAAGGCAGGGTTTCCTTTTTCTTTCTTTTTTCTGTCGGTTGTGGTAATGAAAAAAGCTCTAATTGCCCTTTTTTTAGCTTGGAAAGGAGAGTTGATTGTCAATAAAGCGTACGAATAGCAGTCTTTCATTCAAACACTTGCTCCAATTTTCCTTAAGTCCGTTATCTGTCGTTCTAAGGAGGACCCACTGCACGGCGAAACTGAGAGCAGAAGTACGAAACAGAAAGCGTACTCGGCATAACTTAAAATTGCTAAAATCCCCCAGAGTCGGGGAGCTAAAAATAACGACACAACGAACAACACTGGATGATGAATATGAACTACCGAACCGCCCAGTTTCTAACCCTACTCGGCATGTTTCAAATTATCTATAATCCAAGCGAACACGACTCTTTCCGAGGCAAATATATCAAAGTGGATTGCACTTTCCCCTTTTGGTTTGGGAGTTTCCTTCTGCATGAGATTGAGCCTCTTCTGGATGTTCGAGATTGTTCAGGCTGAATTTTGAAGAAAAAAAAAAAAAAAGGAACAAGAGCGTGGTAATTTTGCGCAACCCTCGTAGCTTGCAATAGTGCATCTACAGTCGGCATCGAAAGGGCTGGGAGAGCCGAACGAGTTGCTTGCGACGCTGCCATTGGGCCACTGTTCTGATTGCGACTTTCCACCTCGTATCAGCAGCGACATCAGCGGGCAACATGGCTGCCCCCATGAATACTGCGCCGTGCACGCTTCTGGTAAGAAATATACCGCAAGACGTCACAAATAATGAGCTACAACAAGTTTTTGGAGAAATTGGGCCAACAAAGCGTTGCTTCATCGTTCGAGACAAACTCAACCCTAAGGTTTTCAAAGGAATTGGGTACGTAACGTTCGCCGTCCGCGACGATGCTGAAGCTGCGTTGAAGCGCACCATCAAACTACATGATAATGCTCTTAGCGTTAAGATCGCACCACACAAATTCTCCAGACCCGTTGACAAAACTATCGAAGAGGAAAAGAAGCCTCAGCGCAAGCTGTCTAAAGAAGAAAAGAAAGCCAAACGGAAACGAAAGGCTAGACTTATAGTTCACAATCTTTCATTCAAAGCAGATGAAGACATTCTGCAAGAAACGTTCGGAAAATATGGACGAATCTCTGAAATCACCATTCCAAAAAGACCCGACGGCAAAATGCGAGGCTTCGCCTTTGTGCAGTTTGTTCAGACGAAGGACGCAATCAAAGCGATAAATGGGTTGAATGCAACGAGCATAGCAGGACGTCCTGTGGCCGTGGATTTTTCGTTGCCGAAATCGAAGTTCGAAAGTATTCGTAGCAAGAGTCAGGAACAAGGGACAAAAAGTGACAGTGAAGATGACGCTTCAGATGAGTGTGATGACCAAGACGACAATGACCGAGGTACGAAACAGGATGATAGTGCAAGTGATTCTGAGGAAGAGGATGAAGATGACGACGATGACATTGAGCGTGGAGACAGCGAGGACTCAGAACGTGAGAGTGAAGGTGATGAGGAGAGTGACGACGAAAGCGACGATGAAAACGAAAATCGCGAAACGAATCGCTTCGCCAAGCCGAGGAACCTGGGAAGTACCGTATTTGTGAGGAACCTTCCATTTACAGTGCAACAGGAAGAATTCCAGAAAGTGATGGAGGCGTATGGTACCTGTAAATATTGTCTTCTCTGTAGAGACCCCGCAACGGACCACCCGAAAGGAACGGCTTTCGTCTGCTACACGCAGGACGAAAGCGCAAAGAAGTGCATCGAAGCAGCCGGGGCTTCCGAAGGAATAGCGCTGGAGGGTCGTCGGTTGACGGTGACTCGCGCTCTCTCTCGTGAAGAACTCGAAGAAAAGACGAAAGCGGACAAGAAGAAAGAGAAGAAGGATCGCCGTAACCTCTACCTGGCTCGTGAGGGTCTCGTTCGTCCCGGAACCGAAGGGGCTCACAATGTGTCCGCGCAGGACATGGCAAAGCGGGCACGGCTCCAAGCCCGCAAGAAGAAGCTCCTCCAAAACTTGCACTACTTCGTGTCACAGACGAGGCTGAGCGTTCACAATCTTCCGCCGAGCGTCGACGATCGCAAGCTCCGGACCCTCTTCCTGCGGCACGCTCCGCAGGGTGCCCGACTGACAGAAGCTCGGGTGATGCGGAACCTCCAGACAGCCACTGCCGAGTCGAAAGGCTTCGGGTTTGTGACGTTCACTAAGCACGAAGACGCCCTCGCTGCCCTGCGGGAGGTGAACAACAACCCCGACGTGTTTGGGCCGAAGCGGAGGCCGATAGTAGAGTTCTGTCTCGAGAACAGGGCAGTGCTTGTGGCAAAAGAGAGGAGGCTTCAGCGGAGCAAGCAAAAGGCGAAGGAGATTCAGGCCGAGCAAGCGGGCCAGTCCGCACCCGACTCTGGCGCGGTTGAGCGAAAGCCGTTCATGGGCACCTTGGCCAATCGTAAAATGAAGGGGATGCCGACGCACGTGGGAGCTAAAGTGCGGACTAAAAAGGGGAGAAAGAAAAGTGTAGTGCAGAAAAAGGGAAAGGGTGAGGGAAAGGGAAGGCAGTTTAAGAGGCAGAAGGGAAAGAATGTCCAATCGGCCCACAAAAATCCTGATGCGTTCGGACAAACTGTTGAAAAGCACAAGAGAAAGTTGGAAGCAGCTGGTGGCAGTGGTGGTGGTGGTGGTAAACGGTGGAAAAAGTGGTTTCAGAAATAATAAAGCTCTACTCTCAATGTGTCAACGCTTCTCGTCAACTCCCAATTCTTTTACTTATAGTCCTATTCTCATAACGTACGTGTGACGCCCCTCCAGGGCACTTAACGTATCTCTAAATAAATAAATAAATTTGATGAAACAACACGTAAGAAAAAATCATTCACGTTTTCACCAATTCACGGCTACGTGAACTAGCTTGAAAACAAATCGCAGTAGGGGTCAGTTCTTAGACCAAGTCAGAGAGACCTCCGTTAAAATATATAACTCCTTTATACTTATTTACAAGTGTAAGCAATATCTGTTGTACACATCCACTTCAATCCGATTCCGAGTCGGAATCGTCCCCTGCCTTCATGACGTTTTTGTACAACGCACTTTCGACACCAGTCTTGTTGATCGCCATCAACGGATGCATTGCTGAACTGAGGCTCCAGAAGAGCTTGGGAAAAAGGATTTCTTGAGCAGCCAGCAGCTGTTTCACGCGATGCCGTTCCTGAAGTGAAAAAAGCCACATTTTGTTTCAGAAAATTCTTCGCTACTTCTGCCAACCGACCTTTGGTGCTTCAAAACATGCCGGGCAGTTCTCGGCTATGACTGGAAGTTTTCGCTGTAGTGGAGAAATGCGGTTTCTCAGTTCTATGGCGCCTGTTTCTATGTCTTAGGTAAAATATTTTGTTCGTAGGGTACCTGTTCGGCAAACTTTCTGAGGTCTTTCTCTCGAACGTAGACGAATGGCCGCGTCACACGTAAATCTCCTTCTCTGGAAATGTTACATAAATTATACATTTTCATTTTCTTTTGTACACGGGTTGTAACTGAAACCGGGGCCCTGCACGATCATTTCTATGTGTTAGTCTTGTACAGGAAATGTAACAAATGAATACGCAACTGCGCTAGAATTATTCTTACATAATTGTTATCATTAATAAATGTCTCATTACTCAAAAGGCAAGACAGAAGAAAACTACAAAAGTCAGCATGCTTTAGTTATGTTCAGCCTAGCAAAGAAATTGCATATAGATATTGTTGCTTCAGTAATTTAACAACAATGCAGTAAAATATAGTAAAGGAAATATAAGGTATCATAATTAGTACACTGTTTGACACAAAATCGTAACTAGAATCTCCAGTTTCTACACGAGCGGATGTGTGCAACAGGTCAGGGAGAACAAGGAGTAGCTAGCACACCAATCTTGAGCTAAGCATGACTATAAAGTATGTATAATAAAACAGACCCTTACTTGACTGTATAGTTCGCCTTCATAGTTCTTAAACGACCATTGTGGAAAATTGACATGACGAAGCTGAAAGGGAGCGTAGAACACGGTCGGATTTTGTGATGCACATAGTGTGCCATTCAACAACTGTACCTTTCTGTGAGGTCATCTAAGTGCTGACCGAGAGCCAAGACATTGTAACCTTCCCTCCGAGCACAGGCATAGATCCTGCCTCTCTTCATACGACTGCAGAAACTGCAGATGGATGTGCATTCTGGCAGTGCAGCTGCCTGCTCCACAATACCTTACAAACAAAAGAACAATGTCCTAGTCTGCCTTCATGTCTGCGAAAAGCGGTGCCCGCCAGCTACAGTGCAGTCTGTTTATAGTCAACATTGCAGGGCTTGCAAAACTTTGATTACACGTACCCACTAATCGAGTACAAGTAAGACTGCTCAATGAAGACCTTAGTAAAAGCTAGGAACACACATACGACTGACAAATGTGAGCATAACCTGCTGTCGAAGGGCATTATATTATTGAATATAAAGTGCCAGCAATACTGGCTGCCCTCCAATTGGTGTCACAGTGATCAAATGTAGGCAGGCCTGGTTGTTCCTATCACAGGTGGCTTTGTCTTTGACTCTTGGGGTGACAATTAAATGCCTTCTACGTGTCTAAGCACAAGCTTCCACATACATTGCTCTTCATAAAAATATGGGACACCTAGAGCTGCAAGGTATTTCTTCAGGGGCCTGGGGTCGTAGGATGAACTGCCAGGATCCACCGTCACAGCCCCCAAGTTGAAGTTAATTCCCTGTAAATGTGAAGAATTTTGTAAGCCAACTGTTATCGATCGACTGATAGTAGATAAGCCTGTACCTTATTCTTCGAATAGTGCTGATACTGTTTCATTGTGTGCAGTAGTGACAGAGAGTCCTTCCCGCCGGATAGGCAGACTAAGACTCTATCTCCGTTGACGACCATGTTGAATTCTGTCACAGCCTTTTAGAGAAAGCATGAGATATGGCTCATGAAGTCATGATTCAGGAATGAAACACTCATTTTTTATACCTTCAAAAATGGTTTAAAGATCTGCTTTGGAGGTGAATGCCAGCGGCAGTTTACTGCAATGCCATTCTTCAACTCTTGAACCGTTGGGTCTGCAGTCTCAGCAATGAGACTGCATGTCTTTGGAACGTTACTGCCTACTGTGACAGGAGTTCTCGACTCTGATGGCTCAAACTTTCCAGACTGTTTCTGTAGTGACGGGGGAGAGAAGGGCAGCTTCGGAAACGGGATGTTGTTCCCGACCATGAGATTTTTGGCTTCACTTGGCAGTAGGAACCACCTCAATTTGGCAGCCTCGGAGTCAAACATGATGTCCTGGTCAGCCATGGGTGCTCTGAGTGCTGCCTAGAGATTTAGTGGTAGTAGAAAATGTTGTACTCTGACAATAGACCAAGTTTTTGGAATAATAAAGTTTCCGTTCTCACCTTGGTAGCACTGTCGTAAACACTTCTTGCCTCCAACAGGATCTCCTGGGAAGCAAGGAGCATGTTGAACACTGCTCAGATACTCTGCGCTCAGGTTTGAGTGTTTCTCGTTGATCGGAACGGCAGTAAACAAATGCTAAGGCAGCTTTCTTAAGTTCCATAATTCTTCTACAATTTCCATAGTTGGTTCAGGATTTTGTTGGATTATATTGCCAGCTGTATGCTACTTGATTGGATTTACAACTTGCTTTATGCTAATAAAGAAGGAGGCACACAATTACAGGGATTTTCCCAGCATCCACCCCCCCCCCCCCCCCAAAAAAAAACCTTGCAACACCCCCGAAAAATACCGGTCACGAAAGACAAAAATGCCACAAAAGCAGCAGACATGTACCACGTTTTCATAAGCTTTTAAGAGCCGTCTTTATAAGCCGCTTAAACACATTTAGAGGAGATAGTCGTCTGTTCTGCAACACTCATGAGGATAGCCATAAATACACTGTAGCATACGACGTATGCCTACCTGGTAACTCGCAGGACAACCCTGGATGTCATCTTCAGGTGTCCCTCCTTTCTTGTAAGAGAACTTCCCTTCTAAGTAAGAAATAGATCCCAGCCACCTCCTGTCCTTGAAGACCTGAAATTTCGGCAAGAAATACGTCTCCCGTGGTTCAAGCGCTCAAGGACGGCTATGCCGCTGGTATAACGGACCTGGTGTCGCATGTGCTTCCACTCCCCAGTCTCCGGATTAAAGTTGTACTGAGGCAGTAAAGTCCAGCCATGCTCAGAAATCTCTTTTACTGCGCTTAGCACGAAATCAACTTCATCATCAGGCATGAAGAAAGGTAGGTTGAGCCTGACGAAACCGGGACGCAGCACCTCTCGTTCCGAGTACTCCATGTACCTTCTTAGGTGAGTACGGTCCAGCATTCTAGAGATAGGCAAAGGTTTACGTGTCTTCTGCATTCCCTAGTGCGCGATATATACCTATTCTCTGCAAGCAGTTCTTCGTAGTGCAAAGCGAGCTGTTCGTCGATTCCCAACAGGTCCTGAGCGTAAGGTCCAGCACAGGCACATCCTCCCCTGGTCTGTATCCCATACAGGTCATTCAAAAGTGCGCAAACAAAGTTGTGATGAAGGAAGAGGCCGGACTTTGGATGTTGAATCAGGAAGGATAGGATCGGCAACCGTCGCACCGTTGTGCTGCCGAGGACCACCAGGTTTCGGCTGTCCTTCCAGGCGTTAAATGCCTTCCTAATGTTTAAAACAAGAAAGAAATATGATGCATCAATTGAACAACTTCCGAATTTGTGATTCCAGTGATTCTCCCAGCACCCCTCCACCCCCCCCTAACATCCCCCAAAATTTGTCGAACACCCCCCAGGAATTGCTCATGACCCCCCCTGAGAAAAGCCCTGGGTCACATCATACATGACGTCACAGGACCTGGTCACATGGTTGTCAAGTCATGCGAGACCATCAGGTATTATGTCACCCCCCCCCCCCCCCCCCCCCCTAAAAGAAAATCCTAGAAAAATCACTGTGTGATTCCTTCAAAAAATTTCTGCAGTGCCGTGAAATATGCCAGAAAAAAAAAGTTTTTTTGAATGTTTTGTGTCACCCTGGCACACATATTTGGACATGCACAGCCATCTCGTACCCAGGTATATCCTACGGGTATTTAAAGAGCTGCCGAGAGTACACCATATGACATTGCCGTATGCGTTGTGCATCTCCGTTTACATTATGCTAGCAGAACAACCTTTCAGTGGCTTCAAAGTTAGCAAAGTTATAGTATTTCGAATGTACCTGCACAGCTCTTCTTCCCTAAGTTCCAGCGCTGATGGGTCGATAGAATCCTTCAACTGGAAGACAAGTCCACAACGGATGGCACCTACAATGGATGGAGTTCCACCTTCTTCGCGCATCTCGATTTCTTTCAGGTACCTGTGACCCGTTCTTGACACCTGGAACAACAGCAAGGCAACCGTCACTACCTTGCACGCAGAGCACTGTCATTTACACTAAGAAAGTAAGACGACCTACAAAAAAGACAGATCCCCCGCCACAACTAGATGGTACGGCATTTGCAAACAGACTTTTCTTTGCGATTAGCACACCTGGAAAAAAAAAATGGTACTCACAAAAGTGCACTCACATGCAAAATGTGCAATCTCTTTTTCTTTTGCGCGTGCAATGTTACACACAGCCATACCTGGTGTGTCAGGTCCGCCAACAAATTTGTGGGGAGAAATGAAAATAGCGTCCTTGTATGCCAAGCTTTGATCTATACTGAAACACAATTATTGGCGCAAATATTGTAGTTAGTGTTGAATGTTACCTCACTGCAGCTGATGGGGATCAACTTTTATTGTGATTACGTGGAAGCCCTATCTCATCCGACACTCAAGAAGTAGTATAACGGAGTAACAAAATGTTACAACTGCACTAGCATGTGGTAAATGCTGTTGAGGATGTTTTCTTATTACCTTGGCACAACTGGGTTCATGTCAACTTGGACGTAAGGAGCAGCTGTGGCGTAGTCCCAAAACGCTAGGGCTCCATATCGATGCAACAGGATTGTGATTTTGATGTCGTTCGTGAGGATTCCAGTAATATTTGACGCCGCAGAAAAGCAACCGATCAGCTTCCGTGAACTTCCTTGAAATTCCTACAAGCCAAAATATTTTAGCTGTGATCCTCGTTTACAAAGACGTGTGTTGAATTGGTTCTTTCTTCTTTTTTTTTGTTTTCTTTGTCAGCATCATTTTAGAATCGGGGTACCTTCAGCTTCTCTTCAAGGTATTCACCGTCCAGAAGTCCACTTTGAGTTTCAGGTATCCTAATAATCTGAACGGGAAAAAAAATTTAGAAGGAAATTACATGAGTGCCTCGATGAATAAACCGAACACTATACAACTATACAACAAACAATAAAGACACCACCCAACGTAGACCACTCTTGCCATACCTCGGCACTTGTCTCCCTCCATGGTAATAATGTTGAATGGTGCGCAAATGTGTCAACAAAGACTACCTGAAAAAAAAAAAAAAAGTTTACTGGTATATTCTGAGGAGCCGGCTGATAAGTATGCAACCATACCGGAGCTTTCTGCAGGTCGAGCGCATTGATCAGTTTGTGTACAGCGCCTGTCACGCCAGTGCCAGCGAATATGACAGAATCACTTTCACTGGCGTTCACACTGCTGCGGACAAGGTCCCTACGAAGCGAGGAGAGAAAAAAGATAAAGCTCTCATGAAGTACTGGTACTGTATCGTTTATTAAGAGACAGCATTTACCGTGCTTCGTGTCTGAAAAGCGTTGACTGCAGCGCTGTCACGGATGTAGTAGTGTGCGTATTGCCGTACATCGGTAGAACTTCTTTCACAATGAAGTCCTCAATGAATGAGAGAGATTTTCCAGATGCTGTATGGTCGCAGTAAGTGACTGGAAATCGAAAGTTCAAATGTTACTAACAGACTGGATAGCTCGTTGTGTATTAGGCTGCGGAAATTTCACCAACCTGGTCTGCGTCCGAACGGACCGACGAAAGTGGCATTCCTACCAATTATGCTGTCGTAAATATAACTAAAAAATTCTTTGTCACTGACAAGCTTCTTCGCTTTCACTTTCTTCTTAAACGATTCTACAACATAGGAGTCCGGAAGATCATAGAACTTGCGGTCAGCGTGGCGCTTTGTCGCATCACACAGTGCGTCGCTTGCCATCGTGCGTGCGTTTTTTGGCAGCTCCACACGAAGGCAGCCTTCCAAGACAGAAAACAGACTTGGACAACGGAGGTACACCAGTTTCTTAAGTGTCATGTGTTACATAGAAGTATCAACACATAATTACAGGCACAACTGAAGTGCTACACCAATGCGATATTCGGGCACATGCATTTTCGCAGCAGACATCCCAGGATGGCGATGTCGATGTGAAATTCGCAAAACGGAATCAACGGAACTTCGTAGCTGCGTAGCGACATGCGACATCGCCGTCGTCCGTACCCCATGGAGTACATAACATACCATCCATCTCGCGAGTGCCATTGCGGGATAAAGTGAGGCTGGTGAGGCGCTGCACCTTTTCGCGTCATCAAACGTCACGAAATGTCACAATGTTTACGTCATAACACGAGTTCTTTACCCTCCTCTACCGATTGGCTCCTATGGCCACTACCTCGGTCTTTGAGCGCTGATTGATCGGTTTGAAATTGTGAACTTTCCGTGTCGCGCGCAAGCCAGTGACGTTGTGTCGGCTCGCGACCATCCGAAGCAGGGATTTCCACATACAAACCCCAGGGTGTGTGTGCACCCTCCCTAAACTTTTTTTTTTTTTTTTTTGCCACACCAGCCCTGAAATTTCTGGGATTGCCCAATACGTCTCGACTATCAATATATGTACCCTCGAGATGCTAGGACAGCCCAATAGGTATTTGCTTACTCTAAATCTACACTACAAGCCATTGAAACACTGGCATATATGCGACCAGTGGTTTATCCAAAGTGGTGTCTAAAGCGGAGATAGCAAGGGGAGTGCAGAAAAAGAGAGTTAGGAGGGTGTTGCCAAACAATTGGTCCTGAGGTGGGTGGGGTAGGGGGAGCTGCTGCACAAATCAAGGTCTGCCCCCATATAGTGGTGGACATGTTAATGGCTTACTGGCAGACTTGTACAAGATACTCACAAAAAGTATTTAAGTTACCCACTTACTTAGATACGCAATACTTCAATTACGTTATCGAGCCGTGAGGAGGAGGCCCGGGCGTTGCCCATCCCCCAAGTTCTCTCTCCTAGCCTTGCAGACTAGTCCACCAGTTCCAGCTCCAATGCGTACTGACTTTCTTCCCACATCTATGCTTGCAAGAGTGGATCTAACGCTCGCTTGCTGGATGCCACGAAATACCTGGGGCGCGTTGCTGGCCAAGTCATCACAACGCCACATCGTAACGCCACTCGCCGTCGCCACCTCCCTCGCGCAGCGTAGCGTAATGCGTATGATGGCCAGCAACAGGTTTTCAGCAACAGCGTTTCAGGGAGCTGTGATGACAAAGGACACGTGCCGGCTCGGTCGCTATAGCAACAACGGCGTATGGCGAGACGCGGAGCACGCCAGCAACTCGCCCCTGGTTAGGACGCTGCATTAGTTCGCAGCACGACTCAACATAGCTTTCACAGCACAGTGGAATTATACTGTTTGCGGCAAGCACCGACCGACAGTCTGACAGAGCTGACCACCGGAACCAATAAATGAATATGCGTCCCTCTAGCATCAATATTGGCAACTAAGAATGTGCTGCTTGTTGCAGACACTGAAGAGCAGACATGTGGACTCTCCCCCATTACAGTGCAAAGGAGGCCAAGGACAAGCGTCAGAACAGCTCCGCAGGTCTTTGAGCAACAGAAAGAAATGCCACATACCATGCAATAGTATCCTGAGAAAAACCACAGACTGAAAATGTAACTAAGCAAACACTTCTTTGAGATTTCTTCTGCAGACGAACTGCAATGTTCAACAGTTTCCTTTCTTGTAGTAAATATAATTGCACAGTTTGGTGTTACACACGCGGGTTTTCTTTGCTGCATATCATGTGCTGTTTGTTAATACGACACAATTCACTTTATGATCGATACCTGCTGGAACAGTCGTGGTCATTATTAACGAGGTTGGACTGTATTTCTGAAAGCATCTTCAACATGTGAACATCTTGAGCACGTGCCGCAAGAAAGCAACACAAATATAAACTCGTAGCAGTTGCGTAGACGTTGCCTTGCACTCCAACTTCACAGCCACCCCAATATCCCGGAAATAACAACACATCGAAGACACGGTTTTCTTGTCAATGCATATATTTTATAGCTTTTGTAAGAAAGCAAATACATTTTTCTCTCAAATCACGTCGCCCTCGGTTGTCGAGCGGCGCACATGATTGTTCACACTCTTTTCTAACGTGGAAAAATATTTACATTTATGTACAGCATCGCGGTGCATAACAACACGATTGGCTAACAAAAAACACAAGCTTTATATAGCATGGGGAAGGGGGGGGTTGAGGCAAGAGAGGAATGCTGGTCCAAGCCACCTCACTAAATGTGCAAGCGTGTCAACAAAGTGAACAACAGACACTTGTTTTTTGCTAACAGCCGGGGGGGAGGGGGCATTCGTACATGGCCCGCTCGACCCCACAAGACGAGTTTGAGACTTTTAAAAAAGAAAAGAAAAAAGCGTGCGTATTCTCAACGTGTGAGAGGAATGGTGCATAGACGATATCTACCACGAATCGAATACATGAGTGGGGACGAAAAAAAAAAAAATGGCTAAGTAGAGGAACAAAATGCAACTGAGAATTTCTCCTTCTGAACCGTCAGCCCACTGGTTACCTCGCTGTGTTTGCGCGACCTTACAAATAAATAGTTATTTACTTTCTACTTTGTGACAAGACCGACTTTGCACGCACGCGTCCATCAGGTGACGGTGGTGCTTTAAATAGCGTTTAAATATATATTACACCGTTCCGTATAAATTAAGGAAAAGCTGGGGGGGGGGGAAAAAACAAGGCAGGCGGAAATGCTCTTTGGGAGGGGCCAGAATAATCTATGGATCGAAGGTTGGGAAAGCAAGAGAAACAAAAGCAACGTGGGCGCGGCTCAATAAATAAGTATGAGGTCGATGCAACGCGTCTCACATTTTCATTCCCGTGTGCTGTGAGCTCAGCTCAAGTCAGACGCGGGGACTTTATTAGCACTTTGAAGGAAAAAGCTGCATAAAGCACTCTTCGCAGTAAAAAGGCATCTCGAGAAACAGCGCGACAAAACTAAAAAACGTTAATCCCCTGTCGTAGATTTCTTTTTTTTTTTTCCCCCTTTTAGATCCGAACTAAAACGTAACCTTCCTACGGCGTATTCGAGAAACAAAAAACCCAGTCTTAATTTTGGTAAAGCTAAAAAGTGCTAACAGTTAAAAGTAAACAAGAAAAAAAAAAAAAAAAAGTCATATTGCAGCTCTACCCATACAAAGGCACAGGGCAACCGAGAGACGGGGGGCTACGGCACACCGCTCCGGCCATGTTTTTTTTTTTCTTCTTCTTTTTCTTGCGAGTAACAGAGAATGTGCACACACACACACAATGTTACGCCAGCATAGTTTTCTGTTTTCGTCATTGTTGCTGTTCGATTCTGTAAGATCAGTAGTCGCTCATTTCGTGCGGAACAAAAAAAAAATGGGGAAGAGCTGCCGCGTTTAGAAACTCGCAGACACGTGCACCTGGGATGTGTGAAGACAGCAGAGATCCCAATTGCATCCCAAATTTTGCAAAAAGCCTTCCCCAAATTAAAACAACAACAAAAAAATGCATCTGGAAGCTTTCACGAGAAATCATAAAATTACGCGTTTCTAAAAACTCCGCTTTCATTCTCACCGCCGCAGAATTTTTGCGGGCAATTTGTGCATGCTCCTTCATCATTTCAAATAAAAGGTAACAGAGCTGTTGCGTTGGGTAGCGAGAGGGGATGTATGGGGGAAAGAAGTTTTTTTGAGGCTTTGGCATGGAAACGTAACAGACAGGCGCAGCAGCTTCCATTGTATTCCAAGGAATATACAAATATACACACTTTTATTTTGTTTTGTTATATGTATAAATATATAGATACACCAAACAAGAGTTCAGCCTCACCGACGTACCTCACACGGCCTTTCGACCTCCACCTGACTTTTTTTTTTTCTCTCTCTCGCTGTTGCAATGTGCAAAAATAGGTTCTGCCCACGTTGTGTATGTGTGTGTGTGTGTGTGTATGTATGTGGCGATTTCCCCAATCTCAAAAAATACATTACTTCTTTTCCATACAAGCACATCAAGTATCTTGAATGTATACTCGGTATACAGAGAACATGGCCCTTATCACCAGGTTTGATTGGCTGATGAGACAAGGTTTAACGGCTCAGGATTGGACAGTCTAATCTCTAGTAACGGCACAGTGAAAGGGTCTGGGTGGGAGGAGGGGGGGGGGGGGGAGGAGGGTGATGGATGAGGCCAAACACTTCTGCTGTACAAAACTGAGGACCTTCAGTCAATGGTGACTGTGAAAGGGAAAAAAAAACAAAAAAAACTGTCAAGCTTGCAAAAAAAAGAAGAGGAAAATAACAGCTTAGGCTACATTTGCCCTCAAATCCTTCTGGACAAAAAAGAAAAAAAACCTGCATAAACTGACTCCTTTCCATTTCTCCTGTGGCTCTCACTTCTTGTAACGCACACGCACGTGTCTTTATATATATACATTATGTATAGTACATTGCTTTCTCTACTGACTTTTCAACCCAACAACATTTTCTTTCCGATGCAAAAAAAATCAGAGAGAGAGAGAGAAAGAGAGACAGTCTCCGTTGCACGAGCTAGGCTCAACGGCCAAAACATTGCTTCTCAGTTATTTACAAAAAAAAATACAAAAAAGAACTTCATATGTACATGCACACACACCAATGGAAAGGGGGGAGGAAATAACTGCAACATGGGTTGGGGGGAGGAACAACAGGATAATATAACAACGGGAGGGGGAGAAGAGCCGCTTGTTCGGTAGTCATCACGTTGCGTCCTGTCCGGGCAGTTTGTTGCGCAGGCGGAGGATGCCCTCCCGAACGTACTTCACCAGTTCCGACGACGAGCTGTGAAGCGTCAACTTGCCACCACAGACCTTGTCCAACTCTTCGAAGAAATCTGCACGGCACGAAAGTATTGCATGTGACGTGGTATTGCAAGGCTAGAGATGCAAAATTTCCAGAAATTTTTTTCCAATTTTTTTTCAATTTTTCAAATTTTTTTTCAAAAAAATTAGAAAAAATGGAAACAAACGCGGTTACTGCTGAGTTGTAGCATTGCCGGCCAAGCCACAGCGTACAATGAGCTAGAAACTTTAGTAGTGTTCACCCTCGGGGCATAAATGCAGATCAGAGCATCCCATGAGACTGCTGTCTACCCAGCGATAGGTAATTGGAACAACCCGCCCACTCCGACCAGAACTCCGACATTATGTGAACGCGGTGGCGATTGCTTGGAGCAGCCAGACGGAGCTCTAAGTTGGTGGTTGTTGGCGGATCAGAGGCACCTAAGGCACTGTTGGCGGGTTGGAACGCATCGAAGGCCCGAAAATTTACGTTTTTGAATTTTGTCGCCTGGAAATTTTGAGCTATTTTTCCGGAGCTGAGGAAAAAAAAACGAAAAAAGAAACACTTTTTTTGGGAAATTTTTCGTTTTTTAAGGAATTTTTTGGGAAAATTTGGGGAATTTGGGAAATATTTGGGAAAAAACAAATTTCCGGGGCTTGGCATCTCTAGTCAAGGCACGATGAACGCTTACTACATTCTAGCTTGGTTTTGCAAGCTTTTAGTTTGTAAGCTGCGGAAATGTGGCGAGGGTGCCAAACAGCGAGATTAAGATGCTTTAGGTGACAATGACTTAGTGTTAAGGAACTCTCAACCCCTGCACATCTCTTCCCCTCCTACCTCTCCTCATCTACACATTGGGAGGGCGGGGTGTCATGGCATTATGTGGCAAGACAACTATGATTATGAGCGATGCCACACCAGTCTAATCAGTGTGTATGTTCCTTAATATTCTTCAATGTGTGTCAAAATCATTTCAGCACACAGTATTTATAGAACCTGAAGTTTTGGGGGTTTTACCCGATTCTTCCCCAAATGTGCACCCCGAATTGCAGGTTGCCTCTTTAGGGCGAAACCCGATTTTTATCCGGCAAATTGCCCTTACTGAGACGTCTGCAGCAATGCACACTAACTTGTTTAGCAGCAAACGCAGTTACATCACCATTTGTACCAGACCAGTACAGTTAGTCTGAGCAACTGAGCAAGATTTCTCCCCGAATTTAGCGTACTGGAAGTTTTTTTTCACCCGAATTCGCGTGAATTTAGAACACACGTTTATTTGGCCGATCTTTACCCCCCCCCCCCCCCCCCCCTCCGAATTTAGAAAAGAATATTTCCCGAAAGCTTCAGGCTCTACTTGTAAGCGTGACACACATTCAAAACGCACCTGTCAAATGATTATGTGCCACGAGGTAATCCGCTTGCTCCCATAAGTCATGACAGCGGTGAAGGTTGGTCAGCGTTGCGCTCTGTCGCTGCAGCATCAGGTACTGAGCTTGCGGCACGGCCACCGAAGGAGGTTGAAGCGGAGCAGGGGCTCCCCCACTTGGGGCCGACCCCCCGCCGGTCCCTCCGCCGCCGCTACTGCAGCTGCCGTTTTTGATGCCGTTGGTACTGCCCAGTTCACTGCTGTAGCCGCTGCTCTGAGATCCGACACTGCCCGCGGGTGAAGGTGTTGGAGAGTGTGGAGACGGTTGGCACGGTGACGGCTGCAGGCGTAGACCACCACCGTTCTGTGCTGGACTTGCCATTTTGCCAGGGTTAGACTGCGGAAGAAAAAGGTGGTGGGGGGAAAACGTTGGCCACGTACAGTACGCACAACAGAAATCCAGCTCTGGGAAAGATTACAATTACCGCATATTCACACAAGCGACATGCTCACGGAATATTCCGGCGGAAGAAGCGAAAAAACACTGCTCACAGAGACGAAGTTCCGTCCCGTGTTATGTTGAGCATTCACACGGTGCGGAACATCGGGGAATATTGGGAGTGGCGTACTGCACATTTAGCAGACGACACCGTCAGCGTGTTTTCCTGTCGTCTGCTACGGAATATCTTGTGACTGTGTAGCAGGATATTCCCCACGGTTAGCAGTGTACGTGAAGACGTGACGTTGAGCGCTCGCGCTCACGTGACACGAGCGACATGCTCACGGAATATTCCGGCGGAAGAAAAAGCGAAAACACTGCTCACAGAGACAAAGTTCCGTGCCATGTTATGTTGAGCATTCACACGGTGCGGAATATCGAGACTGGCGTACTGCGCACTTAGCAGACGGCACTGTCAGGGTCTTTCCCGTCGTCTGCTACGGAATATCTTGTGGCTGTGTCACAGGATATTCCCCACGGTTCGCAGTGTACGTGAACACTGACGCTATGACGTTTTCCGCTTCTGTGGGGAGTGTCGCCCGTGTGAATACATGGTTAGAGCCTGAAGTTTTCAGGAAATATTTTTTTTCTAAATTCGGGGGGTAAAAATCAGGTAAATAAACATGTGCAGTAAATTCGTGCGAATTCGGGTGAAAAAAACTTCCAGTATGCTAAATTCAGGAAGAAATCGGGCTCAGTAGTGGTACAAATGGTGACGTAATTGCATTTGCTGCCAAACAAGTAAGTTAGTGCATTCCTGCAGACATCCCAGTGAGGGGAATCTGCCGGCTAAAAATCGGGTCTCACCCTAAAGAGCCAACCTTCAGTTCGGGGTGCAAATTCGGGGGAGGAATCGAGTAAAAACCCTAAAATCTTCAGGCTCTAATTACAATGTTTGTTACAACAAGGAGAAACTAATGTCAGTGCTCACCTTCTGAAAATCACTGAGGGCACGAAGGTTTTTCCTAACTTCATTTTTTCGTAGTTTGTAGAGCTTCTGGTAGAGCAAAGACTGGCACCGGAGGCTAGGGAAAGAGAACCATAAAGTACGTGTAGCTATAATTTCACCATCACGATTCTAATCAGGTTGGAAGCGTACACTTGCCACTGAGATATACTCACCTAAGAATGGCTAGCTTATTGTCGATGCTACTTAATACATTGTTTTGTAGTTTTTGGAACTTTGGTGAAATGTGCCTGTGGAAGACAAGAAAGAAATAGTTACCACTGCAGTCTCACTGACAGGATGCACGTGCAACCAAACACATAGAAAGCAGGGAAAGCAGGGAACACATATTTGCCAAACTAAACTATGTGCTCTATTCGTAACACGAGCTGTTCCTCTTAAAGAAGATTCAGGTCCACTGAGGAAGGCGGGAAACTAAGGCCCACAAATAAGCCATTCACACAGAGCAGATAAATTTACTCATGCCCTGGGACATGCCCCACGTGTAATTTATTATCATTTTGTACAATGACAGCCATACCCAACCAAACATGCTACTAACTGACTAACAGCCACAGGCATGAACGAACGACGTCCATTTGTTGGACGTGAGCAGAAATTGAACGGCACGGGGCAACATAGCAAGTGACAAAAAATGTTGTTTTTCCAGGAATGTTCTATAGGAATCTCTCTGCAGAGGAATGAGACCTTGAGTCTCAGTACCGAACTGAACATGGGTCTCTGCGTGATTATCTCGGAGAAACGCAGTTTCATACACGACCATTTTGACACAGTGTGGCCCTGCCCCGAGCCTCTCAATTCCCGACAACATCAACTCCGCCACCGAACACTGTTACATGCACATGTAATAGCCACAGACATGTTCAACATACTAAATGCCTCGTTCCCATGCAGCAGGGTGGCAATCTCTAAACAACAACATAAAGAAAACAAAGTGAGATAAAGTGAAGCAAGGAACTCTGTAAATGTTTTGCGCACGTGCACACGTTGCTTCTCGCCTCAGAGGCGCAAAGGAAATTCCGGGCACATTTAATTCCTGGAGCTTTACGTGAATGATCCACATGGAATGTGGATTTTCTAGGGGCATAATGTGGTTCATCATAGTGGTTATCAACAAGCTGAAACAATTGGGGTGTTCTAGGGAACAACAGAAGCCTTCTGAATCCGACCCTCTCTCACCGCCAGCCAATCAGTGCGCAGCAAGTTGAGTCGTGGAGGGGTACATTTTACGGATGCACGACTCGCAGAAGCTGAAACGAGTTTTTTCTCCAGACACTTCTTTCAAGTATAATTAGAGCCCGAAGTTCTAGGGTTTTACCCGATTCTTCCCCGAATTTGTACGCCGAATTGAAGGTTGCCTCATTAGGGTGAAACCCCAGAGTTTCACCCGGCATACCACCCTCACTGAGACGTCTATACGAATGCACACTAACTTGTTTGGCAGCAAATGCAGTTACATCACTGCTTGTACCAAACCGGCACAGTTAATTTGAGTAACTGAGCGCGATTTATCCCTGAATTTAGCATACTGGAAGTTTTTCCACCCGAATTCGCACGAATTTATAGCACATTTATGTTTACTTACCCGATTTTTACCACCCAAATTTAGAAAAAAAAACTATTTCCAGAAAACTTCAGGCTCTAAGTATAACGGTAGTTGTCAACCATCTAAACACTACATGGCTGTTACATGAGCATGCCCAAAAGAAACAGAAAAGGAGAAATAAGGATGTAATGTTTACTTCAGGTGCACATACTTGTGGGAGGAGGCTGCCCACCTGATGAGGGAGAGTGTCTCTTTGTACATGGTGTAGACTTTGTCCAAGTCAGCATGGTTGCGCTCCATTGAGCTGCCGGTAAGGATAAAAAACAGCACCGCCTCCAGGTACTTCATGGACTGTACAGTCCGGTCCGTCTCCTTGTCAGCCTGATGCTTCAGGTTCTTGGCCTCAGCCAAGTAGTAGTCTGATGAATAACTCCTGCACAGAGAGATCACTTTTATGACACACACGTACAAGGCCGTATGCCTCTTCTCCCCGCAAAAAACACCGTTAGGCAATTGACTGCGTCAAACGCAAATTTTGCAGGTTACTTACGGGACATACGGGAAGTGTGATTCCTGCACAATAAAAGTCAACCGGTATTTGGTGCAACCACCAGCTGCCAATGCAGGGATAAGTCCATATCTTGCAGAGCCAATCCAAACCAATCCAACAACCAAACTAACAGTACTGATGTATCCATAATGGGCCACGCCAAGGCTAGTTTCAGCGTCAAGCTGAAAATCCACTATTCGCAATGCAGTTTACTTTGATAAGTGGTTTAAGTGCCACCTTACTACTTACTTGCAAGTAGTACTTTTAGGGATTTCAACCCTTGCCCCTTAAGAACTAGTTGCTACATTATGTGCAGACATTACATCATATGGCTCACTAACTTCTTTCTTAGATGGGTAGAAATCCAGCGAACCGGTAGAATGTAGGAAGGGAGTTGCCTCAGGACAGAAGCCGCCGATATTTCGTACAGAGACTGTTCGCCCAGAAGAAGAACAGTCTCTGTTCGAAATATCGGCGGCTTCTGTCCTCAGGCAACTCCCTTCCTAACTTCTTTCTTAGCATTTGACTGCACTATGCATAAACCTTAAAACAAAAAAAACGTACTCAGAATTCGCACTGCCATACCTGAATGGAACCACACTCCCAGTTACCAACCGATCAACGAATATCGTTGCAGACATGAAACTGGCCATGCCGGCACAACACACAACCACCACATCCGAAATTTACAAACGTATTATACCGAAGAATTCAATTGTCTCATATATTTGCCAACCCGAAGAAAGTGAGGCTTGCCGAGACTCACTTTGTATCGAGGTCTCGATGCATAGTCCCAGAAAGTAGCTGCGGGTTTCGACTCCACTCGGAGGTTTCCTCCTTCGGCTTGAGGGTGGGATTGAGCTGCCCGCCGCTACCGCCGCTTGTTCCCCCAGGAGTTTCGTTTGCCTTGCTCGGCTCAGAGCTTGATAGCAGCCCATCCCACAAGTGGGCCTGTTAAGTAGAGTCACGTATAAAGAAATTGCTCTCCACTGTTATCATACGGAATGTAAGAGCTGAACGCTGAGGTTGCGAATCCACACAACCAGGGGGAAAGCATCCAAAAGCACTACCTTGAACGTCAGCTATCAGCTCAGTTACATTTTTGCCTAAGAAGCAACTTTTCTCAGAGAACACGCCACATGGGAATGTCATGATTCTAGTTGCATTGCAAAAAAAACAAAAACAGGAGGCATAGATTGTTTTACCACTAGAGTGCAAGGTGCCTATGCCTAACAGCAGACCATTGTGATGTGTTTGTTTTAATGAATCAGCAGCTTGTGTTTGAACATTAGGCACTGGTATTCTATGCCAGCCTGAGAATAAGAATGCGAAATGTAAGAATGCCAAAATGTAAGAGTTTTCTTGATATTCACTCATTATGTGATGCTCATTAGAACGTTTTAGCAGATCATGATGTCATCATTAGGAGTCTTATTCCAAGCATAACACAGACACTAAGTCAACGACAGCTCTAGTCACACTGCGAGACCGTCGGTTCGGACAGGTGGCACAAGATGAACTCATCTCTGCAAATGGCATGTTAAAACTGTCTAATACAATGCCTAGTGATGAGGTCTGATTGATTCATATTACAAGCTTCCAGCGCTTGGGCTCTATCCAGTAAGCATTTATGTTTTACAAATTTGGCTCGGACATGTGCAATCACACCTATATCGGTATTCCACCCAAGAATGGCACAAAATGTGGCCCACCAACCTTAACAGCTACCCACTGCGGGGGGGGGGCTAAACTTGCCATTCTTGCGTTGAACATGACTATAGCACGTACATCTTAGTGCTTGTGTGCATGGCACAAAGCATGTTGCAAAATGTAACCCCCCCCCCCCCCCCGAGACTAGGGAACACGAAGGGACAGACACAACACGAAGCTGTGTTCGACACTTCGTGCTGTGTCTGTCCCTTCGTGTTCCCTAGTCCCAGGGTTTGTACATTATGCATCATCTTCACCAGCTCACTTGCTTCCTAGCCATTTTTTCATTGTCAAAGCATGTTGCTTACACACATTCGCAGCATTAGTTGTCCCTGCAACTTCCCCACCTTCCACACCAGTTTTAACAAGTCCACATACTCCTCATGACCTCCGTTACCACACCACATACAGGCTCCCATTCCACACCTCTAATTGATAGAAATTGTGTCAACATACCCCAAACAACACAGAGATTCAGTCATGAAACAAGCACGTTATCCTTTAATAGACACTTTAATATAGCTAGACATAATCCTGCTCAAACATATTTAGCTGGGCGAGAAGTTCAACTTGCGCAGCCCCGCGGAGGTGAGCTGGGAGCCTCCGCAGCCTGTATTCAATCATGTTGCCAAAAGCACGACATTCATCTATCTCCAGAGCAGTCACTACTTGAGCAGCAGCAGTGAGGCCCTTCAATACAGCCACCCTCTTGTTGAAGGAGTTTCGTTTGACTGCAGATGTCTCCTTATGACACGAAAGTCCTCCTGGATCACTGCAACGTTTTTCTTGCTTCTCCCTCACGCACGTGTCACGTTTTGTGCCGGATTTTTCTGAGCCCGCCCGCTTCTTCGTGGATTTAGAAATTGGGGCAGAGGTACCATTGCTCGTGTGCAAAGTTCCCTGCATAAAGGCATCAACAACACATGATGGGTAATGTGAACCACGTGCAAGTGTAACCTATGCAGACTCTTGGGAGAGGAGAAGTGGTTCATGCTCCTACAGGCTGGACTACAACATGCATGACATGCAACCCATATAGTGATGAGCCATCACTCTCAGATCGAAGAAATTGTAGTAGATAGGGGTGACTGCAACAAATGTGGATAAAAAAAGGCAAGATTTCTTTACTTTCTTTCTGGAGTTCACTGGGTGAATGTCCAAAATGTTATCCTGTTGCCTACTTGTTACCCTGAGGAGCCCCCCGACTAACATCCTCAGCCTGTAGAGGGCATCAGGACAAGCCATTAAAGCATTTGCATAGAAAATTAAGATATCTCTTAATTTCTGAAAAACTGATCTGTGTGCAGGGGCGGATCCACACACTCGCTTTGGGTGGTTTCTTTGTTGAAGCATGTAATTGGGGAGGGGAGAGGGGGAAACTAATGCTTAACCTAACGTTTTTGAGGGGGCGATCGCCCAACCACTCCCCCACACCTGGATAAGCCACTGTCCGTGTATGAGGCAGCTCTTAATTCGAACCTGCCACTAACACACACACCCATTGCTTTTCTGATTTATACTTATAAGCAGCACATGCAGGAAAAAAGAAAAAGAACTGTGCTGCAGGTTAATCCTATCAATACTGGATATGCCACACACTGGGTAACCTTGTGAGCACTCCAGAAATACAAAAATTTTGCGCTGTGCCCAGTTTTAGCCATAGGTCATGATTTTGGGGATAGGGGGCTTAATAAATTGACCAAAACTGCACTATGAACAATGAAGGTGCATTGGAGGCCCACCAACTGTGTTTTGAAACATGCATTCAGAAACATCTGATTTGTATGCACAGGCAAAGTCTGCTGTTCCATTGGGTGTAAGAATTGCATTCAAGCTATATATAGCAAGCACCACATGCATGCCAAATGTTACAGCCATCACCAGCTACATAAACGTTACAGATGATGGTACATACCGTTGTCATCCCAGCGACAGGAACAGATGAGAAGTTGTGTTCCGTATACAATCATTTACAACCGAACTGCCACTTTCCTACAAACACCAACGTCCATAAGTCGCAGCACGCATTGTCCAAGCGCGCCTGCACAAGATTCCCACTTCCCTTTCCCATTTATCTGAGAGAAGCCTTTAATTGTATCTGCCAGAAAAACCAGTGCAGAGCACCCTACAATGCATCAGACAAATATTAGTGGTGTCACAAACCTGTGAGGATTTCAGTTCACTTGTGCATACCGAACTCTTCAAACAGTGTATTCCAAAGCTCGCGTAACAAAGCTCATATTCCACAGTGCAGTCGGAGAAGACTCGTACGTGGGTAATGGCAGTTCAGTCGAGTCGGTTACAAAACAGAGATATATGTTGTCAGAGCTAATTTTGTGCAATACTCTAACCATGCTTAGTGTTCTTCGTATTGGAGGAAAATAGACTGGCACGTTAAAATTCTAACATTGGCTGGATTCTTTTGATTTAAGAGACTAGACTACTGAGGCATAAAATGGAAAGGTAAAAGCTTTTTACTAAATGTATAGTTAATGTACAACTGACTGTTGAGAATGCACAGCTCATCTGGCAAGGTTGCAAGCACGGTATTGCTGATGCTATGTTGGAGTTACGTCGTCCCTTTACAAACCTAACCCAACGTGGAATACAGTAGAACCCTCAATGACACATTCCCTATCTTGAAACACGTCATAGACCTCCTCCTCCTCTGTAAGCATCAAGTTGTCAATTACCACTGCAACACCAAAAGTTGCACTGCTTTGAGGAAATGAAGGGCTTCAAGGTCATAACACAGTCACCAGTAAGACAAGCTACAATTAATACTAGACTTGTAAAGTAAAAAAAAAGAAAAAAGAAGAGAGAGAGAGTTTCCAAATGTTAGCGTAATCTTGACAGTCAGCAAACCAATTCGAATTTCTGATGTCCTTCAGATAGCAGTCTGAAATCACAGACTGAAGAAGTCTGGCAACACCTGTGAAAGTTACAGCTACATGGATGTGATGATCACACCAAATACAATTCGGCGCTACACCTTCAGTGGCTTTGTACGTAACTTTAAAAGTGGTAACATTTTCATCAGCACGCTTATGCTAAGCTAGTGCCTCACCCAGTTCGCCAACCACAACAGTTTTCAATGTGAAAGGTTTGACCACCACCTCCCCAAGCCCACCTGAGAGCTGGTACTATTTGCTCGACATCAGGACATCTAGCTGCCTTCCGCACAGAGACAGGTCATGTACACATACATGAATAACTACAGGTTTCCCCAGCGATTTTAATCCAAGTGCCAGCTAAATTAATCCATGCCCCATAAAGTTTGCATGGCACATGGATTAATTTTGATGGCGCTTGGATTAAAATCTGCGGGAAAACCTGTAGTTTCTAGAATACACAAGTCACAGATTCAAAATAGCAGCTTCTTTTCCTCAATGGGGGAGGCGGGGGGGCACGACTGAAACCAGGAAGTTGGCAAGTAATTGCCCACGGCAAACTCCCCTCCCCCAAGGTCATCCGCATCTACGTCTCCAGCAACGAAATACTAACCTGACTAGACGAAATGCTGCTACAGCTGCTGCTACCTTGTACCCTGACACTGCTCCGCTCCTCCTCCTGATTTGCCAACGCTGCCACCTCTTGCTTTATTTTACTCCGGCTCTTTGAGCTGCTGCTCCCGCTGCCTTCTTTCCTGTCACGGTGTGACTTTTTCTGCTTCTCTTGGCTCTCCTTGGGCTCTTTCTTGACTTGATGCGGCTGTTCAGAGTGGCTGTTGGTACAGGATTTACTCAGAGACTTGCTCCGATGCTGTCGCGATCCACTGCGTTGACTCGAGAACGAGCTCAGACTGCTGGGGCTGTCGCAACCGGGTGGTGGCCTCGCCTGAATGTCACTCCAGGGAGGTTGTGAGTCGGCTTCTTCTTCTGGAGGTGGCTCGGGGGGTCTGAAAAAGACGAAGAGAAGCAGGTGTAATTCCAGTGATGGCCATTAACTACTTCTACAGTAACTATAACTACTTGGCGATGGAGTAGTTTAACTAGTAGTTCAACTACTTTTCAGGGAAAATAGTTATAACTACTTCTTTAACTACTGCAATGTATTTCAACTACATTTCTAACTACTTAACGTTGTCCTTCATCACCAATCCCATTCTGTAGTGTTCTTGGACACCTAAATATGAATCACAAGCAGCGATAAAAGTGAAGATTTTAGTACACGTGCACGGCACAATTGCTCTGCGCCTCCGTTCTCATCAAACAAGTAGCACAAGGTAAAAGTCGGAAGCACAATCGTGCCGTGGAGCTTGCGGCAAAATCGGAAGTAGTTGGCGCCTGCAGTAACCTAACTACTGTAGTTAACTACTCGAAATAGTAGTTTAACTAGTAGTTGCACACTACATTTCTGCAAGTAGCTGATAACTACTTTTTGACTACAATAAGCTACTTTAACTAGTAGTTTAACTACATGTAGTTAACTACTGGCCATCACTGTGTAATTCAAAGTCGCAAAATGATCACGAATTACACCACAATCATAAATAAATAAAAACAGTGTTCACTGATTAATTTTCCCCACTTGAGGGTTCTTCATGTATGCTTAAATCCCAACATACTGCGCTCCGCGTTTAACATCCCAAGAGAGGGTGATGTAGCTGAGCAACTTGTATCATGCCACCGCACTCGGTTGGGTTCAAACAGGCTACCTTAGGGTCGGTAACCAGATATGTTACCAATTGATTCCTCTAGATCAATAAAAAAGAACTGCAGCAATTACACTGACGAAGGGATATCTTATCCTTATCTTCAGATTCCAATTTTGCAACTACATGGTTACTGTACAGAGTGAATCACTGCAGGGTGAACTCAAATGCACGCGGAAAGGTTCTGCCGAATTTTTGGTTTTGTGTCCGCACGACAATAATGCCCACAAAAAATTTTAATAGACGTTCACAAAGATGGATATCAGTCTCCGAAGTCTTAAGTGAGTCAGGCTCCATTTGCCATCTGACCAAAATGTGTAACGATTGCTAAATTCACTTGTAGTTAGAACCTCCCTTTAGGATGTACATACTGCGGTCGACAGTATTTCTAGCAGTCTGACATTTGGTTTTGACATGTGGTGAGCTAGCACCAATTGCTTTAAGGAAGACTGTATCTCAACACTACATCATTCCGCCTGGCATACGCCAATTACGTAAACTTCAAACACAATGCTAGGATGTTCTGTCTCGAACGCTCTACAGCCATCAATCAGCAGCCACAATACAGATATCTGTGCAGACCCTGACATCTAATACTTTGTCTGGACATGTTACACTAGACATAATAAATCGGTGCGGCCAGATGACTATGAAAACCAATGTGCCGCTGCATGTTTGCCATTTTATTCACCTGGATTTGAGATGATTTTAAATTTTGAAATGACAAACACATATCTTTATTTTCCATAAAGTACATTTTACACTACCCTGTAACTACCTGCATCTTTTCATTCAGTTTCCATGACCTTCTCCCACAAGTATTCACAAAGCCATCTCTGCTGTTCTTGCAGATGCAAAAAAGGGTTACAGCCCGTTTCTTACAATGTTCGATATTACGATGAAATTGCTGGTTCCCGTCAGCTCACCCATTGATGCACACGTAAACAAGGACATCGATATAATAATCGCCGTGAAAGCGTTCGCTCACGTGTAGGGATCAGAATTTTCCCTGGTGCCCGGTCAAACGCAAGAAAATCGAGAAAAGGTGGCATTTGCGCAGGCATCAAAGAGCCCTTTGCCTCCATGAGCATTAAAGGAGGTGAGAACTCCTATCTGCAGCTATTGAGGGGTGAGGTATTCGGGTGGAAAAACATCCAGTATGCCAAATTCAGGAAGAAATCGGGCTCAGTTACCCAAACTGAACTGAACTGGTCCAGTACAAATGGTGATGTAACTGCGTTTGCTGCGAAACAAGTTTAGTGTGCATTCCTACAGATGTCTCAGTGAGGGCGATTTGCAGGGTAAACATCGGGTTTCACCGTAAAGAGGCAGCCTTTGATTCGGGATGCAAATTCGGGAAAGAACCGGGTTAAACCCTAAAACTTCAGGCTCCAGTTATACATCAGGATAACTGACATAACTCCTTGCTTTGTTCAGTCAAGAACTCGACACACAAGTCTAAGTTGGTAAATCAAGTAAAGAGATAACAAACATGTTGCTGTGGCAGGCACAGCTTTTACCCGATTGAACTGCATTCACCCTGACGTGGCAACCAATGGAATCCAAAATTTGCCAAGTTCAGCACAGGGGAACTAGAACTGCCGAACACAAAGTACGTTATCTCAACGTTGAGAGAACTGATGTTCTGAGGCTGGAACAACATAGAAGGGACAATCACATACAAGGCCTCAAGTTGCCTAAGAATCCAGAATCCGGTAATCCAGAAGATGTGGGTTCGAGTCCTACAGCTGGCTAACGTTTTCAGTGACTTTCATGTTTTATCTCAACGTCCTTATAGAACTAGAACTGCCGAACACAAAGTACGTTATCTCAACGTTGAGAGAACTGATGTTCTGAGGCTGGAACAACATAGAAGGGACAATCACATACAAGGCCTCAAGTTGCCTAAGAATCCAGAATCCGGTAATCCAGAAGATGTGGGTTCGAGTCCTACAGCTGGCTAACGTTTTCAGTGACTTTCATGTTTTATCTCAACGTCCTTATAGAACTAGAACTGCCGAACACAAAGTACGTTATCTCAACGTTGAGAGAACTGATGTTCTGAGGCTGGAACAACATAGAAGGGACAATCACATACAAGGCCTCAAGTTGCCTAAGAATCCAGAATCCGGTAATCCAGAAGATGTGGGTTCGAGTCCTACAGCTGGCTAACGTTTTCAGTGACTTTCATGTTTTATCTCAACGTCCTTATAGAACTAGAACTGCCGAACACAAAGTACGTTATCTCAACGTTGAGAGAACTGATGTTCTGAGGCTGGAACAACATAGAAGGGACAATCACATACAAGGCCTCAAGTTGCCTAAGAATCCAGAATCCGGTAATCCAGAAGATGTGGGTTCGAGTCCTACAGCTGGCTAACGTTTTCAGTGACTTTCATGTTTTATCTCAACGTCCTTTCTGAATATCCGTTACCTCGACAACCTGCCCAACTTTACTTTCGGGGACCACACGGTTGCAAAGGCGCTTCACTAGGCAAACACTAGGCTTATATCTCATTGCCTAAAGAGCGTATTATAGCATCCACTTACTCTTGCTTGACCCAAAGGGACGCCGAGGAACTACTGGACAGTCTCCGCCTCTTCTCCTTCGCGCTTTCATCTCCGCCACCTTTCCGCTTCAACGACGACTTCGACTCCCTGCTGGGTAATGTCGACGCCGTCGTCCCGCTGTACACTTGCCTCAGAGCGTCAGCCTTGTTCTGACTCTCATCAGGGCTGTCCGTGTCCCCAGACCTCCCTTTACCCTTTAAAGGACACTGCTTCCCTCCAGGCAAGCGCAGTAGCCTGTTCAGGGCGAGGCTCACTAAAACACACTCCTGCTGTGCAGGAGGTTCTATGTTCTCCTTCGCCTCGCTCCCACATCGCTGGGCGATGGGAGACAGCAGCTGAGGAGGCTCCAACTTCGCGGAGGGTTCCGAGAAAATGGGTTCCGGGGGAGTCTGCGGCGGGACTTTCTCCGCGAGAGACGTCTTACTGGACGACCGCGGACGATTTTCGCTCCTGCTGAGTTTGACCGGTGCTAGCGCGGTGTGCTTGCGGTCGTCGTCCGAGCAATCTTTCGAGGTCTCGTCCTCGCTCGACGACTCGGAGAGAACCACCCTCGACTTGTGGATCTTGGATCGTTTCTCCGACCGCCTTTCGGAGTGCGTCCGTCTCTTCAACGCGGATGGCTTTGCGGGCTCCGTTTCCGCCTTCGCCCTGTTCCGCGAAGCCTCGTGCGACTCTTTCGCGGCCTTTGCTGTTGTTTTCGACGCCTCCTTCGACGTCGTCTTCATTACGGGCTCCTCCTCTCTCACGGGAATCTCTTTCAACTCTGCCTTGCTCCGCTTGAGTGTCGGAACGGTAGGACTAGTCATTTTCTTTGCCCCCTTCGACGCCCACGGCTTCCTGGGCTGCTCCGGAGTCGACAGCGCCGGCTTCGTTGGAGGGAGCTCGCGGTCGGGTTGATGCGGAGGCGGCGTTTGGTCGACGCACGTTGGAACGCGTCTGTTCTGTACGTGGCACGGTGCGTCGTCGTCGGAGGTGGACGTCCTCCGCGCGAGAGTTGGATCTGGACTGCGCTGACGAGGCAGGAGCGGGCTGTGCGACGGACTGGAGTTGACGGGAGACAGCAGAAGGTTTGAGGTCCCCTTTGCCTTCGGGGACCGCACCAAGTCAAATCCCTGGGGACTCGGGCTCTTCAGCATCAGCCCCAGGTCCGCGTCGGGATTTGGGCACTGGGACAAGATGGGAGTGAAGGAGTCTTCGTCGATAAGTGAGTCGGGATGATGGACCACAGAGTTGCTCCGTGATGGCAGGGCGCCCACCGTAGCCGGTGAGCTGGGCTTGTTGAGGAAATTGGACAACATCCACCCCTGAGTGTTGTTGGGCTGTAAGGCAGCAATACATTGTATACGAGGTGAAACATTTACCGTAATTTCACGCGTATAAGCCGCACCGCAGACAAGCCGCAGGACGCGTTTTTAGGAACGTTTTGAAAATTTTCTGACAGGTAAGTCGCACCCGCAGATAAGCCGCGGTAAATACAATACGACTGACTTGTGCGACAAAGGAGACCATAGAGAAGGCCATAAACCATGTGGTCCATACTCCGGGATCGGCGTAGTATACAACAAAGGAGGTCAGTTCTAGAGTTCTACCAAGATCGGATTGTGCCCTTGCTGGGCGTTTTGGGCCTTGTTGGGTGTCGTGGAATGATGGATCAGTGGTCTTCCAGAAGACATGAATCACTGTCACCACTTTCGTTCAAGCTGCTTGGGGCAAAGCACCAGGAAGATCAAGCTGCTTGGGGCAAAGCACCAGGAAGATCAATCTACTCGAATGTGGACCCGTCCCTGTTACGCACTGTTCGTGCATCAGCAGGGCAGTGCTGTTCCAGAGACACTGTCGGCCCTTTCATTAAAACCGACTCATGGGGAAAATACCAGGGAAAAATAGACATCAGATAAGCCGCACTGGTGGATAAGCCGCAAAGCACCCGTGAGAAAAAAAAAATCGTGCAGAAGCCGCGGCTAATACGTGTGAAATTACAGTACTTATTTTTTTACAAAAAAGACCTACTCTGCCCAAAAGCATTTTCTCTTATCTTAGTTACCTCTCCATTGGCTTCTGGTAGAGAGGCATCACTGGAAGAGCTCTCAGACTCGCTGTCCGATCCGGAAGCAGACGACGATCCTTCCGAGTCGCTCGAATCCGAGTCCTTCTCCCTCGAAGCCGGCGGTTGGCTGACGTTGTCATTGGAAGCGCTGCGGAAAAAGCCCGACAACGATCAGCAAACCACAGACAAGGGCAGCGTGGTGGAAAACCCTGGGACCGCAACATTATCACAGCTGAAACTGAAAGAATCCCTTACGAGATTTTTGAAGCGGAGAGGCCCTGCAACGACTTTCTCGAAGACTGCAACTGGAATAGAATAAAGGGGCACAAAGGTGGTTTTAGTGAATGCTCTTGTTTCTTATGGCAGCGCAACAGTACTTTACACTAAAGGTGAGGTGAGGTTAGGTGAGTCTTACCTCATCATCGTCACTGTCACTCATCTCCAAGTCATCCTGAAGACTGCCCCTGTACAAGGAAGAAGAAACAGATTTGGTATTGTGCTACAAAACATATATCTCTTGACTGCTCTGTTGCATATCAAAACCTGACTGTGAAAGAGCGGACACCAACGAGAATCTACTCGAGCGTGCTTCAGTCCAGCTTATTAACAAACTGCTTTGCATCGCATTCGGCAGCATAAAACATAAACAACACCGCAAACGTTTTCCGTACTCAAGAAGGTAGCATGACGCGTCCAGCTTTGCAGGTATGCAGACTCAACTATACAAGGAGGAACCCTCAATGCAGGGTATACAAGGTGCAAGAATCATTGCAAAAGTATACAAGTACACACGACCTTTGCTCAATCAAAGTTTCGTTGAAGTTCGCACAACTTTGCACACAACTGTTTGATACCTTGGTCAGATACACAGATTTGTGCAGGAGAGTTGTATAACCCAATCATTACTATCGAGAATTAGTTCATAGCAGCGTCACCCCATACCCCACCCAAATAGTGATGGAAAGGCCTCAGAAGAAGAAGAAGAAGAACAAGAAGAAGAAGAATTTATGATGGGTACTTCCGTTTTTGCTCCCTCACCATTCAAACTCTACAAAGCTAGCCCCAAAAGACCGCAAAAGCAACATCGCATCATGTGACTTCCGGTAACACATTCTTCTCTGCCTCCCAACTTTCTCGACAAACGAGAAAAGCTGAGCAAATACCTACAAGCAAACAAGAAAGCAAAGAATCCAAAAGCGCCACCGCCACACAGTAACTTCCCCAGTTAAACAAAGTGTCGTTGATGACAGCGGAGCACGATACGAGCAAAAAAAAAAAAAAAAAAAAAAGATTGACGCGAAAAAAAAAAAAAAGAAAGAAAGGAAGAAAACTCAACTTTCCCAATGCCTGTACCACTCTCAAAAGTGCGTGATCACAATAGTTCTCCCGTACACAAGTTCCATCCATAACACGGAAACTGGTTCCTGGCCGAGCTGGAAGCCATCGGCGCGCACGCAACAACTTCGCTTCCTATCTAGGCACAACGCATGCGAACTCAAACACAAACGAGAAGACAAGAGAAACAAAAGGTAAAGGCTAACGCTATCTACTGAACTTTGAGCACGAATGTGACTTTATATGCCCGCATATGCCTCTCTCTCTCCCTCTCAATCTATCTATCTATCTCTCAATTTCATTTTTATTTTGTTAATTATCCGTTATTTGGCTTATGTATCGTTGCGCGGAATACGGCACGTACCCTATATAGTAAAAAAGGGGGGGGGGAGGAAGCGGGTACAAGGCATATCTTGTCTCCTGCCCTTTCATATCCATATTTTTCGTCGTTTTCGCTGTCCTACGCGAAACACTACAGCTGTCCATACACTACATGCTGCTTGCGCGCACTCCTCGCCACGTCAGCAGTGCCGCCGATTCCACAGGTGGCGCTAAAGATGCATTTCAGATACGGCGAATTCGTCTTTTTTTCTCTCTCTCTGTCTTTCTGTGTTCTTTTTTTTCTCTCTCTCTCCAGGTGATGTCGGACGGGGGGGAGTGCAGTCAGGTTCCCACGCAAGAGAGCAGGCATCGAGTTCGTGCGTGCGTCCGCGGATCATCCAGATCGCACATTTTTCGCTGGACCCCGCGACAGGCGAGGGAAGAAAATGAGATGCAGACGACAGAGTATTCGTAAAGGACATTCCAACTTTGCAACGAATCTCCAGCACCCGGAAATGAGAACCGATTTTCTATCTCACCAGAACTAAACCACAAGACTAACCAAATACCAGAGTCACAAAATAATAATGGTGCTTCACGCGAAAATTCTGCTTTGACAAGGCTAAGACCACAACATGCTGCCGAAATTGGCGCATGCTACCGCCAGAATAAAACCAGGTGAAGAAACGCACGAGCGCGGCTTGTTTTACTTCCAAGAATAAATTATGCAAGGCGAAGCAGACGACGCGAGATCTGTCGTCTGCGCGAAAAAAAAACGGTGCCATTCCTCTCCGCGAGACATCACGTGATAGGGTTTCGTGCGAGACGTGTTTTACTGTTGTGAATAAGGAATCTTAAATAAGCGCCCAGAAGCACAACACACAGCAGGACCAAGTTTGCGCGACTTTCATCTTTTGAGACTTCTAGGCAAATAAGATGGTTCCTAAAACGACTCTGCCCCGAACGGGAACGAAAAAGGGAAAAAGAGAAACCCAAAAGGATCCCGAGGAAATGTCACTGGCAGACGAGACGAATGCCATTGCACAAACGGAAAATTTATTGGATTCGGAGAGTTGGGGGTTCAGCGTTTATTAGTTCCGTAGCTCAGTTTTTTCTTCTTTTTTGTCTCTCTTTTTCTAGAGCTGTTGTCGGCGTGAATGGCTTCAATCGCAGAATCGGCGCATTTCTTCCCGTGAAGGCAGGTGATTGCATGAAGAAATATGTGCGCTTATAGAAAATTTAGTTATAATAGTTATATTAGTTCTTAGCATGGCTTGGTATGTTAATGTGGGGATATAGCCAGCATGGCGCAACTGGTAGCGTGTCTGAGCGGAAATCGGATCGTTCGAATCGAAAGCGGATTTCTTCTCATCAACTGCCATTCTTTTAATCGAAGTTGAGGAGTCCCTGTTACGTTATTCCGAACAGCGCCCAAAAGCAATCAGAAACCGTTCCCTCAATATGTTTGTAACCCGCAAACACACAGCTGTGTAAGGAACCTGCAGCCTGAATGACACCATCAAGCTGCCGGCATCCTGGGTCGGGTTCGGAACTGCGAACCTCGGATCTGTAAGCGGACACCATTATATTACCTCTCACGTTTTCCTAACAGCGGCGACCAAGCAATTCAAACAGCTCGGAACCAATCATTCACTCCCCCTTAGCTGCCCCAACGTTCCATTGATACATCACGGACGCGGACGCGCCGGCGATCCATCATGTCATACCGACGAGACGGTGTGTACCGCTCCAAGCACACCCAAGACAAGTTGCCTCAAGACTACAGCTACAGTGGTATGCAAAGTGACAGGCTAGAGGGAGCGAAATACAACGAGCGTGGTTAACGCGGATGGAAGCATACGGGCATTGGAGTGCGTCGGAATCTTTATGACAGCTTTCGTTTATCCCAGCGTCAAATATCGGGTATTAAACTAAGAACGGCGTTCGACGAAAAAGCCCTTACGAAACGCGATTAATACGTCACGGCATTTTACGCGTGACCTCGACGGCATTTAACGACGCAGCAGAAGGAAACGACGCCTGTCAAATGAAATGAATCCACTCTAAATCCACCTACGCGGCAAAGGGGGTGGGGATACCAGGCACCTTTTCTATTCTACCTACACTTCTTGCAGACACGTCTTTGCAGCAGGCCGTGCTTCACTGCTCTTGCTTATGAAGACAGCTTTTTCATTAGAGCACTATCTGACGGCGTTGTTCATGAGGATGGTATTTGATGTTGGAGTCACGCCAGTAAAGGATCGGGTAGTCAGTGAAGTGGGGAAGGGAAAAAGGACCTCGGGCAAAGTATGTTTTCTGCGAGGGGCAAGGTAGATAACTGAAGAAAAACGCAATGTTGCCCTTACAGCCTTCCGAGAGTGTACTACTTTCGAATAAAATCCTGCGCCTTTTTTTTTTTTTTTTTTTCTTCTTCTACCCTGAGCAGTCGGTACCGTGTCTTTAGCTCGCGCAAGACATTCTATTTTTTCGCTGTTAAAGGTAGTGAGGTACTTGAGACAAATCTGCACAGCAACGCGCATGAGGTTACAATTTTCAGCGAGAAGACACTTTAAAATGCGCCTTTTTCCGTCCCTCGGAGAACGTAAATTAAAGACCGTTTCTGCCTTCCTTTGAAAACAATTCAAGTTTCACAGACGGCGGCGAGCGCGGAAAAGAGCCTGCATATGAAAACAGGTTGCGAAAGCTGGAGCCAGGAATCGAAATGTAGATTCTGAAGTTCACGATGATACACCGAAAGGTCGCAAACATAGCTTTATACATACTTCAAGTTCCCTATCATCTCATGTTCTTCAACCTTTGGCGCTACGAATGCAAACTCCTTCTGCGTTAAAAATAGTATAGATTTCTTTTTCTTTTTCGTTTTCTTTTTCCCCTTTCTGCTAGTCGTGCTCTTTGTTTTGTCTCCCAACCGAACCCCAAATAGCAGATCCCTTCGTGTGTGTAGTATCCATCTTGCTGGGGGCTTTTTTTTTTATTATAATTTTCTTTTCCAGGCAGTAACGAAAGAGAGAGCGAGTGAGAACGGCCAGACCGCTTTGTTTGCGCAGGAGGTGCTGCTGAAGCAGGAAAAGGGGGCCGGCCGACACTGAAAGGTCGCCACGTACAGCGAAGCGGAAAGATTACGGTGGAGAGCGACGTTGGCTTCTACGCACCACTCGTCCATCGAGTAGAAGAGCTAAGTTGTGACGTATTCCGTTACTGAGCAGATTGCATTAGTAACGGACGGGAGCAATGTCCCGCGAATCGTCGAAAAGGTGGAGGTAGAACGAAGCGAAAAAAGTACGAAGAAAATAACGTACAATGCTCGAGAATTTTGTTGTTCGAGAACAACGTGAATGTAAGGTTTCAGTGAGATCGAGGGTCGAGACAGAGTTTGCCAACATTATTCATCGGAGCGGCGCCCAGGCAGTTGCCAGGAGGAGATCGTCATCACTCAGTATGTGTGTCCGCTCTTGTTTGCCGCTAGGATGTCGCTACAATGGAAAAATGCGACACCCCTCTGTTCCATGAACTTTTTTTTTTGTCCCAAGCCTTATCATCCGACAATCGATTAAACAGGGACAATGGTGATAATATTTGTTATATCTTGTACTCCTTTGCACTGACAGGGACGAATCCTGCGCGGAGAATTCGGGGGAGAGAAGGCCCGGTTTCTGATGTGGATGCTTGAATAAAGAACCAAGACACGTCCCGCGAATGCTGCCTCCAAGTATAACGTCAAAAGGCAGCCAGTCTGTTTTCTGCGCACTAAACTGGTACAAATGGGGAGCAATGTGAATTATGAAAATGTTCTCCAATCACAAGGGGATCAATGTGAATGACATTCTAGAACATTAAAATGTTCCTCCAATCACAAAACTGAAGTGCGATCCCGCAAAGGACCAGCGAACCTAAACCTCCTGGAACCTGTCACAAGGAACCCGAAGAAAAGATTGCGTACTCTTCGCAACTCTGTCCAACTACCAGCGCAAGCATCGAATACAAACACCCCCCGAGCATCACTCGAAGCAATCGAAAGCGCTTCAATTGCGATTAGACACGCTACAAAGTGCGTCCATTACGGCCAGCCTGTTCCCCGAGGAGCGCAGATGAGTTCCTCCAGGACAACCTTGCCCCGTGAAGAAACTGCCAACCCTATCGCTGATGGTTCTCGTATCGCATTGCAGACGACCTCAATCGGGCCGCATTCCTCGGGCGAAAGCAAAGGTCCATATATATAGTATTCCATTTCAAAGGGCAAAGAGTACGGGGTGGAGGACGTTACTCCGAGAGAGCCCGTGCAATGTACACAGTGGCAGCATGACGAACCAATCTACGGGGGGAAGCGACTGTCTGACAGGTCATTTCAAGATGATTACAAAATTGTGAAAACGGCGGCAGTGAAGAAGAAAATACTCCGCAGCTAGTTTTCTGCTCCTTGTTGGCGCGCACAGCTGTCTCCTCAAGTCGAAGGCTAATGCAAAACATTAGTCGCGTTGTGTTTTGTTTATGCGTCTTCCCTCATCGCTCGGACTTGCCTATAATGGAGTTTTGTCTACCGGATGGCCTGCATCTACGCCATTCTGTCTAGAGCTATTAGTTAGTAATTTATTTCCGAATTTGCGTCGGGTGTAGCTAGGGTTGCCACTAGGCCGGTATTATTCCGGCAGGGCCGGTTATTTGCTCGCTCTGCCGGTAGGAAGATGATACCGGCAGCCTTTTGCCGGTATTTGTAGCTCAACACCTTTCATAGGGGTTTTTACGGGGTTTTCTTTTCAACATTCCACTACAGCTTGAATAAATCTGGAGCACAGAGCCAACTGCGTAGTCACCAGTCGTTTTCTTAGTTATTCATTATTATTATCATTGTTGTCTTGAGCGAGTACGCTCGTTCTTTCTCTCTCTCTCTCTGTATACTCTCCACCCCCTCACCCACTTTCCCTTTCCCGGGAACATTTCCTCCTTTCCCTCTATTCCACCTCCTCTCCCTCTGCCAGTATTTTGCACTCCGAAAGGTGGCAACCCTAGGTGTAGCGCTCCGTCGTCCTTAATTGCGTCATAAACCGCTCGCTGTACATTATCTATATTTCTTTCTTTAATATTATTATTTATTTATTTATTTATTTTTTCGTTTCAGCGCCGACAAGTATTTTTTTCTTTCGCGGCGCTAACCACGGAATAAAAAAGCGAGTGCTGGA
Source organism: Ornithodoros turicata (assembly GCF_037126465.1). NCBI lineage: Eukaryota > Metazoa > Arthropoda > Arachnida > Ixodida > Argasidae > Ornithodoros > Ornithodoros turicata. The sequence continues at coordinate 77,922,684 of NC_088205.1, forward strand.
ACACTCGAGAGTTCGAGGAATACATGCCGAGGTTTTGTGACGCAGATGATGGCAATACGTACGCGTTTCCCAAACCGTTCCGAGGCATGGGTGAATCACTCGTGAACGATAAACATTAGTGAGCTCAGGTGTTTTACGGCTTTTCTTTATTTTTTTTTTCTCCTTCCTTACGCCACGCGAGCATAACGCGCATGGATCTGCGGGACACCTGCTTCAAATAGACGAGGGGCAGATCTGTGTGTTTTCAAAACATCGCGCACGATGCGTATTCCTGATGGATGCTCACGAGGACGGCGTGGATATGGCAGGACGATAAACAAGGTAAACTGATCCAGTGTACTAGTGTTGTGATGCCGAATTCCGCTTATACAATTGGAGCGCGGAAAAAGTTACACTGGCTCGAGCGTGCATGTGTTACACTGGTCGCTTCGATCCAACGTGCGTCTCGTTCATTGGTCGTTCCTCCGCGCTCTTCGTTCGTTCCGACGTTCAACCGACACGCTCAGTGGTTAGCGCGTTGGCCATGTCACGTCGAGACCGGGAGGTACCCGGGTTCGAATGCCATGTGCTACCAGCTCCCGTGGCATAGTGGTTATGATGATCACTTTCCACACCGAGACTGGGGAGATGACACGGGTTCGAACCCTGTCACCGGCTGTGCTGTCTGAGGTTTTCCCTGGGTTTTTTCCGAAAACTTTCCAGACGAATGTCAACACAGTTCCCCCGAAGTCGGCCCAGGACGCATACTAACCCCCGTGCCCCCCACTCCTTCCTGCTGTCCTCTCTCCATCTGTCCACGTCTGTACGCCGTTCATAGCCACAGTTGCTTCACGGCGCTAACACCGAATTTTAAAAAAAATCCCACGTGCCGACTGTGCTGTCTGGGGTTTTTTTCCTGGGCTTTCCTCAGACGCTGCCAGACATATATCTGCACAGTTCCCTAAGAAGTCGGCCCGGGACGCACATTTCCCCCAGCGCGCTTAGTCGTGGCGCTGCCAGGAAGCTGGCCCTGCTGTAGCTTTTGGCGATAGAGAGATGTGACGTCACCGAAAGAGCGAAGAAGAGAAAAAGCTGACTCATTGAAAATGTATGATGGCAGCCGGACCAGATGCGTGACGTTTTTGAAAGCGTGTTGAGGCCTTCTCTGTCATCTACAAGGTGTTGGCAAGCGCACTACACGACGCTGCCCGAGAACGAGCAGCGAAGCTCGCCATTAAAAGGATTTACCCGCACTTAAAATGCCCGCCTGCAGTGAATCACGTGACAAGGCGAAAACAAGCTCATAATCCCAGCAATCATCGTACTCCGGAAAATTATGTTTCCTGTACGTCTTCAGAATACCGAGCGAATTCACTCGAGAAAAGCGAGACATGACAGAAAGAGCAAATCAAATGCTACAACGCTAAAACCGAAACCTGACCAACTACGCAACGCTACCAGAGTCGTGACGTCAGTAGAACGGCGACGATGACGATAAAAACAACTTTTGCGTAGTCGAGTGCACGCTTGTCTGCGCACGCGAGAACACGGCACGTCTGCCATAGCGTGACGTCACCATGGAGCGATCTGGAGATGAACGCGTTTTCTTCATAACGCCTGCTTTCTTGCCGCGTTCGTGCTATATTTATAGTGGCTGTATTCTTGAAATCTGTTTCAAGGCTGTCCTTACCAAACCCTTTCCTACTGACCAAATTGTTTGTCTATCACTTTGAGCTAAAATTATCTATAGCTATACTCATCTCTAATAATATCTATAGCTATAGATAAAATTAGCTATACACTTTGACACATACATACCTATGTATACATAAATGCACGTAGTTACACGCGTAGAAATTGCTATAGCGCCACATCGACTCCGATAATTAGTGATAATTCATTTTCGTCGCAGACATCAGCGATCATGAACGACACACTACCACGGTTCACACTTCACACTGACCCCGTACATCCAGTTCTCCTCGCGAGGTGGCGCCGCACTCGAATCAATCGCCTACGAAAATGCTTCAGAAGCAATTATCCACTTTGCTCCGTTGTAGAGGTGTGTTTTTCGCCATCTGCCTGCTTCGGAAATCCACACCCCCTTCGCAGCGAAAAAACAAAACAGCTTCCTTCAAAGAAGCAAATATTTACGGAGTCCCTCGACGGAAGCCACGTGGCCGTTTGTAGAAGGACGAAACGCGAGTCGAGGGTTTGATTTGCGGTCCTTCCGAGAAGAAAGATTTCCGGGAACGCGTCGTGGAAAGCCTCGTAAATCGGCGGCCTCGCGTCCACCCCGAGCCTTTCTAAACACCTTTCAAAACAGGTGCACGCTAAGCCGGCGCGCTTGCACATCGTGACAACAACAACGCGCCTCTGTACACATTCGAGGGTTTTAGTACCGCGTACCAATCGCTCTGCGTGCCCAAGAAAATAGCGGGTGTGAACACTTCGCACGCGCAGAACGTTACTTTGCGTACAGCGCGTGCGCAGTGCGAACACGCAAAAACTTTGCATAACGCAAGGCGATTGCGTACGCTACAACTAAAACTCTCGAGAGGATAGAGAGGTAGCAAGCGAGCTGGTTGTATAGATGCATAACTTAAAAACCCGAGACTGGGGCGTGTTTGAGACCTTGTCGTGTTGTTTTTTTTTTTGTCCCCTAGTCTTGGGTTTTTAAGTTATGGATAAAACTCTGGGTTAAGTAGCCACTTCCATTCTCTCTCTCTCTCTCTTTGTTTTGTTTATACATTCATCTCTCTCTCTCTGTTAGACAACACGGCTCTGGTGGAAGCTTTTCACAGATGCCGACGCATACAAGAGGAATAAAGCCAGAGGCAGGGCGGTCTTTTCAAAGCTCAGCCCTGGTGGAAGAGGTTTTTTGTATTTGCCCGAAAGATTCCGAACAGAGATTGGACGTTCTCTGAGATAGCCACGAAAAGCGTAAAAGAGCCCGACACCATGAACTGGCGCACAAACGTTGAAGAAACATTTCATTGGCAATCTTTGAGCTCTTGCTCACGATAGTTTCGTATCCGCATTAAATAAAGTTCACATAAAAAAGGAAAAGAAAAAACAAAGCTGAGGACGCAACAGGTCCCCAGCAGGCCAAAGAACCCTTCTACACATTAAGAATAAGTTCTACTTGAAACCACAAAAAATCATGATTAAATCTGCGCAAGACCTTCGCTAACGAGAGGACATGCCTCCCAATTAACGGGATTAATTGTCTTCGGCTGCTCCCCTCTGTCCTGAATGCAGTCCCCGTGATACAAAGCGAAGTTAACGCGGTCACCACGAGGCATCTTAAATGTCAAAGCAACACAATTGACGCAAGAGCGCGTGGGTGAAATAGCAAACGCAGCGCAAACGATCCCTCCAAGGACTGCCTAGTAGAGGTCTCCCCATTTTTTCTTCTTTTTTGTTTCAATGAGTAATGGTGATATATGTATACAACCCGATATTTTCACTGAAATCGACAGGGCACTTGGCTCTAAAACTGACGCGCATTTGCATCGAGTCCTACACCAAAGGAAACAACGAAAAGGGGGAACGAAATGCTCGTACAAACATTAAAAACAGCAATGCGACATTCTTTGCGCCTCGGTGGAAGATGCCCCGGCTAAGAATGATTCGAGAGACGTCGAGGCGTCCACTGTCTTATCCTTGTGATTTTTTTTTAATCTTGTAAAACGCTCCTCGAAACACAAAAGCAACAAACATCAAAACAAAACACACGTAACTAATAATCAGAACGTCAACGTCAGATGCACCGACCTAGCAAAAAGCTGCACAGAAAAAAAAAAAGAGAGAGAAGGAAAATAAGAAAAAAAAAACGTACAAAAGGGGGAAACAGTGACCAGAATATACAAACGATGCAGACGACAAAAGGAAAACCAAGAACAAATGCACGTAGCGTCTCTCGGCGGGCCACGCTGCCTAATTCAATTACGTACCTGCTCGCCCGCTATTTTTTCCCCTCCCTTCCTTACAAACAAACGTGTCCTAGTGGGGGGAGAAGGCTGATTAAACGAGAGCGAGAAACGAAGGACACGGCAACAATTTCCGACCGCTCAAAAAACGAGAGAGAAAAAAAACGAAAGAAGAAAACAACAGACACACACACACACACAACGCAGAATAGGCCCGCATTTAGTTCAGAATGCGGCCGCGCCGCGTCGCGTCGCCGAAAAGTCAGAGTGTGCTGCAAATTGATTTGTGATGTCGAAATTAATCGAGGCAATGGCTCGGAAGAAGTGCAAGTTGATTCGACGATTGCAGAAGAAGATGTCATTTTTCAACGGAAATGGTAAAAAAACAAACAGAAAAAACGTGTAATGAAGGAGAGGGAAAAAGTAGAATCGTGTAGCAGTAAGCGTGCAGTCGGCTGGTTTCTGCTTCTTTCTCTCAATCTCTCCAACAGAATCAAGTTAGTCGCCTCCACCTCCCTGAGGGTATACAACCGACAAAACTGAATTATTATTACCCCCGTGTGACCGTAGCTCATTTCGGCCGTGATGCGATTCGAGGAATTTGATTAAATGGCCGCAGACACGGACCGACCGATCTGTCGCCACCAGGACTGAGCCACCCCACAGAAACAACGAGCGAACAATTCATCCACAGCGTTTGCCACGTTTCGCACCGGGGTTCATGTTTACAGACAGGATGGAACTAGATAACATCATTCCTCGCAATCGTGCTTTCCGCGAGTCCTATTTTAAAAACAGAGTCGCAACTAATCTGATGAATGCGGACGTCATCAACCCAAGGGAGATAGAATACATCCTACAATGTGACTGTCTTAACTTTGTATATCTATATGACCGATAGCGCGCGCGCGCGCGGTACCCTCTCTGGGACAGCAAATGAGCTCGAGATTGTGGCAATCACGTCAGTATTCAATATTTTCATCAATTTACTCGAATTAAAGCTGCTGCTGCATACATAATAGGGAGCCACTGATTATTCCACCCAAGCGCTTTGATGTCCCAAAGAATTAATGGGTACCAGCACCCAAAACAATTGAACCTCTGTATGCAATAAGGGGATAAGTCGAAAAATCCCAAAATGAGAAAAGGGGGCCTGATATGATTGTCCGTCCCATTGACACACATGCATTTCCCGTTTTTTACCATGCTGTAGCGGGCCAACAAATCGCAATAAGGTCCTAAGTTTTCATTGGCAGGTGCATACTGGTACGTAGATGTCATTGCAGCAAAGATAGTAAAAAAAGGATAAGTCGACTTATCCCCTTATTGCATACAGAGGTTCAATTGTTGTTGTTTTCGCCATGCACAGTGCCGACGACAGTTTAGTTTCTTGGGGCCCCCAAATGCGCCTTGCGCATCCTATTATAAAACTTCTTATCGATTATTTTTAATCAAACACTCGCTACTCCGGATAGCGCACTGAAGCCTATTCTTACTCTTCAGACATTCTACTGAGATGCTAACAAAAGGCATATCGCTTTGCAGTACTAGAGTAACAGAAGGCCGACCACCTCAACGAAACTAAACACTTATTTCCGAATCCCCTTCTTTGAACACCTCCTAATCACTGCATCGACGTCGACATATAAAAAAGATGGGCTCATTCAAATGTTTAAAAAAAGAAAGAAGAAAGAAAGAAAGAAAGAACCGCTGCGTAGTCGACCACAAAATAGGTAGCCGTGAAGCAGACATAAAATGACGTCCGCATGAACAAAACAAAAAAATCCCCGGGGGGGTGACAGATTTCCTTTGTTCCGCGATCGTCAGCGGAACGGGATTTTGACTACAGCAAGGCCAAAAGTAGTCGGAAACTTCAATTAAAGCTCGCCGACACAAGGAATATGGGAAGCGAGCTTTTACGGCGAACCTCGAATCCACCCGTGTGGTCCCTTCCTCCTCCTCCTCCTCCTCAAAGATAGGGGAAGTATAGACGGTATATAGATGTTTTACAAACAGAATTGTCTCACGAAGATGGAACTTTCTCAATGTGTGTGGGCGAATATGTCCTTTTGAGTTAGGTTTCCTTTCGCTCTCTCTCTCTCTCTCTCTCTCTCCTTTACCCGTCTTTCCCAGACTATTTATCACTCTTCAATCCGTGGGTGAGAACTATGTGAAGGTTCGCTTCGGTCGGGTGGCGAAATGTCAACGTGTTTACGACGGGGTAATCTGTGCTCGCGTTCACCTCAAGGGCGTTTCGAAATCCAAAAAGTGCAATTTATCTACAATAGGTAGGGAAGGCTTCTAGCAATAAATCTTCGCAGTAACGTAGCAGCAGTAAGGAATTCAAAAGCAATTCAGCATTATTAAATTGCCGTACTTGACTCGAACGAGGCTACACACAAGGCAGATATTCCAGCGGCATGGTGGTAGCCAGGGTCGTGCTGCAGACTGGGAGGTGATACGGGTTCGAATCCTACCACCGGCTGCGCTGTCTGAGGTTTTCCCCTGGGTTTTCCGAAGACTTTTCAGACTAATGTCGGTCACAGTTCTCCTCTCGAAGTCGGCCCAGGACGCATACTAAGCCCACAGTCCCCCACTCCTTCCTGCTGTCCTCTCTCCATCTGTCCACGTCTTTACGTCGCTCATATAGCCACAGTTGCTTCGCGGCACTAACACAGAACAAACAAAAAGAAAACAAACTTCTTGTCCGTCTCAACACAGCCGTCTGGTTTACTAAATTGAAACGGATTGATTGATTGGATTGATTGACTATAAAAGAAAAAAGATGACGTGTACAAGACGACGACGAAAAGGACGTACTAGTACTGAATACTGTGGCCAGTTCGGTATAGCGTTGAACATCGTAAGGCAGGAGAAAAACTATACGACAGGACAACGCAAGATGACTCTGAGAGTTGTTAGAGGCAGTTATCTCGCGTTGTCCCGTCGTATAGTCTTTCTCCTGACACCGACACAGTGTTGCTGAAACACTCCTCGAATTATGTGCGACTTCCACGGCGTTGTTTAAAACCGGGATCGCCGCCTAGCTTACGCAACGAACGATCTTCGCAATCCCGCCAACACACGCACGCAAGAGACGATGGAGCTTGCTACACCCTGATTCGACAAAGGACTTTCGTCCGAACGTCCCTCGTCAACGAAGCTTAAAGTGGCTAAATCGCCCCATTTAAAGAACCGTATTCATTACCATAGCCTCCATCTGTTCTTCATCTGAGACAAAGACTCCCGTCTTATGCATTCTTTATTCATAAGCAGCGTCTCTTTAATCACCGTTTCTCATCTCCACTTTCAAAGCACCTTTTTCTGCTTTTTTTTTTTTTATCGCTTACGCTTCTGCACAGCAGTTTCATAAGAGGGAAAGTATGACGGCTTTCAAAAAGGAATGACGTCATGGGGGGCCTTATTAATGCTGAAACCAAACATATAAATTTTACTGCTTTAAATCAGCCTCGATGGCGAAGACACGACTGCGAGGAGTGGAAGCTCTCTGTTTCGTTAGAGCGGAAAACTAAATAAAAACGTGAGTGAATAAATCTAAGAGAAGTTCACGAAGCTCGTCGGAACTGTGTTGCGCATCGGAGCGAGGAATTATTGATTGAAGCATAGGTGAGCAAGGGACGGGGGCGTAAAGGAGACATCTATCGATGGATACATCGGCGATTGAGCGGTGGACGAAATGTCTTACTTGAACGCCGGGGCATTTTGTGAAGACAAGGACGCACTCGGAGGGGGTACGTGTTTAAAGAGGATATACATGTAGTGCAATGACATACATGGGGAGGGGTGACGTCGCGGATAAGCGTGTGAATTGGAAGCCATAAACTTTTTGGAAACTTTTGTACGTTTTTTTTTTCGTCGTTCGTTTCTTCGTATATGTTGTTGTAGATATAGAAAGTTTTGATCAATGGATAAAATGGTGGAATGTTTCTATATGCCTTTTTTTTTTTTTTTTTTTCTAAGCGTTCCGTGGGCCTTTTTTTAACGTCTTCTTCGGACGTTGTTCCCTATGTTTGAAATGCGAGTTTCAAGAAGAAGCGAAAGTAGATTTTAGACACGGTTCCGTCCAGCATCTGGGCTTCACTAAGTTTCTTGAAGGTGATGCGAAGCAGTGAAGCTGCAATGTAAAAAGAAGAAGAAGAAAAAAAAAAAGATATATTCGATCAGAATTATTGGATAATAATTTTCGTCACAATTGCGCTCATAGCTTTTTGGTAAATTAAAATTTAAAATCACGGGCAACACTGTGACGAGGACGCCACCAACTGCGCACTGCTCGTGAAGTACGTACGGCGTTGCAAAACTACATTGCATGCGCATAACACTGGGTCTAAAACAAAAGAAGTCAGCTACGAAAGTCATAATGGGCAGCAAAGCCAGTCTGGAACACAGATCACGGTTGACTAACAAATTGGGGATTACTTCCCACAAGACGGCGCCCCGGTCCATTTTACAGCCAATTTTACTTGCGAATTCACAATATTTTGCCTTCCCTATCACAATATAACTTGTGCTGGGTTTACAAGCAACAAGCTGCCAAACTACGTCGCCCACATAACCTTTCTGTCTGCTTCTTCAACTGCCATCCGCCATATGTATCCGCAAATTAATCCATCCTACGCGAGTGGTGCTGCGATCGGAACCCAACCAGGCACCCTAAAACCCAACGGAGGTTCCACGTGCTCTCACAAACACGATCGAAGCCGCTTTACAACCGCTACATATCGGCACCCCAAGCAACAAAGGCTTAAACGAAGGCCGAAGTATACGACGACGCCAACTGCTAAGACGACATGCAAAGAGATGAGAAGCCCAGTTATGCAATGTCGTTGGTTTCAAATTGCTCGACTCGTTCTCTTCGGCTACAGATACGCCGCAAAAGACATGGAGACCAGAACCCATAGGGACGCGTTACATTTAAAACTTGTCCCGGCTCTGACAGCAGCTTCTTCGGTCCATCTTCTATCACCTCACCAAAGACCAGACTCACTTCCCATTGTGGCCGAAGCAGTGGGAAAGTGGATATTCGGCAATGATGCTGCCCAAAGTATACACCATGTTGTTGAAAAGTCAAGGACCGAACAATGGAGATAGCCATTGAGCCGCTCACACACAATGCCGTAAAACTGGATTTATCAATTACTTTCTTGTATTTGTATCACGCAAGAAGTACTGCGCATTTTATGAACAAGACAAAGGAAAGTACGACATATTGCGCAAACAATACAAATGCGGCCCTAAAAATAGATAGGTACAACGCAAATTCATTATTCGTTTGCAGTGCACGACCTTTTGTTAAACGCTCAAGTGTGCGGCTCGCCGACACACCAGAGTTTTACAATTATCACGAGAACGTGACCTCTCACCCACACGTTCACCACCCCTCCCACGCAAGAAATAAATCCATCTGTGACGTCACGTCATTCTCCGTGACGCCATAGTCGCCCCCATCGACAAAACCCTAGTCCTCCTACGCAAAAATCTACGTCACAGCGACTCATCCATTCGAAATAGCTAACATTCCTATTACAGAATGCGCCCTCTTGCGCATCATCGAAATATTCGATGTTTCGCAAACGACGCGGTATGTTACTTACATGGTTTCTCGATGTGCACCATTGTACCATCCAAAGGTTAATCCGCGTGGAATGTCGGAGAGCTGTTTCTAATCGGAAGTGTAAACACACTATCAGCACACTGTATCCATTCTTCTCTGTTTGCAGACGACAATATATCCCTGGGTGTGAAATTCCAACGGCGTAAAGCTCGTTCAACACAGCCCTTTCCGATGCACCAAGAGTCGTTTCTCACAACACGTCCCAGGTAGGAACACAGCAAATATATCAGCAAACAAACAAGAACTCCATCACGCAAAACAACAACAACAAAAAGGCAGACGAAAAACCACGTCGACGACACACACGTCAGGGGGCAGCACCGAGCGACCAAGCGGATGCAACGATTTGGCGCGAGAACCACTTCCGGCCGCTTCAAGCACGCGCTGAACGTGAAAGCAGACGATGCATTTCAAAACTCCGTCGTCACCGGGTCACAGCCGTCGTTGAAATCGAAAACAGACGACGCGAAGATTCGAAGGTTCCTGCAGTCGACGAAGCGAGCGGGCAACAAAACGACATAAAAACTCCGAGCAGCACAGTTGCGCGTCGCGCCCTCTGAAGGACTTTTTCTTCTTTTTTTGAAAGTGGCGCCGTGAAGCAGACACACACAACGTCATGGGCACGGTCTCGCGGACTACGGACTGAGACAACCCGCGTTGAGTCGTTCAGTTGCTCTCGCTCTCTCTGGAGCGGAGGGAAGCGAGGAGGAGAAAAGCTGCCGTTGCTAGGCGACAATACAGCGGCAACAGAGGTTGGGAAAGAGAGCGAAATTCTCCTGGTGAGAGGTGCACGCACCGCCAATGAACTCGCGCTCACCGTTTACTGATCGTATCAGGTTTGCCTCAACGCTGAAGGGTTACGACTTTGGATTTACGGCTTACAATCAACCTAAGCACCGGTGTTTGTAGATACAAAAAAAAAAAAAAAAAAGACAGTGGATTCAGCGCGGACGTGCCGAAGTAGGCATTGTTCGAACGTTCCTTTATGGGAGTTAATGGGGGAGAAGACAAACAAGCACAACAATAATTTCAATTTCTTTGTTGTTTTAAAGTTTTCCTGTGCTTGAAGGTGAGACGATATTTCAAACGTCGTGTTCTCCTCTCCCTCGCAATACTTTTAATCATAGCAGCTGCACTAGTATATAACACTCCATTTGATGGATTTGTAACTTTAACATTCGTTGAAAAGAATCGGACAGCTGGGTTTCGTCGCCATCTAGGGCCTATCAGAAAGCAGGATGAAGTGACGTGCCTTAAATATTCCCGTCAGAGCCAATGGAAACGCGACAAGTAAACGCGTCAGCGCAAGACCAACAATGCAAGGTCGGCTTCATTTATGACGCCGTACCGTTCTGCATATCGTTTGCGTATGTATTCTCCGAGCTTAACGATACGTCGAACAATTCCGAACAAACGCAGGACGAAGCCCAGACGGAGCATGAATAATGCCGTTGAGCAACATGATCTAGTCTATTCTTAACAGATCGCGTTACGCCATGTATTGCTTCACACTACCCGACTAAACACAGCCATCTTAACCCATTCCTTTTGGAAAACAGAAAACAAAGAGACAAAAATTTGATTAGCGGCGCCGGTGTTTCGAAACGCCGACCATACATCAAATAAGTGTCGCAAAATATCGTTGCCCAACCGAAATGTTTCGCACAGCGCCGGAAACTACGCCCTTATAATGGCGTAGCTTTCGCCAGCAGACGAACGCTAGAAAAAGAAGATTTGTTGCTCGGAAAGCGACGTTAGACACTCCAACAACTTTTTCTCTCATTTTAATGAACTGAGAATAACCGAATCGTGCCCGTACTGAGATTCTCGAGCAAATAATGTACGGTTGCCATGTCCGCGCGAGCACAATAGATCTCTTCGCGGGACGGGACGTAATTTATCGGTCACAGATTTTAAGCGTAGTAGGCATTATGCGCGCGTCCGTAGCTAAAGGGGCCAAGACGGTCGCCGATTTTTTTTTCTTTTTTTAATTTTCTTAGTTATGCCTGCGTCGCGTTGGACAAATAATAAGAAAAGATACCGCGTACAATGTATTCCGCGACAAGGTTCGATGTAGGTGTATTAAAGAAAAACGTATATCGTCGAAGCACGAAAGGGATAGCTTGCGTTTGAGAAAGACGGGAATGTTGCCACATCCACGGAGAGTATATCAAACAGAAACGCTTATTCGTTGCGTAAAAACTGCCGTCAGAAGGGAATGGTTTGAAAAGGGGCGGAAGGTGAATGTGGTCGCCGTCTATAACATAAAATGAGACGGGGCAGATACTGGATGATAAGCGCGACCGAAAATTTCGCAGACTTCTCAGAAACACTGTTCGAAAACTTTTTTTCTTCTTTTTTTGCATGGTGGAACGTGATTTTGTAGGATTTCTTCTAGTAATATAAATTAAGGATGTCTAAAATCCTTGGTTTGATCTAAACATCAAACGATCTCCCTCAGTCTGGAGCAGTCAACGGAGCGTGAGCTTTGAGTGAACCGATGGAAAAACGGACACAAGGAAGGAGTGAGATACAGGAGGGTGTCTTATTCTCTGTCCTGGGTCGACTTCCCGGGGGAACTGGGCCGACATTTGCCTGGTGGAAAACCCCGGGTGAAATTTTCAGACACCACATTGCGCGGCGGGACCACTGGCACTTCTGTCACAAATCCGGCTAAGATGCTTCGAAGGGGGGGAAAAAAATCGAATAAAACACGATCTGTCGATGGAGACATCGCGGGACAGAATTCACTGGCAGTCAGATATCAACTGCAAATAACTGTCGACGCTATCGACTTTAATCATCATAGAGAGTCATAAGACTGCGGTTTTCGGTTTACAACGCCGAAGAATACCGCGAGCACAGGTGTTAATCAAAACGCGCACTCAACGTGAAGAACGCGATTAACCGCCGAACTGCCTGACAATAGGACACAGCCACCTGATTGCCTCACTTCTCGACGGTGTAACACAAAGTTCGGTCGAAAGAAAACAGCTGTCGTTGAGACACAATGCGATGAATCCAGACAATTTCTACGAAGCTGGATACGTGGCGGCCCTTTGGGAAATTGTATTTTCGCAGAGAGCGTTTCAAAGCGTGCGCGTTTAAAACGCGAGGGACAGGAACGGCAGGAAATGCGAAGAAAAAGTAGTGCCTTCGAATAAGCGGAACATGGGGGGCGTCAATCTGATATAGCGCGAGCTCTAATTGCTACCAGACGCGAAAAGAAAACGAGGCCGCGCATCGAGCGACAGAATGGAAGCAAGCGACTGCTTCTCGATTGAAGGGTTATTTAATTGTGACGCTAATTTCCATGCTTACAAAAAAACGAAACGACTCCAAATGTGAGATGGTCGCGACTTTAAGTTACGCTGGAAACTGATTAAATGATCCATATGCGGGCCTGCAAAGTGGGAAAGCCTTGACACATTTTTAGTACCGGTATACTTCGTTACTTTTTTTTTCATTCCACGCGATACTACATTTATTTTTCTTTTCTGCACAATTTCACCACACAAAGTTCAGAAGTATTTCGTTCCACCCTTACAGAATATCCTCCCCCCCTCCAACAACAACAAAAAAATAATAATAAAAACTACGTATCCCGGAAACATCATCATCGCCTACGTCAACCCTTCACTAAACTTCCTTACCAAACCTACCCCCCCAACTCATTCTCCATCTCAACCATCTTCACGCACGCATCCAAAATACGAAACTTTTCAACCAACTCCACCGATACATACGTGCCCTATCTCGCAAGGAGGAGGATATTATGCTCTCGAGCTCATCTTACCAGAAACCACGACTTCCGGCATAAAAAAAAAAAAAACGCACATGTGCGACAAGAAGAGCACATCAAGGACTCTAGCAACAAAGGTATAGAAAAACGAGTCTGCCTCACAGGGGGCGGGCAGGTGTTACAGCAATCAAAGGGTCGCGGAGGGGAACCGACGGCGAATCGACTTTAAGCTTGCGCGAGTCCCATTTGCCTCTACGTCAAAGAGCCACTCGAGCACGAAAGAGACAGTCGTTCATTTGCGCGCAGTGTCTGCTCAGGTAATGAGCACGACGTTTCGGTTCGCAAAAACCAACAGTCTCTCTTGAGGTGTCATCACGAGAGCTCGAGGTGAAGGTTCTCGATGCTTCCCTGAAAGGTCTTGCAGGGACGGCGTTGCTCACTGCGAAGGAACAACCAAGTTGTGACGGCTGGATAGTGAAATCTTGTTTATTAGAAAATTGCTTATGTCATGTTCGTATTTCTTATTAAAGCTATAGATTTCAGGGTCTGCCGCGCAAGTGCATCCGTGGCTTTATAGGGTATAATAAATAATATAGGGTATAATATAGAATAATAATGTCCTAACGTCCGTGATCGGATTCGTACGTCCGATGAACATCCCTCAGATGTCCAGCGCGGTTGAAGGCAATATCCGTATAATGTCCAATATGGATATCCCTGGGAATGCCAAATATGGCACGCTGTAATTCGTGAGTGCCGCGCACCGCCATGGTCGGCCGCAAAGCAAAATCTGTCATAGAATCGCAACGAATTTGGTTACTTATCGGTCCTAGCAACATTCAGTAAGAGCTGGCATTATTGTCTCATAATGGGCTCGCACAAAGTGTACCTGTAGATTTAAAAATTCCTGCGAAAATATCAGATGCAGGGCTACAGAAGAAATCGGAACCGAAACTGTCTTTGTGTCCGTGTGACTATAAATTATACGTATTTTGCAAAACAAGCCAAGCTAAGTATAATTCTAAAATTATACAGGAATATTTTTGGTTCCCTTCTACATATACTGTCCAAATTTATTTCCAAGTTCTACGTAATGGCCTTGCGAGCACTCGAGGTACTCACATAAATAAACAAACAAATAAATAGCCCTCCGCATAAACACCAAAAACAACTAGAGTAGTAATGTCCATAGAACATCTCTCCATCGTTAGTTCATTGTCTCTGTGGATGTCCGTCGGACATCCTTGCGGTATCCTAGTCTCTCTCTCACTTGGACCTACATAATACACGTTACGGACGAAACGCATTATCCGCAGGATATACAAATATCCGGTTTCGGACATACATCAGATATCCATAGGACTGCCTGGCGTTGCTGGGGGTCACGTGAGCTGTCGCGTGCCACCATCGCGTGATCGCTCGCGTGTCTGCCGCACGCAGTAATTGTGCAACGACCACGGTAACAATCCGAAAAAAAAAAAAAAAATGTCAGAAAAATTATCGACTTTTTCACGAAATTTTCACGATATTTCACGAAACATTACTAAGTTCTAAATGAAAATTTAATAGCATTTCATTTCGCGAAATATTAACCGCTGTCAATGGACCTATAAGGCCATCAAGACCTATCGGATGAAAACACGTCTGCGCGATGACTGAAGGTGTAGCCACTTTCTTTTTACTTATTTTTTATTTATCCCCTCTTGTTTATGCGTTATTCATTATGCTCTGACCAGCTCCCGCGGCACGGTGGTTAGGATGATCGCTTCCCACGCAGAGACTGGGATGTGACACGGGTTCGAATCCTGTCACCGTCTGTGCTGTCAGAGGTTTTCCCTGCGTTTTCCGTGGACTTTCCAGACGAATGTCGTCACAGTTCCCCCTGAAGTCGGCCCAGGACGCATACTAACCCACGCCCCTGTCCCTACTCCTTCCTGCTGTCCTCTCGCCATCGGTCCACCTGTGTACTATGGTAAACGCACTGAAGAACGCAGGCTATACTCAAACAGGGGCGAGCGAAGTAGCCGTACACATTCCTTCCGTCAAAATTAGCGTTCATGATGTCAGCGAGGGTTGGCACGGTTGGACCTGTTGTATCTACGCACTCCAGCAATTTTTTTTTTCTTCTTCTTCTTCCGGGCGAAGAAAGCGAGAATCTGTGTTCCTTCTTTCAATTTATTTTATTTCTCGCGCTCGTTAAGAAGGGGAAGGCCGCATTAAGTCTCTGACGGGTGGGTGTTTTTCGTCCTTGGCAGTCAACGCATCGGCGCCGTGGATTGGGACGACCCACACTCGTCGAAACGATTGCGCGCTGAACAAACAAATAAAGCAATCTAGCCGTGTTTGTAAACACAGCAAGGATTTGTCGAAACCCTCGGGAAAGGAACCGTTATGAGGCCCCTTTGTGACGATATTGCGCCGCTGTCTGTTGAAGTCAAATATATATATATATAGTGCGAGCTCTCCCTTTCCGATCAATAAAGGACGGTGTCGAGAGAGAGAGGAGGGAAATGTGGAAAAGTACCGAAAGTTAAAACGTCTTAGCTATACGCTCGCTTTTAGCCTGCCATTAATGTCGACGACCGAATATGGCAGCCGTCAACAAAGACGCCGGGAGGTTTTCAGGGCACGTGCGGTAATCACTGCGCCACGTTCGCAGGACAAACTGAACGTGCTCTTGAACTCAAAAATTTTGGTAGACGACTGCCCTGTAAGCGACACCTGGTGACGTGTTAGACAACGATCGCGGTTTTAGCTGTGGGTTCGACCCTTTCCTGGGTCTAGCCCTGGCAAGGTAATGTTCATAAGTTGTTCGCTGCTACGCAAATAAGATGCGCAATATAAAATAAACCCGGAGATAAATAAAATAAATAAAAATAAAATGAATCAACTTGAAACGGGAAAAAGTATACAGCGTTTTTCGCTTCTTATTTTTTTATGTTAGCGCCGCGAAGCAACTGTGGCTATAAGTGGCGCACAGACGTGGACAGATGGAGAGAGGACAGCAGGAAGGAGTGGTGGATAAGGGGGTTAGTATGCGTCCTGGGCAGACTTCGGGAGAACTGTGCAACCGTCAGTCAGTCTGGGCGTGAAAGGCGTTCATCCTAACCAGTATGCTACGCGAGCTGGAATGTACAGTGAACCCTCGTTAATATGACCCCCGATAATCTGACATACGCACTTTACGACCATACTCCTGGGGAACAATACAGTGAAACCTCTGCAAGTCCCCCCCCCTCGTTAATATGACAATTCCGCATTATGACCAGAATTCTCGGGAACGACCACGGTCATAATAACGAGGGTTCACTGTATACGAGTTCCTTTTCTCGTACATTCCCAGGATCTCCTCCCTTGCAGAGCTGCAATTTAAATTCCGTGTCTCCTCGAAACAACGAGGTCATCTGAAGCGTTTTTGTACATCACGAAGAAATCCTTACGCTTTCGAAAACGAAGTTTACACACTTCTATGACCAGCAAGGCCATTTGAGAGCACTTGCTATCAAATTTCTTGTCTTCCGCTCCACTACGCTGCAGTCAAACATCCGCTCGCTGCAGATAAATGAAAAGCCCGAGACGCCGACGGCACGAATGCACGCTACCAATCGGCCAGACGATCCCCTTTTCCCCCCCTGAACGGCGAAGGGCAAGGAAAAAAAACGCGCCTCGGAATTCGTTCCAAAATATCGAGGGGCCACAACTCTTTTACGTCTATAAATTTCACGCGGGATCATTCTCTTTCTGAATTGTTCGAAGCGTTCTCTTCTGCGTCATTTAGGGTTGCCCCATATCCTCCATGTTTCTCATTGCAGGAAGAACCGTGCTATGCCTAGTCTTTATCTAGTAACAAAGAACGAAAAAAAAAAAAAACGAGGAAAAAAAAAACTTAGGAAGGCATAGCGAATTTTGGAACATAGAAAACATTTATTTTCTACCGAGACCGATTTCGTCTAAAATAATGATAATAATAATAGATAATAATGAGAAGGGGCCACAAAGCTTACAGCGTGCGTAATTAAAATTACGTACGCTGTAAGCTTTCTGGCCCCTTCTCCAGTGATCTGCCGATAGAATAGGAACTTATCAGTCATCTATATCTTATCAGCAGTCTAATACCCCCTTCAAACGGCCAGCCAAAGATTTTTATAATCCCCCCGCGCCGTTTTGCCAAAAATGAAATACTTGCAAAGAAAAGAAAAAATGATTCTCCCCCCCCCCCTCCCATTTCCATGAGTAAAGACGCGTCAATTTATTTCACCCGCTCAGTTCACACGTAATTTAACTTTAGTTTTGAGGATACCCGTACATTCCACCCAGAGCAACTACGGAAACGTTTAGGACACATAGAGGATACCACCTTTTTTTCGCGTCCACCAATCATAGCCTCTGTCGCGCCACCTGCTTGAAATCGACAGAACTACAGCCCATGCCTGTGACGTCAGCAAGCTTTTTTTTTTTTTCCCCCACAGCAGAAATTAAAAAGTACGCGAGCGACCAGCCATGCTCGCTAGCTGTAACACATGCAACGCAAAATCGAAAAAAAAAAAATTCAATGCTGCACGCCGCATAATACCATTCCATCGCTCTTGGGACAAAATATAAGAGTTGCGAGTTAAAGCAAACAAACAGAACGAGATGAGCACAAAAAAAAAGAAAAAAGAAAAGAAACAGAAGAAAAAGAGGGGGAAAGCAGACGATCTAACATGCAACACAACAAAGGCGGCCACCTGGCGTTTCAGAGTATGCGCACAACCCTGGAGACTCTATATACTCTCAATGCTGGTAATGAATAATGACACGCATTCCCTTCATGGTCTTTCACCGAGAGAGAGAGAGAGAGAGAGAAGAATCGTCGGGCGAGAAAGGGGAAAAATAAACAGGCAACCCCATTATTAGACTGCGCCGACAAACAAAAGGGAAGAAACGAAATAATCATCTTTCCCTAACGAGAAACGCATAGGCGGGAAGATCGGCGAACCACACCGCCGGGCACTCCGAAAGCGATACAGAGAGATTAGACATTTAATATACAACTTGGAGTGGCAACGGCTGACCTCTCCGCGCACCTGCGAATTCCTTTCCGCGTCGAGAAGGAAAGATCAGCGCAACACGACTGCAAAACAGACGCGCGTGAAAACGAGTATTGCGAAACGCGTATGGTGGGAACATGAACACATAATACAGTCAAACTCTTTTATAGCGAACACCTTTTTAACGAAAGTACCACTACAGCAAAATTTTTTTGCGGTCCCGCTGGAGCCTATAGGTCCAATAATGGACATCCTTTTTAACGAGAATACCTTTACTGCGAATTTTTTTTGCTGTCCCCTGAGTTTCGTTGTAAAGGAGTTTGACTGTATGCGGTTTTTTCGTTCTTTTTTCGAAAAGGAGCAGATCGACGTTTGTTCCGCGAATTACTGATGAGACTTCTGAAACTACAATATTAATATCGTAATAAATATAATATTAAGTTGGGGTTTTCACGATAACGGACAACTTGACTCGTATGCAACACACCACAGTGGGCGTGGATCGATGTTGGTCTCGCGCGTCAGTATTGTAGGGGACACGGTTTACTAGAATCAGAACTCTGTGGTTTATATCGTATCGAATCTCCAGGTGTTGCAAGACTATTTCTTTCGAGTAATAACCTTTTCCGTGACTTTCATCTTTAATTTCTTAGGCAACTTGAGGCTTTGTATGTATTTGTCCCTTCTATGTTGTTCCAGCCTCAGAACATCAGTTCTTTCATGACAGGCGATGTTAGCTAACCGTGTCCCCAACAGTACGTGTGAAATGACAACCCGATACAGTTCAAAAACGTTTTCAATTAATAATACGTAGCCGGCAAGGCTAATCAACGAAGCGACGCCACCTCATAACAACAGACAAGCACTCGGTTCACCACTGGGATTTTCCATTCGAATGTAATTATGGCGAGGACTGAATACTCTTCCTTCTCTCCACATAAACGACACGACAAGTCATCTTTCAAAACCGGAGACGTTGCGCAAGCCGTCCCCGCCAACGCGCTGCCACGACCGAACAGCGACCACTACATCGTTGCTCGCATATTACGACAGAAATAGCGGTATGATCCGTCCACGACATCCTGCTGTTCTTTTCAATTGAGGACTCAGTGAATGAGCCCTTGTCGGACGACACAACCACATAATCGTTAGCTAGACTATACATACAGAATCCCAACCGACTACCCTTACTCGTCTTATGCGCAACGACAGGCGGTTTGGAATCGCCGCACATCAGCCGTGATTGATCACGGGGGCTCTCCACCCTCCCTCTAAAAAAGAAAAAGAAAAGTACATCTTTTTTACTGCTCTGCTTTGCTTTTTTTTTTCTTTGCGCGCGACCGCTTCGCTCTGGTGAGCATAGTGGACATTTGGCGGTCAATTCACCAGCACCGGTTGTCGCCAAGGTGCAAAACCGATATGGGGGGGAGCGAGGGGGGCACCGGAAGACGTGGGAGGGGAGATCCGGAGTTGAACAAACCCGGACGCGACTGCATTCCCACGTCTCCCCCGACTGAAGAGTTCATGTGGGCTAATATCGTTTGGCACGCGCACTGGAACTCTCATGGCGCAACATGCATGTGGACATTCATTGTGCGAACGGCCAGACGGTTGCATTAGGCATTCGTGGTCTTTCTTTTCTTTCTTTCCTTCCTTTCTTTTTTTGTAAGCTGCCAATATTGGGTCGTGCGGCATTATGTGGTGGCATTTTGTGGCGCGTCGGGTGTTTAATGGGGAACGTTGAACGTCGCTCTATGGAGCGTGTGGTATCGAGGTAAGGTTAGAGCTTATTTAGTGACTCTAGGAAAGGTAAACTGCAGATTAGCGTGTGGTCGGTGGACCAGGAAGTGAGGAGGATAGAGAGGGCAGAATCTCTCCCCCCTTTTCCGTGAATCTTGGTTCAACAGTTGGACAATCAACGGATCCAAAGGAGTGCGGGTCCTCAATATTCTTCTTTCAATAAGGCTGTGGAGCTCAACCTGGGCTTTCACGCGAGGCTTAGCAATGACGTTATTTTCTCTCTCTCTCTCGCGCGCGCGCGCATGTTGTTTTGCACTGCACCGCAGTTCCTTTATCTGAAATATTTCCCTATTCTTTAGTTGAAAAACGGGAGCACAATAGAAATGACCTCTCTTCCCTAGTTGATTACGAATTAGTGACACATATGCATCGGTAAAAATTACACCTTTCTCGACAAAATACAAATCATCTATACCTTCGTTCTATTCATTATCCATTTAACCAATTTTCCCCTTCGTTCGTTTAACGTGCCACACAAAAACCATTCATTCCCTCAACTACAGAATGTCTCGATCCTCACCGCTCGCAACCGTTTCCGATATCAATACATCCACAAAGATCAGCCGCAGCGCTTACACCCCAATACCCCCCGGACACATCTCCCCACAATAGTGCTCCCTTCAACCCTTTCCCCGTTCTTCCATTCACGGACTGTCCTTACAATCCTTCACGCGACAAGGGCACACCCGTAGAAAAGCTTCCTTCAACGGCAGAGCGCCTCCTGCCGAGGTTTTCCTTTCTTCTTCCCCGGGCATCATCAAAAAAAAAAAAAACGTAGGGACACATCGGCTGGGCCTAACCAGTGTAACGCAGGCATTCCCATGGTTCGTGGCCCCGCAACCATCTATTACTTCGGCAGCAGAGGAGGAGGAGGAGGAGGCCTATTGTGAACGGACCATCAATTACGGAGAGTTGTTCTTTAACGACGCGACAGTCTCATTATCGCCAACACGCAAACTTCACCTTTTCCACTCGCCATATACATGCATGATTTTTCCCGCATGATACGTTCCGTTGGCGTGTGCGAGCATGACCATTCCATCATGTGCAAAGTTTACATCGATCCTCGATGATACCTCTGAGTGGACGCTGCGTGGACGCGTGCGCACAAGATGACAATTTTAAGTCACGCACACAAGGATTGTCCTAGCCTAGTAAAAACGCCGTCATTTAGCAGTAGCTACGATGATAACTATTACTATTAACCCGAATTACTATTGAGCATCAACTTCCGAGTGCCCTCACGTTCTCTGAGGTCTCATCTTATTTTTTTATCCTCAATCTTTTGCAAAGTTTCATCCCATCAACCGTTTACAACTAATCTTGAACTCTGCGTCACAACAGGAAGTTATTATTATTATTAATAATATTATAACGATTCAAGAGCGCAGCCACTGTGAAACCGCCCACACAGTGAACGCGGCATACGTCGAACTTTGAGACACATCCGGTTAAGAAAACAACGTTTGCCACAATCCGGTTCGATATCCCGCGTAGGTGGGTTTGTATACTCTAATAACGTTGCCCACATCCTGAGCACTGATTCTCCTCGCAAATATCGCCAGCTAATCCCTGGCAAGTTAACCCGCCTCAAAACAAAACTTTAAAGACTGCCACGACCAGACCAGACGTTCGCATACAATGTTCACCTTATCCACGCCGAGCAACCGCGTCAACTCATTTTTGTGCCCGTAACTATACCTACACTCAGAAATGAAACGTACCACAACAACAACAGCAGCAGCAGCAGCAAGAGCACCGACTCGCGTTTTCGAAACCTAATCTCGCGTGTGTTTACCGTCGCACGCGTTGAATACAGCCCGGCTTTCATGGCGGCGCGAAAGAGTCATAAAAGCTCTTCCATTCCCAACCAGCTCGCGTCTATACACATTCACCAAGATCGCACGACGAAAACCTTATTCATCTACAGATACATACATGGACACACCGCGAAAAAGAATTTCGCCGCTCACAACCGACGAGCTTATTTCTGAACCTTCAAAAAGAGAAGAAAGCGAAAGTGTACTTTTTTTTTTTTTCGTCTTTTAACTTCTTCGAGAAGACGATACAAGAAAACAAAATGGCGGGATAAAAGCAGCCGTAACCCATCCCGAACGATAGCTGCGCAGATAACGGTGCAAAAAAGACGAGACGGAGGGGGGGAAAGATGAAAAGAAAAAACGCATCGCAAACAACCATGGATACAACGCATGCCGCTCTCTTTCAAACCCTCCCAGAGTTTAATGGCATCGCGCATGCGCATCGGGATGTGCCGCTGGATCTCGTCTGCTCCGCCAGGGGCCGCAGCCTCCCCACACACACACACACGAGGGCTGGTCGAGAGAGGGACCGGTGATAAATGACAGCAGACGGCGCTGGCTCATAACTCAATTTACGTGACTGCAATCTATAAATATTTCGAGGAAGCAGAAGGGAAGAAGAAGAGGAGGAAGCCGTGAAATCGATCTAAACAGAACCCGGGACCACGTGAGATATATATGTGTGTACATTGCCGAGCACACAATGTGTGCAACGAAGAAATGCGCAGGAGCAAGCAATGAGTTCGCACGTGCATATAAAGAGATGCACATACTGTCATGCAAGATAAATGCCGACGACAGCGATGTAGCCATAAGGAACCAATATTCGACCCCCCCACCACCCCCACCCAGCCCATATATACGTAGTTCCTCGATCACTGTGCATGGAACAGTAAGGGTTTCTAACGCCCTGACGACATTGTGCTTGTTTGAGCAATCTACCTAAAACTGCCTCGTATAGTGTGTTCTTTCCCCTTCTAACGCAGAGACTGAAAGCTTCTTACAGCTTTTTCGGAGTTTGGTTTCGATCTGTAAATCACGTGGACTGAAGCAC
Organism: Ornithodoros turicata; assembly: GCF_037126465.1. Taxonomy (NCBI): domain Eukaryota; kingdom Metazoa; phylum Arthropoda; class Arachnida; order Ixodida; family Argasidae; genus Ornithodoros; species Ornithodoros turicata. The sequence continues at coordinate 77,945,676 of NC_088205.1, forward strand.
AACCAAGATAGAATTTCCCTGCCTCCCATCTCTGTGTCGTATTGCCTCTACGTGTGTCGGTTTTTCTCTCTCTCTCTCTCTGAGCTCCGCTTCAGCTGAAATGGCAAAAGGCCCCGGCGCGTTTAATCTCTATAGCTACTTCAGTGCTTCTCTCAGCGCTCAGCTAGCGCCACCACTCGGTTCCCACCCTACGCCGCAATCAATCTCTTGGCATTTAACGGTACCATTTCAAAACTGGCGATGTCCATTTACTTCATTTAGAGCACTAAGAGGTCGCTGGTTTCGTCAGCTTCATCTGGATGTCAGGGGTGCTGTAGCGCATGAGTTTCCTGTCTCGATCTCGCTTCTATCGGAATCCCATCCACGTCTCCCCAGCTGTCTTATTCAGACAACTGCCTATTCTAGAATGCTTTATTCATGACGATGGCGATTGCTGACTAAATCAATGCGCTCCGTGGTGACACGAGGACGACTCAATTGACAGGCGATACTGGGCAAATTACTGACCCGTTAGCAACGTACTAGTTTGAGCTTCGAACCCCAACCGTATGCACGAGCTGGCATAATGTTTCAACTACACCTGCTACTAGTTTTCACGTTGCCAAGAGATATGAGCATGTTGTTGTCACTGTTGTACTGCGAATTATGTTTTGAAGGGCGCAGGTAAAAAAAAAAAAAAAAAATCTGCGTGTGGCAACGTGTCACTGAAATTTATTTTCCCAACGTTTGTTTTTATTTTTTAATTCACTTTTACAGTCGCTAATATAACAACAGAGTGCATGCTCCAAACGTCCTCTCAATGAAAGAGAGAGAGAGAAAGAAAAAAAATATTGCGCCATCCTAAATCCTGACTGTACGTACTTCCTCCGTATTAATCACCAATTCGCTCCACCCAGAGCGCTTCTTCCGTCAATTGGCCGGTCGGAGATTATTCACGGCACGCACATCCTTCAACTGCTCAACGAGGAAGCGATATTCTACGGGGAACGCACGTACAAGCCTCCTTCCTTCGCCAGGCGACGGTACAGAAAAAAGAAGAACACTGCCACTATACAAATGGCTTCGATCGGCGGCGTCGGCTATTCCACACGCATCTTCCCTCGGCGGCGCGTGGCGCTCACTGCATACTAATGGGGCATTTAAGTCATATGTGTCGCTGCGCTGAATCTGCATGAAAGAGGCACGAGGACCAAACGCGATCTGTTAACCCAGACTCTCATCTGACGTTAGATCGGATCACGTTTGGGTCCGTGGGTGTAAATTAAGTTAATGAAAGTGAGGACCCTTCGCTACGGTCGACGTTAAGTGTTCTATATCGTCTAATCTGTTTTTCTCTCCGTGTTGCAAAAAGAAGTCCCAGAATTTTCTCTTTTTTTTTCAGTTTTGACTCATTTTGACTGAAGCAATTTTCGGCACGTTAATCTTTTAGATTAATTTAGGTTTGCTCTTGGTTCCATTCTCAGCCACTCGACAAATTAGCAGCTCGAATTCAACAGTCCCGGGCGCGATGACATCTACGAGGCTGAACCTCACACCCGAAATCCGATTACACACTTCGCCGCAACGCATCTGATCTGTGCGGTAGAGTACGCTTTACAGGGGATGATTGTAATATGTTACCGTACGACATACTGAATCTGAATAAATGAAATACGGAGCACCGTCAGTCAACTGCTAAATAATTAATTGCGGCAATCATTAGTTCGTTAATTATCAATTAGTGGATGTAACTGAATTAAAAAGGAACGGCCGGCCGAGGCACGTTTTTCTGGACAAAAATACGTTGTCCGTCAAAATGACCTCGTTAACGAGACAAAACGCGAGCGCAAATTGAAGATTAACAACAACGAATTCCAACATGCCACGCAACCGAGGAACGCAGAAATTCCCTGGTGCCCCCTACCCGTAAACACGCAACGCCCATCCAGGATGATAGATGGCGCTGTCAACAATGTTCCACAGCACACACACGACACTCCGAAATCGATAGCACGACAATATCACACGCGCAGATCCAGGAAAAATCGCTAAATAATTTCATAACCGGCATTCGTCCGGGCTTGGTTCGGCTAAAGCGGGCCAGCGCTTAATTAGAAAGGACGCTCGGCGTCCAATGTAATTACCAGCACATCGCTCTTGGTAGCTGTCAGCCCCGAGAAGCGAGCCGGCCGATACAAAATTAATGAAGATACACGCGCGATATGCGCAAATAGTGGCTGGCTCGATACGAGTGTGTTCGTTACTTACCGGTTAACGCGTTCATCCCAGGCACTGAACGTAGGGATGTGGTAATTTGTTAGAGTGGACATTGGGAACACGAATGCTGTGAATGTCATTGTCCGTGTATTTCACACGGGATACACTTTCCAGAATGGTAAAGCCGAAGGTGCGCAAAACGCCATAGGTAAAACCTGGCACGTGAGCGTTCAACGTCACGTCTTGTCATGTTTCTCTAACCATGGGGAATACCCTGCGGCTCAGCCACCAGATAATTCGTAACAGACGACAGGGCCCACGGTGTCTTCTGCTATGAGCGCATAGCAGACGACAAAGCCCACGGTGTCTTCTGCTATAAGCGCATAGCAGACGACAGGGTCCACGGTGTCTTCTGCTATGAGCGCATAGCAGACGACAGTGCCCACGGTGTATTCTGCTATGTGCGCATAGCAGAAGACACTTCTGATATTCCGGCGTTGTGCGAATGCTCAACATGTGAGCAGATTTCTTTGCTTTTTCTTCCACTAGACCATTCCTAGGTGATGTCCGCTCGTGTTAATACACAGTATTAGTGCACACGTTGTTTTCTGACCTTCCGACCAATTTTGGTTATAAGGATACCTGCAATAACCCTGCTGAGTTTTTAATCGCCACAAATTCACACAGCAGTCACACACACTAGACTCTGCGACCAGACCACGTCTGCCACAAAGTACCCTCCAGATAAACGCTAACATTTTTTGCTCAAACGAGAGAGAGGTTAAAATCAGATTGGCATTTCCGAGAGAGAGCGAGAGAGAGAGAGATTCGTCGAAGCTGGGACGCCCAAGGAGGGAAGGTAAACAACAACACGGCCACTTTGCGCTGAAACGCTCCGCAGAAACCCGAAACTAATTTAAGCTTCACAAACACTGCTCCATCGAAACCGCTCGACCAGAGGGAGCCGCGGACGAACAATGTGCCCAAAAATCCGAAGAGAGTTTCAACTTTTCCTTTTTTATCTTCCTGTTTCGCATCCCCCCTTTTTTCGAGAGTGCCTGCTTCTTTTCTTTTTCCTTCAAGAGAAGCAATGGAATTCTAATAGTGTAAGAACCTTCAGTGCGCCGCATCGCTATCGTCGTTCAACTTCCTGCCTCCCACGCGGATAAGATGTGCGGCAAGTTTTCGGTTTGGAACTGCTCGAGCTCAAAGTAAGAAGAGAAGGAGCGTCAGAGGAACAGACGAAACATCTCTCTAACGAGACTCCCTATGTTTCTCCTCTTCTCTCTGTAAGATGGCGCGACCTCCGTCTTGGAGGATGGGTTATTTGCTGTCGCCGACTGGAATACTGCTTCCAAACGTCGGGTCCTGTTCCTCCCGTTTTTAAACACAATTCGAGGCACCACGAAAACGAACAGCAGAGTGAAGAGCGCGTGACACTTCTAACTGATTTTGGAAACAACAGAGGAATTACGGTTAATGTCAAACATGCTGTGACGTTCTTTAAAGTTTGCTGCATCAATAAAGTCTAGACTCTTTGAAGCGGTCCTTGATAGGCGAGGGGCAGGGCTTCTAAGGCTGCCAATGTATCCAGAAAGTGGCTCTATGTCTCGTGTTAGCACAGAGAGTTCTACAGCATTAAGCTGCACCTTCTTTCACTGCATCAAAGAATGTGGCTTTCACACTTTGTTTCACACACTTTCCTACAGTGTGGAGAATACCACACCGCGATCTCTTGCGCCGACGGCGTTTTCACAACAGGAGAGACTGCTTATCTTTCCTTCTATGTTCACGCAGTCGACATTCGACGCCACCTGCATTTCCGTTTCCTTAGCAACCTCCAACATACGAGTATATCCAGTGTCGTGCGTTACACTTGCACTAATAAAGTGCACTTCGCTTTCGCGCTCATGCATTGTTTAGTCTTCGTCGCGGAATCTACCATTACACTAGCAACGTCCCGTTATGCTACGTTAATGGCGACCGATGAAATGTTTAGACGCCACGCTTTAAACAACGTTTGGTAACGATGCAGCTCCAGAGAGTTTCATGGGCGACAAGCGTACGGTTCTCCGGAAACCGCCGTGACAGATCTAAATGGGTTGTAATATATTTTAAGGCCTAGACAACGATACGCATGCAAGGCCGCCGCCGCAAGGCACTCGTGCCCTTGTGAGGACAGCATATACTCCGGCCTGATAAAATCGTGTCTACTGGCCGTTCTAAAGAGGAATTTATCGCGCTCACTTTGCGGTGGCTTGGAGCGCAGCTAGCCAGCGGAGTGTTGCATTCACGAGAGTTATATTTACTCACGCGTGCTGGACTTCTAGGTACAATACTACCTCGAAGTCCTATACGCGCGTGAGTAAATATAACTCTCGTGAATGCAACACTCCGCTGGCATCACACAGATTGTGTATGAGGCGTGAATTTGCATCAGTGGCCCTATACCATATGGTAGGGCATTTATGCGAGTCAGTCGTCGATTCATGCAATTGCGTAGTTTGCGGTGACAAAAGTAGCTGCGGCAGCTTGTGTTAAGTCGGGCGTAAGTCATTACGATACTATGCAGGAAGCGTTCTTGGCTAGTTTCGTACCCACACTATAAAGCTGTAGTTAGTCGTATAGTATTTGTTGGAGCTGAACTGTTCGCGCTTATACACGCGGTTCCCGAATTAGAGATCCGAGTACTTGCTCCTTTCAAAAAAAATTTAAAACAAAGCAGCTGCGTGAACTGTCAGTACCAGTAAGACAGACCACAAACGCGTCAAAAACAAAAAGAAAAAAAATATGCACGAGCAAAAGATTCTGTACTCACGGTGGGCTGGCATATTTTCTCCTGTCCACAGGCTTGGAATCTGCAAAAGTAAAAGACACCGGGACATGTAACAATGAAGTTCCGTTTCAAGCACACCGTGCACCACCAGTAGCAGTTCGTCGACATTGTATATACAGTAAGCCTTAGCAGCTACGCTTGTCCGTCTGACGTAATGCCTATAGGTCACATCACAACTGTGCATCAAATACGACGTCCTTCCATTATTCGAGAACACAACGTTGGGCGAACAGCCAAGTGTATCTGTTTGGAACATGCACAAGCCGCGGGCGCAACATAATCGACAGAGAATTGAGCATGCGAGTCGGATAAGCGCGCAGATATCGAACCGCATTGCGTCCCGGGGGATTTGCATGATCAGTTTTTCCTCGAGGAGGATGAACTGTCACGGAGAAACAATTAGGCTGAAGAACGGGTGTCATCGCCCCTTTAATCCCGGAGACGACGCAGTCTTATCGCCGCTCAGAGTTCACTGCTCCGGCTAAGAATAGAGGGCTCTGCGACACGGGTAGTAGTTTAAATATGACGAGCGCCCCCCGATGTCAATGCGTGTGAACAATCGGGTAACATACCACCGCGCAACGCTACTGGAATTCTAATGGCAGCGGTGACGTTGGATTCCTTTATCCCTGCGAGGCCCAAGAAAAAAAGAAAAACAAGATACCGGCTCGGACGGTCGTTGTGACGTCGGTCGTTGAGCGCCTGACAAAGTGAGGGCAAATATCTTCGATCGCAACTTTAATGTTGCATTTCTTTTTTGCCACCGCGTCGGAATTGTGGCTGTTGGGGGGTATACGAATGTTCAGACAGAAAGGAAAGCAGAAGGAAGGTGGGAACCGGGTGGTTAGCATGAGACTAGGGCCGAGTGGTGATGTAACTGCACGTGCAGCACAACATCTTGGTCACGTATTGGTCCAATAGTGGCAGTACCGGCCGAATATTGGCAATACCGGCCCAATAGTGGCAATACCGACTCATAGTGGCAATACCGGTCCAACAGTGGCAATACCGGCCCCATATTGGCAATACCGGCCCAATAGTGGCAATATCGGCTTATAGTGGCAGTATCGGCTTATAGTGGCAGTACCGGTCCAATATTGGCAGTACCGGTCCAATAGTGGCAGTACCGGTCCAATAGTGGCAGTACCGGTCCAATAGTGGCAATACCGGCCCAATAGCGGCAATACCGCCCAAGATTGGCCCAATCTTGGACCAATACAAGGCCGGTATTGCCAATATTGGGCCAAGATGTTGTGCAGCTTGGGTGTCGTCGTTCGACATCAGGTAGCGCAGCAGGTGGCGGGACTCGGTCCAGGCACCTGCAAGCCTTTAGTGTGACGACGGCCGGCGAAGTCGGACGCTAGCGCTCGCGCTGCCACTAACTGATTACGATAGTAAATGCTCTTTAAAGAGTCTGCTTTAAAACGGAAATGCGTTTTATAAAGTTTTCACGCTATTTGCGCTGCGAAGCATTTCGCCCCAGATGTACGGTAATGAATTCTGCTTAAAGATTGACTTTAGAGCAAAAATATTCGCTTTCACAACGGCAGGGGCTACTACATGAACCACCCACACCATGTTATTTACCTATGTCCATAGTCACCTCCTCCTCTACATAGCGACGATCACGATAAGAAATCCCATATACACTATTCATTCCCGCCATGTTTGAGTGCCGTTCTTCTGCAGCTGCAGAAACAGAAACACACCGTTTCATGGTGCAGCCGTCCGACATCCAACCGTTCCTCGCAATTGCCATCATAAAATATTTGCAGAGGAATGCCCAGAAGGACCACCAACTCCATCTTATTTCCGTTCCGATTTTTTACCGATTGCTCAACTTACTCTGTGAGAGCACGTTCCGTCGGACGTGATCCAAGGTACCGGCCACTAAGTTACCGTATATATACTTAAGCGAGAGTAATAGCAATTTTATTTATGCAGTCGTCACACTTTCTAGTGAGTATCACAAGCGCGGACGGTATAGACGGGTTGCGTCAAAACCTTTTAACGTGATCTGTACACGTGTACTTAAGACCCTGCCCACGTGTCACTCGAGCCATAACAGTAACAATGGGAACTAAATCTACACGTGTACTGTAGGCGGAAGAAACCACTGCGCGAAAACTTTAAAGGGGTCGTGACACTTTCATAGACGTGGTCCATTGCATGATGGACACATTGTACTGCACGCCAGAATACTGAGCAAACAAAAAAGAATTATTATTCTAAGTGTTGCACCTAGCGAGATACAAGCCCTCGAGCACACTCCCGAGCAAAGCGCAGACGTCACAGAGCTCCATTCCCATTGCAGCCATAAGCACGTGACTTCTCGTGCGCTGCCCTCACTGGCGGCGGCGGCGGAGAGGGCTGTGACGTCCGAGCCGCATGAGTTTCGGAGTTCGCGGTGCCCATTTTCTCCGCTTCTATTTCCATCTTCGCTGTGAAACCTTCAGTGCAGTGTCTATCAGGGTGCAGTGTCTATCAGGGTGCAGGTTCTATCAGGGTGCAGTGTCTATCAGGGTGCAGGTTCTATCAGGGTGCAGGTTCTATCAGGGTGCAGGTTCTATCAGGGTGCAGGTTCTATCAGGGTGCAGTGTCTATCAGGGTGCAGTGTCTATCAGGGTGCAGTGTCTATCAGGGTGCAGGTTCTATCAGGGTGCAGTGTCTATCAGGGTGCAGGTTCTATCAGGGTGCAGTGTCTATCTGGGATAACCTGTGATGACCTGTCGCGATCCCTTTAAAAGGGGATCCTTGTCTTTTTATGGTCGGTTTTTGTTCTGCAGCTGCATGATTTCAGGCCATGAAGAGGAAAGGCATCAGAGTAGGTAAGACACGTCACGTGGTCTGGTGGGGAGCGGGGGGGGGGGAAGAGAGAGAGGGGGAGATGCGGCATTACTGACACAACCTAAGCGGGATGCAGCAACCTGAGGTAAACCCTCTGTCCAGTGAGTTCCGATCCAGGACCACGTGGAACGTGACGCTATACGGCTTACGTCACGCAAAATGAGTTCTCGGCTCTGGCTAGCGCGGTCCAAAGGCCGCTCTCGGCTTGTCAAATATATCAGCTTTTCCTTGCGCAGATGATCCAAAGTATGACCACATTTTCGGAAAGTCGTCTCTCGCGGTTTCGTGCTGTCGGATAGTGGCGACAACATCGAGATCGATAATGCTACCACCTAGCGAACCTGAAACGAAATATTTACGCAGTTCATTGCAGCGTGTGTGAATTACGCGAGAGAAAATATTTTCTGCTCGCGCGCTGCGACAAAGTTTTAGACAACTGCAATCACGAATTTAAGTTGTCAATATAATTAACCAACGAAGAACAACAAAGATTAACAATGAAGAAGCCAGACTCAAGGACAGACTGGCTGAGAGAACACAGCCCTCTGGCAACTACTACCAGGAGCAGATGGTAATAACGCTTAACCAGTGGCTTAACCGTGCAAAAGAAATATACGCAATATCGGAAAAAAACAATGGCCGCGTGTTGCCAAGAGAGAGAGGAGAGAGAGAGAAAGAGAAAGAAAAGACACTGCACCCAATCAAGAAATACGACAGCGCTCCCAACAAAACACATATCCGAGAAGACCTCTAACGCCATCTCAATTTCATTCCACGAGCGCCGCTAAACCAATCAGCGACCAAGTCCTTCCTTCCGACTACCGCAGAGCCTAACGCCACCTAACGGCTTCCGCTTTCGCCATAAATAACTTGCTCCCTCCTCCCCCTCCTTCACCCTAATCTTCTAATGGTGACGCTAACGAGTGGAGAGGCTCCAGTGAACAAGGGGCCACAAAATGAACGCGCTCCGCGACCACTCCATTACAAGCCGTTATGCCCTATTTAAGAATCACGACGCAAAGAAAAATAAACGTGGTAATTTTTTTCTTAGTTTCCATCAGCGCGTGAACGACGTCATAACCACGAACGCAGAAAGTGTGACGCAAAAAAGAAAATTTATAAAATAATAACCGAGGGGCGAGGGAGAACAGTGTGACGAATGAAAACGAAGTCGCATGAGATGTTACCCGAAATTCTCAAAAATTTTCTTTTTTCGTCTCCCGTCAACCGGGGTAAAATCGGTGTTCGACCTTAGCTATAAATTAGGATCTCACTTTCGCTTCTCGCGCGCTCTTCGCAACCGTGTGAGTGTGAGGGTAAAATTCCCGTTCATATTTTTAACCTCTAATTTGCGGAGACACCTCGCGGCACTTATGCATTGAGGTTTCATAGACCTATCATTAAGAACATTTGATCAACAGTGTGCCATAAAACACCTAACACTGCGTTCAGCCGAGAAAAAGCCCGTATGCACAGATTGAATTCTAAACTATTGCGGCAATAACTGAACATGTTGAGTTGTGGTTGTGAAGAAGGTGCATCCGTTGTCCCTATGCGGTCTTGCGGGAAAGCCCAAAAATAATTGCGGATGCGACGCGAACAATCAACCCGTGAAGTCGAGGTCGTGTCGGGTTTTTCTGCGGAGTCGTCACGTGACTTCTATTCGACAAAAACTTCGACAACCTATCTCTTCTTTCGCTAAAATTTTGGAATACGATGGAGTCCGAACTGAACATCTCCGCACATGTCACGAATGTTGTTTTAGCCACGCGAAACATAACAAATAATAATGATAATAACAACAACGCAACGTAATCGGCAGCCTGAAACCGTTCGTATATATCGAATTCTCAAAGATTCAACGAAGTTCTTCTTTATACAGTCGTACGTATCAAATTTTGCCCCGATAACTTCCTAAACGCTGAACTATATTCATAACGGAAACTGCTATCCCAGCCTGGGAAAGAAATCACGTTGATCTATAGCCAATTCCCTCGAAAAGACTCGAAAAGAGGAAGAGAAATCTGCTCCCATCTGCATAAATGACCTATTATGCGCCTGAAACGAGGCAGCGCTAAACAGGTACAAAGAGGGAAAATTGTGGTGTGTGGAATATATAAAAAGAAAAAGAAAAAAAAAAACACCGCTTGGCTGAAAGCCAGGGCTTCCAGAACCCGCTGGCTTCCGTTTTACTGCGATGTGGTTTCATAAATCAAGGGAAAGTTGATGTAGCTGCTCGGAAAAGACCGGTTGTGCCTGGCATTTTTTTTTTTTTTTTAGTTCCGTTCCCGCCAGCGCGTTACCCCGTTGTTAGAAGTGTGGTTCATTAATATTGTCTGTCGGGTTTTGAAAGTATACTAAAAAGGACGAGACGTTACTTTCCTTGGGGAAATGAAGACGTCGCAATATTCTTTGAAGTGCCGCAATATTATTGCGCAATTGCGCTTTGAAATCATCTTGCAGACTTCCCGGTGCAACTTTCGGTGTCGCAAAGTTAATGCAAGTTTCCCTTCGTCGCGATTGGATTTGCTTCATCAATCATAACTACACTTATGCGCTCCTTTGAAGATCGCCGTTTCATATGTCTTACCCGCGAGTGGTATTTTGATGGTAATGCTTAAAGCAGAATTGTGATCCGGTTTTTTTTTTGTTTTTTTTTTGTGAGCATAACAATGCGGCACATGCTAATACTAGTATTTTTCATTATAGAAAGGGACGTTAGACATTAGCGAGTTTTACTAGGTCGGGTACGACGGATATTTGCAATGTGATGAAATGCACTTCAACTACTGAATATGGCGAATGGCTGTCTGTTTTCAGAACTGTTATAGCGAACACCTTCCGATCTACTAAATATAAACCTAAACGTTGTTATTACCGCACATTTCGTACAACAGCCTTTCTGTTGACGGCATTGTGTGGCTTGACCTCTCCATGGATGGTATGACCCCTCACAGTCATGAATTTTCTTTTACCTTTTCTTCAAACCCTTTTCTTTTAAGAAACCGAATATCCTGAAAAGTACTCGGCGCTGACTGTGCCTGAAGTTTCCCCTTCATTTCATTTGGGCGCAGAAGAGCAGGCAGGCCACTTCTGCCTGCGACAGTGCTAACGACCGCAGACAAACAACGCCATCGTCAATATCTCCGACGACAGGAGCCCTTCGCTCCACGTCCGAGACACTCTCTCGGGAATAAAGGGAATAAAGGGAAGAGAGAGGACGGAGACGTGAACGACCGTTGCTTCCCAATATAAAGTGAACGCTCTCCCAAGCGGGTGAGCACGTCTGTGTGAGGGACTCTGGGCTCAGAGGTAAATGTACTAAAGCAGTTTCCGACCTGTGAAGAGTGTTGCGCAGGCAAAAGAAAAAAGAAAAAAAAAGAAGAAGAAGAAGAAGAGAGAAGCCGATGGCCGGAAGGAGAAAGAGGTCGCGCTCTCCAGTCACTGACGCGGTGACATTTCAATGCAGGGTTGCTTGCGCGTAGCTACCCACGGCCAGCGATGTAGTAAGACAGTACATGACGATAAAAAGACAGTAAGGTAGGATAGTAAGACAGTACAGTAGCCGGCCGTGGTGAATGTGATAGCAGGATGTTCTTACGGGACCAGCTGCAGATATAGACGCGGTGAGGTGATGTATAGAGAAGAAATGTAGAGAAACTAAATACTGTGCCGGACGTACTGATTTTTGATATAGTTTTAGATAGACAATTATCGTTCGAGGGAAAAGTGGAAAGGAATGGAGGGAGGGTTTGAGGGAAAAGTGGGAAAGCATATGGAACGCGATTTTTGTCATTATATAAGCGCTCCAGAAAAAAAATTTCTAAGGCTCACACCGAAAATCTGATCTCAGTAAGCACTAGAAATCGCTGAAATCTACCAGCCAGGACATCGTTCGCCCGAACCGAACAATTCGGCCCGGCGCTCTTAAAAAAATATTATTAATCCCATAGAGGCTGAAGGGTGTCGCGAACAACCCCGTAAAAAATCTCGGACGGCACGGCAAGACCACCTCCCTGTCTCTAGCATGACAGCGAACGCTACTTGGCAAGGCTTGTACTGAAGTTCAGATGCAGTAACGTAAGAACGGAAACGGCCGTGTGCGACAAGAATTCGGGCTTCACTTCCAAGTCCGCATTGTACAGCCTTGATTCCTCGCTCTAGAAAACGACGAGACGCTGCCAGACGACAATTACTCGCGTACCAGGGTTGCCATTTATTCCATCGGACGCAACTTTCACGCCAAATTTAACGGCAATGCATAACGCGGAAAACGGAGTAAATAGAAAGAAATTATTAAAAAATGCTCCGCGTTCTCGGCGCGCTGGCTCTAAAATAACAGCCTCTCTCCCGCGTCTGCGAGGGGGGTCGTATAAATCAACTAGCTAGCTAAGTGTTGCTGTCACTTTTGGCACGAGGAGCACAGACGCACAAACGAACGCGAGAGGCCGGAATGCCTCTGGTTTATACGAGTCCGTACCAGGAAGAGACTGAACGGGGGGGAATGTCACCGAAGCGAGCGCGCAAGTTACGGTACAGGTTTCGATTCGGACAGAGAAAAACCAGGCACGACGAAGAGGAAATGGCTATACGCGCGGTGATTCAGAAGGAAGAAAGGGAAAAGTCATAAAAGAAAAGAAAAGAAGAACAGGTCAGAAAGCTACGCTTGCTGTAAGTACGATGTCGAAAAGGGAGAGCTGGAGTTTGTCCTCGTGGGGAAACTCGAATTTTTCGATGCTAAGGCAACGTTCTAATTGCTCGAAATTTCCCGATTAATAACAGAGACTGTCTATCTTCTGTAGAGAGACATTCTTCTTTCGTTTTATTGTTTTTGTTTGTCGTTTGACAACGTCTCAGTTCGGCGGAAGATGCACATACCCAAACGTAGCGGATTTTCTTGATGCAACATCCGGTTTTCTAGAAACTCAAATGTCCCCGGTGCAGTTGGACGCCACTACCTAATATCGATACCCCATACAATACCAATATCACACTGGTATTGGCGGTCATCAAAATTTAATAACGAAACTGAAAAACGGCCGTGACATCGCCAGTTAGGCCTGTCAACTCGCGCGAACAGAGGTCACGTGATCATGAGAACCAATAGGAATTACTGAGGTCCTTGCCCACTTTTGACCTAAAAGCGATAAAACCCCGGTGCAGGGGACACAAAGAGACATCGCTTTTTTATCGCTTTTTAACCCACTTTTGACGTCACAGCTCGAAGTGCACGTACGTACATTCCAGGGCGTGTGGGACTCGCAAACTACGACACGTAGCATTCTTTTTTTTTTTTTCTTTTTTTCACATCATACACAGGCATGCGGTGCAATCCGTGCATGAGGCAACGGACCACAAATATCGTCTTAGCGCCCCCACTGGATGAAACGGGCTCCCTCTCGTGACCGAACTCATTCTCACAGTCTGGAAACATTTGCGACAGCAAAGTCGTGACATGCCGGATTGAGCCAACAGCTTGGACGCATTTGTAAGCCGCCGAGTGCTAACCCACTATATTCCGCAACCTCGACCAACTACCGCGTGCGAGGCTTCGCAAGGGTCACGTCCTCGTAACATCAACGGGTATATACTCTGGCTGCCAGTCACTTGTTTACCCAATAAACGAGATAACGGACTGTGGATCACAAATACCTGACGTTGCTCGACAGGTGGTGTACATCGATAACGAGTTCGCATAAACATAAACAATTATCTTAATTGCCACGTTGGCTAAATGCCACATCTACACTTGTTTTGAAGCAACGCATTTTCTGCGTGTCTCACGCACTAGAAAAGGCATACGAGGCTGCATCTTTCTTTCATTTATATATTTTTCTACTCGGACCACTTATATGAGTGTACACGTGAAGGAGAGTAGGAAGAGGTAAATATTTATGTTTACGGAGGCCGACATCATTTAGAGCGGCTAGAGAGGGGCACCCGGGTTCTACAAGTGGAGCAGAGTGCTCAAATATGTTCCCGTTGCTCAAACATGGGCTACAAATGTAACAAAGCTGCTTCAACTGAAGAAATATACCTGCCTATGCAATTTATTATTCGGCACGGAAACCGGCAAGGGTAATTTAATTCCCGTTATTAATGCGGTAGCTTTACGGAGCCGACTACCACGTAACGGGGTCACGTGATATGGCTACTTGACGACAACCCTATAAAACGTTAGCTGTAATAAGATGCAGCCAATCTTTCATTTCTCCGCATCCTCCTTTCGAGCTTGCTACGCGTCGAACACGTTGCTACGACAGCAAAGGACAAGATCCCCTTCAAATATGAAGGCAGCGGTACTACTTCACGCCACGTGCCGCAATAAGGATGCCCTGGACTGCCCCATTTGAAAATGTATCGTGCCGGTAGCCGCCGTAATTCAATTTACTGAACAAACAACGGAGACACGTCCAGTGGCTCCTACCAGATTTCGTCCGTAACCCGATTTCGTCCGTAACCCGATTTCGTCCGTAACCCGATTTCGTCCGTAACCCGATTTCGTCCGTAACCCGATCGTTCACGCTTAGCGGTACCGACACAAATACAGCCCCGGCGCAACCAAAAGCAGTAACGAAAAAAAAACTTATATCACTGCTAACTGGACAAGCTTCCAACTAGCTCGCAAATGGCACACGTGACCTCACACACGATATGCTAACGGGCCTTGAACACAAAAACGATAATTAGGCGTAAAGTGCGGAAACAAGAAGGAAAACACGGCGCTGAAGTTTTTCCTTTTTTTTTTTTTAATCGATGTACAAGCATCGGCAACACGCACACTGCCGTGTGAGGTCGGCGGGTTCCGGAAATCTTTGCCAGCAAGGACGACAGACAGTTCTTCGCCCAGCTGACATGGTCCGCCCTCAAACACGACGCTAATGGGCGGCTAAATTGAGAACACAGTTTGTTCGCAGACTTCGAACGACACTTCTGCTTTCCTACGACCTACTATCGTAAAATCTGATCCTGAAGTGACGTAGTGCACGGTGCCGTAACACGGGTTACTTGCCATCACGTCTCGAGCATTTCTCATTGCTCATTGTCTTGAAAAATAAAAATAAAAGAAATACACGAGCATCCTAATTTTCACTGACTTCATTATTTCATCAGTTATCGATACTTTTTTTTTTACAAGTTCGTCCAGTAGTTTGAGGTTGTTCTTCCATTTTGAAAGCAACTCTACGTTTATAAAGCTCCACAGACCAACGCTTGGTATCGAAATGGTTTCGAATGCAATACTTCAGCCGTAACAGGTGCTGGGAGTTTGATAAGCTTGAGAAGGGAGGCGACATAACGAGCCGGCAGCCAGAAGGCCATCGACAGTTAAACTAATATACATCACATTCCGGAAAATATGTCCTGCCATTCGTGTTTCTGTTCTATTACAGCGAATCTACTGTTACTCGGCGTATTCCTTGCAGACGAACGTCGCCGTTACGTCATACCTGGGCGGAGCCTACGGGAGCAGGGGCAATTTATACGCAATAACGAAATACAGTCAAACTCCTTTATAGCGAACACCTTTTTAACGAAAATACCACTACAGCAAATTTTTTTTGCGGCCCGCTGGAGCCCTATAGGTCCAGTAATGGACATCCTTTTTAACGAAAATACCTTTACTGCAATTTTTTTTTTTGCTGTCCCCTGAGTTTCGCTGTAAAGGAGTTTGACTGTATGCCTATGTGCTTATTTCTCAGTATTACCGTTTCACCCTCACCGGGAAGCTTTGTCGCAGGGTGTCGTAAAGGTGAATTATGGAGAAGAAGAAGAAGAAGAAGAAAAAAAAATACAATAAAACAGTCCTTCCCGAATTGTTTTCGGAACTCATTACGGCAGAAAACGCGCTTTGAAACGCGAGATTCGTTTCTAGCTCAGTCCAAACACAGCGCGGCTACATGCCATTCTCAACAAACGTATTCGCTCGATTGTGAACGCGTCATTTACTAAACTTCCTCTCCCCAGCAGAGGTGGCATTCAAAAGCTGTGCCCTGTAGCTCAGCCATTCCAAAAGCGCATCATTATAGTGTCCGTGGGTAACGCGTGGGGGCGCTCTAATCGCGCTGCGTTATGCACAGATCTGGTTTACTGCCGGCAGGCGTTTCAAAAGTGCGCGTTTCAGCCTTTCATACATAAAGGTCGGCTCGCACAATAATAAAGGACCTAAAACTTGTGTCGTTTTCTTTTTTTTTTTTTTTGTTCGTGCTCTTTGCTTTTTTTTATCGGAAAAACTGCGTCCGACATTCTTTATTCTGTATCAACTATCCCTACTAGCTTCTCTCCCGCTCACCACCATTCGAATAACGTTGTAGTTGTTCTCCGCAAGGCTTCTACTTACCGCGCTGACGGTACGACTGCCACCAGGGCAACGCTGTTTAAGATTCGAGCAAGTACTTACAAAGTTCACAGAGAATAAAGTCGGTGGAATCCAGAATAAAGTCGGTGGAATCCAGAATAAAGTCGGCGGAATCCAGAACAAAGTGAACTGGGTTTGTGCGGACGTAAATATTTTTTTTTTAGAAAAATGCCACGTAAAAATTTGCAAAAAACGCCACGTAAATAAAAATGTGCGTTATCAGATAAATTTATGCAAGTGCGGCTTCTTGCAACTCCCGAATAATTATGCGTCCGGTCATATCGCGGCACAACAACACATCAAACTCAAGCAACGTAACAGCAGCGAAAAGAGCTCACCATTATCATCCAGATGGTGCGAATCCAGATCCTGAAAGGAGGAAAGGCGACACTGTAGTTTGTACAGACTCTAATGCCTCTCCGATACACAGCCGAGTGCAAAGAGATATTAAAACACTGCTTTCTTGGAAACAGAATTGTACGTAACCCTCGTGCGTGGTCACGTTGAGTACTTTTTTTTTCTGGGGAACGTTAAAAATCACCGCGTCCTCACCTGGACAGGGGAGAGGGGAAATGTGATGCGACAGTCTTCCTTGCGTGGTGTTTCTATTGCTGTCAAAGGTGGAGGTACCTTTTGCATTTCCTAAGACAATACAAAACACAGACAAGTAATAAGTACTCGAGCGCGTGGACCACAGAGCAATGAGTCAGCATTCCCCCTTCTCCTTTAACTTGCAGTTACAATACTGTCAATTAGATAAAACAATAGTCCCATCAAGAGCATGTAACCCACACATTTCCCACAAAGGCCAGCCAGACACGTAATTAGCGAAGACTGCAAACCCCGCTTTCGGGAACACCCGACGACTGAAACGTCGAAGTAACGTCACGACTTGATTACGTCACGACAACAGCGGGGGACCTCGACGCTCCAAGGCCCCGCACGAGGGCAGTGCTGATCTGACATTGAGGCTATGGGAATTCGCCGGATCGCGGTGCGCATAAAGGTACCGTAAAGACCCCGATAACCGCTTATTTCTGACTTAGTCGATTTAAGCTTTGTGCAGAAACATCACCCAAACACGACTTTTCTAACGTATTATTAACGTGTTTTTGGGTACCTTAACAAAAATAAAGTTATTATTATTAGTTATTATATATATATATATATATATATAATGTATATTTGTTCTACGTTAGCGCCGCGAAGCAACCGTGGCAATAGCTGCGTTTATAGGAATACGACAAAAGCGCATTGTATCCTTTCCGACAGGGACACGTCAACCAATCCACCAGTCGGGATAGGTGCCAGCACAGCCGTTTATTATATACATTTAGGATATTTATTTATAATATATAACATACATAATACATTTATTAAACTTTTAAATATTTAATTAATATATTAAATATTAAGTTATTTAATATATAATATTTAATATATTTTATTATTAATATTTATATTTATAAACGGCTCCGGATGCCAGGAGGTGTCGCATGCGTGTAACCGGGGCTTGTGAGTGGCGAACAGACGCGGACAGATGGAGGGAGGACAGTGGGAAGGAACGGGGGGCGGACAGGCAACCTGACTCTCTGTGCAGACATTTTAACAGTACAACCTTCACAAGCGCAAAAGAAGGCGTCGTCCTTCATTGAAATTCCGAAAACTTCACGTACTCAAAAGCACTCGCTCTTCGATTGCGGTGCTCCAACGAGTCAGCTTTCCGAGTTTCTCATTTGCGAGCTCAAAGAGCAAAAGAGCGAGAAACACACAATGAACTCGGAACGATAAGGCATGCAAAACAAGCTAGGCGCCCCGCGCAACAAAAAAGGAAGCGCAATTTAACAGCCGGCCATACGACAAAAAACAAACAGTTCTCTTTTGTCTCCCGTCTGACAATGCTCTCTAGGTTTGAATAGGCGCATTATCGCGAAGTGTTCGCTTCAGTGCAACAAGGCGTGGAAATGCTAGACTCGCATTGTCGAGGGAAATTAGCTTCGAAAGTGATCGAACGCTGCGCGGCATGGTCGACAGTAAACATTTGAGGGAGGGTACGGTGATATATGGCTCGTGTAAAGGCAGTTCTAAATAATTAAGTAATTCATATAATCGTTCCGACTAACGAGAACGTTCTTTGATTTTTCGGTTCATTAAGTAAAGCTGCGTTGACGGCGGGTGTTTCTGCCAGAAAAAGTCATTTTGTCGCGCTTGTTTTTAAACCTCTCCCCTTACGCAAGAATTGACTTTATACCGAGCCTTTCATAAAAGTTCGGTTCCGCCGAACCGCTAGTGGCACTGAAACGTTGGGCTGTTCGACAGGGCTTGCCCTCTCAGCCCAATTTTCTATGTACTTGTACCGTACCATTTCTAAGCAATAATAAATAAATAAATAAATAAATAAAAATAAAAAAAATAAAAAAAACCCCGAGCTTCATGTGATACGTCAACGCTAAAGTCGTTACGAGATTAAGTGGCATACCTTGCCGCAAACATAATTACGTGTGAGGCGCAACAGCACGTGAGCACTCGACGGCAGGGCGCGCGTAGTGGTCAACACATTCGAAGAACGCGGGATACGTAAAGAACGAAAAAAAAGAAAAAAAAAGAACACACGCTTCGAGCTCGTGCAAAACATTTCAGGGAAACGACACGGAGCACCTCCTATCCGATGACTCGACGAAGGACATAGGAACTATGTGCGCGTGTTGATTAAACGTAACGATATATTTCCTATATAACGATATATTTAATATAACGATGTAAAGGTATATTTAATATAACGATGTAAAGATATATTTAATATAACGATGTAACGATATATTTCCTAATATTTCATCACGCTATACACCCTGCCTTTTCTTCTTTTTTTTTTTCGTGCAAGCACTGAGAAGTAACTGTGAGTGGTATACAGATGGAGAGAGGTGAGTAGAAAAAGAGGAGTGCCAGCACGCGTCCTGGGCCGACTTCGTAGAAAACCGTCTGGAAAGCCTGCCAGAAAACCCAGACAAAAAGGACACGTCATGCAACACAACCAATGGGAGGATTCACACCCGTCACCTCCGAGTCTTAGCATGACCTTGGAGCAACCACTAATGGGACGATGATTTGACCCAAACGGCCGCTGGCGTCTTTCATCCCTCTTCTCTGCTACAAGCCACACTCCGGTCTGGTCACATCCGCAATGCAGACTTCTTTCTTCGTGAGATTGTACGGGGTTTTCTGCTCCATTACAGAGAACTATGGAATGCTACTGAAAACTATGGAACACAGTTAATTCCGAGGAACAGTCTTGCGTTCCAAATGCCACCATGAGCAGCCACAGTCCCCCCACCATACATCCTTCCACCATCAGCTCCCGTGGCATTGAGGTTAGGATGATCGCTTTTCGCGCAAAGACTGGGAGGTGACACGGGTTCGAATCCTGTCACCGACTGTGCTGTCTGAGGTTTTCTATGGGTTTTCCCCCAAGACTTTCCAGTCGAATCAAGTCGCCTGAAGTCGGCCCAGGACGCATACTAACACCTCTTTGTCCCCCACTCCTTTTCTGCTGTCCTCTCTCCACCTGTCCACGTCTGTACGCTGCTCATAGCCACAGTTGCTTCGTGGTGCTAACATGGAATAAAAAAAAAACGTTCTTCCACCGACGTGCGTGTGTGACGTTGCAAACGTCATCATACGCGCGACCAGAAAAAATAATGGGGGCTAAACAGCCTGTAACTAAGGCAATGAACAAGGAATGAATGAAACAACTAATGCAAATGCTGTTTCTGTGCGTGGTTTTGTAACGCCTTCAATCCTCAGGAATTACATACCTAGCTTTTTTTACCCACTACTCCAGTAGCAACACAAATAGGTTCGCAGGTGTTGCATGCTATCGCTGGCCACTCCCAATGATGCGATAGCGACACAGGTGCTAGGACTCACCCACCCGTGTCGAGTAGGAATTATTTGTATAGTTTACGCTGGCAAAATATGGCTTCATTTAGTGGGTGTACGCTTTTGGCTAGTGTCAAAACAGAACAAAGTGCCATATTTCCTCAAAATTACGTTACTTATGGCGTGTGCAACATGGTGATTTTGCCACGAGCGAGGGTGGTTACGAAAATTCCCGTGTGAGCAGCGGACCGCGTAAGTCGCGAATTGGCGACCACACCCTCCCAATAATGAAGGCAGGCAGCACCGTGGAAAGTCACACAATGGGGCTCCCCCCCACGGCAACGGAAAGAAAAGGCTTGGACCCAAAGGCAGAAACAAGGTCACGGAGGGGGAGGAAGATCCACTCGACACGCTCCCATTCGTCCTGGAACAGTCGGCGGCAACTGTTGCTCGCTCGCTACTACCAGGAGTCAGCGCCGATGCAAAAAACGAGAGAGAGAAAAAAATGGTTGCCGAGCGTGCGGCAACGGCATCAATGCCTTTGACGCGAGGCGGAATTTATTCTAAAACCGTGAGATGATGTCACTGAATGACCAAGGGCATGATGCATGTTAACCAATGACGGGGACGGACCCGAGAACTCCTCATACCGTGTATTCACACGGAATATTCTAGTGGACGAAAACGCAGAAAGTTCCGACGCGTCATGCGTTGAGCGTTCTCGCGGCACCTGAAAGCCGGGAGTGATCCACAGCGAACGTAGCAGACGACACCATCAGCCCTGTCGTCTGCTACGAAATATCGTGGCTGACCTCATGGTAACCGCTAACGTGGCGGCAGAAAGGTATGACGTTTTGCCCATCTTCCGCTGCCTCTATACTGGTAAACGAAGGCAGGGGTCGTAAGGCTATAGTTTGGCCCAATTCGGTAAGTTTGCCGGATATCAGCTTCAAAACCTTAGCTAGAGCGCGGTTTTCCGCTGGTTGATTGGGTCCCCGTAGGAGTTTGTGGTTCTTGTGCGAATGCTCCTTTCAGATCACCCAGTGGAATATCCATATCTTGTATCAGTACATCTCGGGGAACGGGTGCTCAGATTAGTATCTCCACTCCAATAAGACCATGAGTAGTGCGTTCACAGATGCCGCGGGGGACAGAATTAGGCGTGGGGTCTCATGTTGCTATGCTAGCTACATTGCAGTGTTACCGCAACAAGGGAGTTTGTTGACCTTCGAGGGGTTAGACGCCGTCCTTGCAATATGCATGTCTCCCACTTGGCTGCATGCCAGAGACGCAAGTAAGGACGTCATCGCTACCGTCATACCTTGCCAGCCAATCGTAATCTTTTCCACGTATGTATATATATTTAGATTCACGTCGACTAAACCATATCGGTTTGTTGGCTAGCAGTCAAATAGTGGCAAAATGGCAGCATAATAACAGGTAACCAAGACAAAAAGGAAGAAATAGTGCATTGAAGTTCTCGGAGCAGCATTATTGCCTGTGCAACAGAAACGCTCTGAAAATTATTTCCGTTTCTTAATAAAACGAATTCAGTTCAGATGGGGATTTTAAAACCTGGCTAGGAAGACTCATACATAAATATTTTAGCGCGAAATATTTTAGCGGAGTAGCCTGCCATTACGCCGCAGTTACATTTGCAAGACTTCTTAAATAATAATAATAGTAATGGTGGTGCAGTGATACTACACGCAAGGTTTGTCTGGCTAGTGTGGCGACATTTTGCACGTGCCGCGGACCATTTCCATATTCGCGTCGCCCCTGGCGACGGAATGTCGAACGTCGTGTCTTTCCCCCACAATAATGGTGACGCGCTTTTCGGACTGGCACATTGCGTGGGAAAGTAGCGAGAGAAGATTGGAAGAAGAATGCGGAAAGAGTGAAAGCGCACTGTACTCGTTACCAGACCTCAAGCGTCCGCGTAACCTTGAAACCGATTATCTCCCCACAATGAACATGACAGTCTCCCGCAGGTGGGTCCATAGCGATGCTTTCCACTCAAAGATGGCGAACTCAAGGGCTGGGCATGCGCATACGCGTTGTCGGGAATGGTCCAAGAGACAGGCCACTCCCACCGCTGTGTCGGATGAGTGAAAGAGCTCTCTCATTCGTCACGAAAAATCCGACAGGACGCCATCTACGAGCCACTCGCAGCGCCGGTGTGCGATGGCAGCCAACCCTCAGATCATGAGCCCTTTGATTGGCGCTGACATCTTTCGTCACACAGTGGCCTGCAACTCGTGACATGTGACGTCAGGTGCACGGATATAGAAAGTGCACTCTGCTCACGTAAGGAATCGTACGCTGTGCACGGCTAGTACTTCCAACACCTTCTCAAATATTATGGCGTGTTTAGTTGTTCCACCACAATCTAAAAAAAAAAAAAATGTTCGTAGATTTTTTTTTTAAATATATATCTTGCAATGCTCTCAAAACCGCGGAACCAACGGCCCGTTACTAACCATCCTCTTCTCCCAGAATGCGCGCAGTCTGTATGCCTGTGCCAAAACCAAAAGCATGGAGAAAAAAAACAAGATAGGAAACATCCCCAGAACGAGTGACTGAGACATCTGCGCGTGTCAAGAAAAGCGCAAGGTCGAAAAAAAAGAAAATACATGTCGTAGCTGCAAGGACGTACTTTTGGGGTATCTGACTGGATGATTTAAGAGGAAGAGCGCGCAAAGAAGCTGGCATACAGACAGATTGTGGTAAACTGGCCTCAAATTGTCTATACAATGCTGCGAGACCCACAGGTTAAAATAGACTAAATTTCATTTCACTTACTGTGCACGTTACTGCATTGAACGTGCGAATCCCATAGCTTGGACTTACAATGAAAACAATTCCTTAAGAAAATGTGCGCGCAACTTCGGAAAATGCTAAAAATGCTGGCAGAAGAAAATATTTAGATACCGACAAAATTCTGTTGAAGAAGACAAAGCCAAATTGCGTGTTTCCCGGAAATGGATTTGGAGAGGGAACAATGATTCTGAACAGGAATGTAGGAGCTTGCTTAACTTTTTTTTTTTTTGCAATGCAAACGAGATGCTGTTTCGATGGCAGTGCATTTCACTTTTTATTTTCATCCAGGTTAAAGACCTCAAAGTTTTATAGCCAGACCGGTACGATACATCATAACCCTACTCCACATAGACGCTGGTTCCAGAAAAAGTCCTACTGCCAAACATGCTCACTGCACAAAGAACTCCATCTCCCACATAACTAAAACAGCTGTTCACAGTACATAGCTGCCCTGTATTTCGTGCCGGGCATACCACTGACACTATTCCCAGGTTTAAGCCTAAGCCTGGCATCATCAGCATCGCAATAACAATGCAGCCATCACGGTGTCACTTCAGACACACACACAATGTGGCCCCCAATGTTAAGTGCAGAGAGGGACAATGCTATTGATAGGACCATGGTATTTGAGTGCAAGCAGTCGTACAAAGTGCCTCAGTACGACTGGGGCGACTTATTGTCTCGAGATGTACAACAAAAGCAATAAACCAGTGAAATGAAGGTAAGGCACTGACCTTGAGGATGCTCTCCAGCTCCGGGTGACTGGCACATGGCTGGAAATAGAAGGCGCGGTACAAATTGAAGACAAAGTGGCACTAAAAGTAGACTGGGCACTGGAATTTCCACTTCATCAGTGTTGCAAGCAGACACTTGTTCACAAGAATAATGACGTACGTCTTAAATGCAAGGAAGACCTTTCTCTAACAAAAAAGAAAAGGGAACACAGATAATATGTAAAACAGATGTATGTATGTGAAGTCCTGTTCAACCCAAGAGCAGCACTGACTGTACAGTTGCCATGGACAAAACCACATGGTGGAACAGACAGAGCACATAGCAAATATTCCTTTCATTCTCGCTGAAGCGTATACGAAGAGGGGAGTCAAGTCCTGTAGATCGCATAAACAAAATACAGAAACCGACGCTGAAGATTAATTCTAATTAATTAATTAAGAAGATTCTTGCTCAGTAACAATTTGGGTCTATCTTGTGACAGGATTAATGAACATTACACGACATCTCCACAGGCATCTCCCTTGGGTTAGGTATGGGCTAGGTCTGGCTGACCTTTCCTTTTTCATTTAATAAACTGTCATATCCCCCACCCCAGACATGCATACGGCAAGCTGAAGTCTGTTGTCTCAAGGATCCAGAGCACTAACCATGCTGTGAACAGTTATAAACCTTTTAATGCTCCTCTAAGTTTTGGTCCAGGCTTACACCGGCTATTTTATTCCAGCGTTTGAACAAATACTGTGCAAAAAATGAGAGATTTCTTCCAACTATTTTTACTGCATGCAGAGCAGAATCTGATTTTGCACATTATACCTGTCACAAATTTATCCAGGACTCTCTAATGGCTGCATTAGCTAACTATGTTCAATACTAGCTTAGATTTCAGGACAAGCAGAAGTAAACTACTACATGCATGAGCATGCACAATTCAGGTGAATCATTTCACAGTTCATTTCATCAGAAAAAAAGTATGGCTTTACTAATGTCTCAGAAGGCCCTGCACTTCGAAAGTGGCATGACTAACATATATTGCAGTATAAAAGCGCAGCCCACCGGTCTTCTGTGCAACCCAAGAGGTACTGCACTTGCTTGCACTGATGTTGACCGTAAGGTTCTAATTTTTCCGTATGTACCTCACGAAGAAGACAGACAAACAAAAGGCTGCGACAACAAACAAGCAGAGCTGTGGCCACTCCTGAACGGAGAGACAGCGCGCCATCGAATCTAATTTCTTCCCCTCACAGCCACGTGTGCCATCCATATCCCAGTCCACTATCACTTGCTCATGTACATCACTCCCACGCACGCACGCAAGCACGCACGCACAGGCGACCGTGCTCTACTCCACTGCACCAAATGAGGCCGCAAAAAAAAAAAAAAAACGACAAAAAAACGTATCCCCATCCTCGCCCAGAGAGTCCCGAGCACCATTAACGCCTACAGTCCGATTGGACAACGCATCGCGACGCGGCCAATTGGGATGTGCAGCCCAATAAAAATGGCAAATAATGGCAAAATGGTGGAATCGTGGCAGAGAGAAAGGGGGACGGAGAGGAGGACCGCTCCTGCTCCATCGCTACGGCAACCATCCTCCCAACGCAATCAAGTGAGCAGGGTATGGCCATGAATCTCTCCGTGTGCTGCTGCTGCTTTGATATGTCATGCTTTCCGCACTTTTTTTTTTTCTTTGCTACCCTGGAGAAACTGCCTGGCTTCCGTCTCGGTGAACACCGCTCCATTTGTGCAATGGAGTTAGGAATGGTCCTACGCAGCAGTAAATTTTACGTTAGGATGTCTTTGTGCTTGCTGCTGTTGGCTGTGACGGATGAGAAAAATGATAGGGTCAGCTAGAAGTTGAGTACCTGCTAGTACCTGCTTGAAACTGCCAGAGTGCATTTTGAAGGGAACGTTAATTAACGCGAGGACTTTAATTACTGCACTAGTTTTTTTGTTTTTTTTAGAAGCAACACTTCGCTCAAAACATTTGGCAGTTGCAGAAGTAACGCGAGTGACGAACATGCAGCAGGGGGTGGTACACAAGAGTTAAGCCTAACCCCTTTGATAGACTATATTTAATTTTAAAACTGCAAAAAAAAAAAAAAAAAACACTGACTACAAAGGTCTCTCTCCCATCTCTCCACAAAGCAAATACAGCGCAAATCAGTATATTGTATCTGATTTGTTCCTTTCCTAACGTTTTCTATCATTATGTTATCCTTTGTCAATCAGCCCACATTAGGAATAAGTATTTGATTCGAGTCCGCATCACAGGAGGGTGGTGCTCCTACTGATGTAACTGGTGCTTATTCTCACCTAAAAAAGTTTCAGCAGGTTTATTGGCAAATTGCACTTTAGAAACTGCAGAGTGACAGATGTACTGGAATTTTATTAAGGGTCTTAATCTCCCATGTTACAATTTTTGATGAAGTCAGAGTGCAATAACTGAGAACGAGTGCGAAACATCTATGTTGTCCCAATACAACATCTGTGTTGGTCTCGGTGTAAGGAAACGCTCACATCAGTAAAGGACCACGTTTTCACTGACTGAATGTCCTGACACACATTCGTGTGCTTACACTTGTACAGTTTACCGCATTGAAGAATGTTATGATGCATATGCCGCAATGAAGAATGAAGAATGTTTATGATGCATATTGTGCACACGCGTGCAATGTTGGCAGTGCCATTGGGTGGCACTAACTAGGCGGAGAGGAGATTGTATTCAGAATGAAAGATGCTATATATTCAGTACTATTTATGTGCCTGCATTGTATTAATAATGCACCTATTTAAATATCTTTGTGCCATGAATATCTTTAGATTATCTACTTGGGAGATATTTATTTCAACTCTTTCCATTTAGATTTGGAATACAATCCTGGAAGTTAGGACAGTCCTTAGCCTGTACCACAGTTTGTTTCCACTGGTGCCATTCACACACACACATACAGTAAAACCTCATTAATTCGAAGTCGCTCGGTCCTCAAAAAGTCTTCCAATTCAACGGGCTTCCAAATTAAGCAAACTCAAATACATGGCTGAGTTTTATACATTTATTTACACGAAGATCTCGTCACTGACGCTCAGAACAAAAAAAAAACTCACTTTTGTTTGCCGCATGCTCTAATTTGCGTCGCAAGTTAAATGTTTTCGAGACGGGACGTTAAATTCACCAGAATGGAGAGCGCACCGTTTGCCTCTACGAAATCTCCGCACCACAACAGCAGAAGCCAGCATTCTCAGTAAATTATGGCAGGTGCGGTGGCTCATCGTCAACCTCCGCGATCCGATCATCGTCAGTTCCGTCACGGCATCAGTTCGACAGAATGCCAGTCCTGTCGACGTCTCACGGTACCCGCTCATGATCTGTGGGAACTTCTTTTTCGCAATAATGGCTACGCCCGAGACCAGTGATGGGAAGTACTTGAAGTACCAAGTACTCAAGTACTACTTTAAGTACATTTCTCAGTACTTGAACTTCATTTACAAGTACATTTAAATTTGTGTACTTTGTACTGTATTTTAAGTACTTTTCTTTGGTACTTTCCTTTCAAATAGTCAAGTACCCAAATGACCAAAACAAACGCAAAATGACTTCTTTCAGTTCATATTAATGAATCGGCTGTAAACTATCCATTTTTTGTAACTAGCACTCTGCAAACATGCTTTCTAGAAGCTTTTTAAAGATGGCAGTCGAAACATAATTACCTCACCTCTTATCACTACCAAGCGTTACAACATCCAGCGATACAATCTAAATTTGTAATGTACTTGATGAGTACTTTAAAGTACTTTGCCAAGGACTTTGTACTTTACTTTAAGTACCTTTGTAGTATGGTACTTTGCACTGTACTTAAAGTACAACAGGTGCTAGGTACTTGGTACTTCACTTTAAGTACAGTTTTGCGGTACTTGCCCATCACTGCCCGAGACGTAGACGACGGTTCTGAGGATGCCACGCTTAAAAACCGGGTGTTGCCGGCTCTTCCCGCGTGTACAGCTTCCAACAGCGACACGAAGCTCGCTCCGGGAGATGCCGCGCTGCCCTCTACCCGTACAGACCCAAAACATCGCGTAGACGAGCCAGAATTGTCCAAAGCAATTTCAAAAGAACCTTTTCTTGAGGAGGACGAGTGACGCTCGTCGAAAGCAGTTAAGGGGTCGGGCCTGAGTCGGGCTTGAGTCGGGCTCATGCACAACATTCAAGGGGTTATGTGGGCTGTGGTGCGCACATGCTTCGAATTACGTGGTCAGATCACAACGCTCAAAAGCAGGGCCGCAGTATTTTTTTCGAATTATCTAGCATTTCAAATTAAGCATTCAAGCATCGGAGTTAATTCGTGTCCGAATTAACGATTTTTTTTTCTTTTAATTCCACGTTAGCGCCACGAAGCAACTGTGTGCTATGAGCGGCGTACAGACGTTGACAGATGGAGAGAGGACAGCAGGAAGGAGTGGGAGACAGAGAGGGGTTAGTATGTGTCCTGGGCCGACTTCAGGGAGAACTGTGCCGACATTAGTCTGGAAAGTCTGCGGAAAACCCAGGGAAAACCTCAGACGGCGCAGCCGGTGACAGGATTCGAACCCGTGTCACCTCCTAGTCTTGGTGTGGAAAGCGTTGCCAATAGCATAGCCAATAGCATAGCCAATGCGTAGCCAATAGCGTAGCCAATGCGTAGCCAATAGCGTAGCCAATAGCATAGCCAATAGAGTAGCCAATAGAGTAGCCAATAGCATAGCCAAAGCGTAGCCAATGGGGAATGTCAAGTGGAAATCTTAACCACTATGCCGCGGGAGGTAGTCGAATTAACGAGGTTTCACCGTAGCGCTCACCAAACAAATACGTAACACCACGTCAGTGTGACAAGAGCACATAGCACTTACGTTGGACTCCAACGTCTCTGGAGGCGGAATGACAAGCTTGGGCTGCGGGCGCTTTGCCTTGGGTTCCTGCACCACTGGTGGCGCTGGTCGAGAAGACAAAGATGACGAAGTAGACACGGATACTTTCTGACTGCTTTCAGTTCTTATGCTCAGTGAAGAGCTTTGTGAGGATGACGTATTGGTTGCTGAAGATGTGGGTGGTGCTGCAGTGACACCATTGTTCACATCTTTGGAAGGTGCACGGAGCGTTGGGGCACGCACCACATGGCCGTTGGAGGCAGACGTCGTTAAGGGCACTTTCGAAGACCCCTTGTCAACATCATCTCCGCGACCTGTCGAAAGGTCAAAACGAGATATTGTCAGCACATAGATCGCATACCTGGAACACTTCTGAAAAAGCAACAAACACACGAAATGCAGCAGAAAATCATGTGGTACTAAAGTACTGCATAAACTGGTATAATTAGAGCCTGAAGTTTTTGGGAAATATTTTTTTCTAAATTTGGGGAGTTAAAATCGGGTAAATAAACATGTGCTCTAAATTGATGCAAATTCGGGTGAAAAACTAGTATGCTAAATTCGGGGAGAAATCTGGCTCAGTTACTCTAACTAACTGAGCTGGTTCGGTACAAATGGTTATGTAACTGCGTTTGCATCAAACAAGTTAGTGTGCATTCCTACCGATGTCTCAGTGAGGGCAATTTGCCGGTTAAAAATCGGGTTTCACCCTAAAGAGGCAACCTCGAATTCGGGGTGCAAATTCAGGGAAGAATCGGGTTAAACCCTAAAGCTTCAGGCTCTATGTATAATGTCGCAACTTTTCCAGCTCGTGTTTGGGTAAACCCAGGCTACAGGT
Source organism: Ornithodoros turicata (assembly GCF_037126465.1). Classification (NCBI taxonomy): domain Eukaryota; kingdom Metazoa; phylum Arthropoda; class Arachnida; order Ixodida; family Argasidae; genus Ornithodoros; species Ornithodoros turicata. The sequence goes on from NC_088205.1 coordinate 77,975,082, forward strand.
TTTACATTAAAAAGTATTTTTGAAAAAAAAACAAGTTGGAGATATGTTTCATCACTCAAAAATTGTGGAAAAATGAAAATATTGTTCAAAGGAAGATTTAGAGGTGTTCGGGTGTTCGGGAACCTCAAACAAATGTGACGTGAGCTCTCTGCTTCTTCTTAAGAAGGCTTCCAAAAGTGTCTCGGAGTGGTGGGTTAAGTGTGTGGGTTAACGATGGTGACAGAGTTCCGAGCTTGTAAATACGAACATTTTGCTTTCAGTAAGTTCAGAGAGTTTTCATATTCCACTTTTTTTTTGTTCAAAATTTTCACGTGCCCCTAAAAAGTTTGCAAACTTTACAGTTTGAATAACTCGCAAAAATTAGCAAAATTTTAATTAGCAAAAATTTAAACCCCAAGCAAGCCTATCCTACACACCAATAGTTTTTGCAAATCTTTTACAACATCTCATGGACACCTACAATGTTGGTTGAAGCTGTCCCGCACAGAACTATTCAAATCACATTTAATGCTATTGTCCTGTCTAAGCATTGCAATAACATAGCACCATTGAAATTCCTCATCATGGTCATGAAGGTAAGGTTGTTGTTCCGCCACATACCTTGCTCGGATGCTGTGCGGCTGCGTTGATGGTGCGAAGAGGAGGACGACGACATAGGCTGGTGCTGCGAGGGTTGCTGCGGAGGCCTTGCGGATCCCCCATTATTCCCGGTGGTGCTCTTTCCATGTGATGATGACGGCTTCAGCTGTCCGTTGCCGAGTGGAGGTTGATGCTTTTTGTGATGATGATGAGGATGATGTCGAGTGGTGCTCGAAGTGTGAGAGCGATGATGATTATTCGAGGCACTGCTAGAGCTGCCATGATGCGCTGCCGGTGGATGTTTGGACGATGGATTGTGGTGAGATGATGGATCGCCTACTCTGCTCCCTCCGGGATCTGAGAAGGGAAGACACGGGGGTTCAGCATCTTTTGTAACGGAAAACAACTTTCTGTTCCTTATTATTCTATGTTTACGCTGTTTGAAAAATAGACGACACAGTGTGAGCAAGTATTGAAGCATTTAGTTTGAGTATATATGTGGAGACCTGAAGTCCTGAGAAAGCTTTGTCATAGCAGATACTTTCTGTGGTACTAGCACTGAACACTCACAAGCGAGGTAGCAGAGTTGATGACATCAGTACAGGGTAGACAAAAGTATACGGGACATGTGTATACTGGACATATGTATACGGGACAAGTGTATACAGGAAAAGTGTATACGGGAAAAGTGTATACGGGAAAAGTGTATACGGGAAAAGTGTATACAGGACACGTGAGCAGCTTACTGATTCTTCAGCGTGACACCATAGCAGCAGGAGCGTTCACTTCTACTGGGCGTGGACAAATGTGCTCGTAGCGACACCAACCCAAATCGCTTCGACATTCAACATACATTCAAGCGATACTGAAACTACAGTGCTGTGTCGCTACCAGCATACTCCTCCCCCTCTCTGGACGAACGAACTAGCACAATTCCGTCCGTCGCTAGATCTTGCGTTGAAGAAAGAGTATGCCACTCGCGTGTCCTGTAAATTTTTGCCTGGACCTGTACAGCCCGTGCAAAAGCTACTAAATCTGTTCACACAATATTGCATTCAACAGATTTCTTTGATGTGTTATTATTTTGAAGAGGAATACATTTGCATACCTGTGGCAGCGCCATTCCACGTGGAAGCAGCGCTTGCAGTCAGAGGTCCTCCTGTCCCAGTGGCCGCCACAGCTGGTGCCTTGGATGACTTTGCTGCGGCAGCCTGAGCAGCGGCTCCAGTGCGCGAGATCCCAATGAGGTGGTTGGGGTCGTGCGACAGCCAGGGCTGCACCTGGCTGAAGTCCCCCAGGGTGCTCCGGAGCCGTCGAGAGATCTCATCCTCCTGCCCAGGATCAACCTGCATTCACAAGCACAAACATTGTCTGAGCAAACTGTGTGCGTGTGTGTGTGTGCACTTTGTGCTGCTCCACAAAATACTGCGAGAAGCAAATGTAGCACAGGAAACACAGTAGGGGGACTTTATGCTGGGTGTCTACCAAATTGCAGCCTTCAAATTCCCTGACTTTTCCAGGTTTTCACTGACTATTTCAAGCCAATTCCCTGACAAAAACAAAAGGGAACTTGGTGCCTGCTCCTACGTTTTGATACCAGATCAAAAATAAAACAGACCATTTATTAAGTATTAGTGAGGCTACCCTACTTTTCTGCCTCAAAGCTTGTCGTATTGGCAAACTGCTACTCGCGGTAACGTTGCTGCGGCATCATTGCGGCGATTTTCTCTGACTTCAGCTGCTTTTTAGCCAAATTCCCTGACAATTCCCTGACTTTTCCAGTCACATCCAAATTCCCTGACTATTCCCTGTTTTCCAGGTTGGTAGACACCCTGCTTTATGTCTACCAGCCTAAACTACACAGACAAAAAGCTAATGTCGTGCAAATCAAGGCTCTATTTGTTGTGATCACTCAGGTTTAACATTGTACGTTCTCTGAAAGATTTTTCATCATTCTCAAACGTAATTTTTGTATCTATCAGCGTAAGGTACCAAAACAAGAACTTGATAGTTTGCAAATCAAGCCCTTATCTGTAGCGTCTACTGGATTTTTACATCCCATGTTCTGTACAAAAATTGTACAGTGTTCTCAAGTCTAGACTAAACAAGGCTACACATTCCAAATACAGAAGCAATGGGGGATGTGCACCTGCTTCCATGACAAGCTGCACAAGACAATACTTTGGTCTGCCAAGTGGCACAACACAAATGACCTAGTGGTTAAGCCAGAGAAGGCACTCACCCGTATGGGTGCCCTGAAGATGGGATGCCCTCCGGGATCTCCACTGCCGAGACCAGCACGCTGGGCGCGGGCTTGCCGCTCCCGTTCGCGCAAGGCATCTCGCTCCACACTGCTGTGAAAGACAAAATGTAGCAGAGTGAGAAATATGCACCAATACACTAAGCCAGAGCAATTCTCTACAGCAGAGAGAGACGGCAACACACACATGCGTAATTTTGTTTCGATGCAGAGAAGGAACTTGTGCTGAATGTTTGCACAAGAAGCAAACATGAATTGTAATATAATCTATTGGAGCACTGCTACAGCAAAGTTACCAGCTGCTAAGTAGAGTAATAGAAAGTATCTCTCTGACCCTTTTTTTATTATTATTATCTGTCTCCCTTGTTTATGCAGAACATAGCTTAGCCCTCTGGTCAAAAGTATTTAAATTGGCAGTCAAGCAGACATAGGCCTAGAAGTTCATTCAACATCACATCACAGAGGGCCTTATTCATAGTCCATCACATCACCATCGACATCATAAGCCGTCAACCTCATATCCCGTCATTCATCATTCGACTGTCATTCAATTTTAACTTCAATACCCATTACGAGACTTTCAACTTGAAAAAACACATCACTGGACTTCAACTGCAGTACCCATCATAATCCACCATTCAACATAAACTTCAACATTACGTCATTATGAATGATGCACATGAAGGTCATGATGTGTGAATTCGCCGCACTGTGCAAAACGTGAGATAGCACTGCCTTGCATTACCCACGAAAGGCAGAGCCTCAATTTTCGTGGTGATGTCTCAGTCGTCATTGTAAACGGCAATGATCTAAACACACCAACAGGTATTGACACTGTAAGAGCAATCAAAACGTGTCTTCCCCCAAGAGAACGTCTTGTCCCTTCAACTCAGTCCATATACCCACATTAGATCCATTACACATACATACTTTGACCTAAAAGCCCAATCCAGCCACCTTCATCAGGTGAATGCACACCCCATTCCAAAAGCGCATTCCTCGGCGTGGCATAACAAAAGAAACCAACCTAGAAGAAGTGCAGCATTCCTGATTCATTCATTAGCTTCCTTCACGCATTAACCTCACCGGAGTGAATCATTTACATGACAAGGAGAAACTGAGCACACAACATTCTCATGTACGGGGGCGCATGTGCATGAACGACGTCAGTATACTGGCAGGCTAGTGGGTCAACTGCTCCCCCTCCCGCTGTGGTACGCGTTCGGGACAACGACCCTGCAACCGCCGTAGCTCGCGGGGCGACTCTAGCGGCCATCTCCTTGACGCCTATATCTCGGTTTCATTGAAACACGTACGACTGAAATGTCGAAGGAAAAGAAGAAAAAAAAGAATGTCGAAAGAGGTGATGCTGAAGGTGGTACCTGACGTTTACGTGCAGATATGGTAATTATGTAACGTAAACGAAAAAAAAAAAAACAAATCACAATAAATTGCAGGCTAACTGTATTAAAGGGATAGCCTTTTAGGGACCACCAACGTCGAAAGCGGTCTAGAGCCGTGTGGAGAGGGAAGGAAGAGGAGGAGGAGGAGAGAAGGGAAGAAGATGGTCCTATAAAGCTACCGTATTTATAAGCGTTTGGCGGAATGCGCAAAAGTACCTACCCCCCTCTTTTTTTTTCTTTTCACATCGTGGACGAAATATCGCTCCACAAAACATCTGCGAAAGAACGGCTAAAGCAATTCACTTCCCCCCCCCCTTACATTCAGTTTCAATTTCTCATCCCGCTTTCCTCCTCACCCATCTTCTGAACAGTACCTCACACGGATGACTGGATGTGACGGGGTTGTGGGTGGCAATTTTAGAAACACCGACAGACTTGCCACCCCGCAGGCTAAGTACTGTATTTTTTGTGTGACAAGTCACGATGAACTCTATTGGCTAAATGCCACTTTTGTAGGATAACGAGTATATCTGTCTTGCAATTGAAAGGGCAACGATGGCGCGTGTTAGCATACCTCTCTTATGAACCTTTTATTTTACACTCGAAAAATATGCGATAGGGCAACAAAAAGATACCTGCCGGCAAAGCTGTGACCTCACCTAAGCGATCAGTTGGCTATTTATCTTATCCCACTTCACGGACGCAAACATGTTTACCTCATTCTCACAAAGCAACATCCTTGCAGTCCACCTCATCGTTGCTTTTGCTGTCCATAAACGCATGGAAGTATTGCTGCTCCGTAATACCGGGGAATGTTCCATAAAAGCAACAAACCTAGCATCATAATTTTCAAAACGGGCGTCCCTAACGCAAACTCGCTTGACCTGCTTTCTCGCGTGAGTGTAAGACCTGAAATGTTGACGAATTCAGCACGTTCCGAATCAAAAAAGAGGCGCTTTGTCGCCAGGACCCCCTCTTCTGTCGGAATAGGTCAAGCTCTCTCACAGCCAGAGCGACACCCCAACATCAAACTTCCGTGTTCTGCTCAGATAGCAGTCGTCTGCCTCTCTCTCCCAGGCAGCTCAATCATAGATTACTTCTGCTATTCGATGCGTATACTAATGAGCGTCAACAATAAAGGGACCCGATTTTGCGGAGCCTACGCAGAACTAAACTCTTATTTTCCTTCTGCTGCCAGGCAGGCAAGCAATCCAGACGCGAACCCACCAGGCGTCTCACAATGCGTGACACTCGGCGAAACAAACGACGTTGGAACAGGTTCTGGTGCGTATCCTTGGCTCCATCTATGAGAGCGAGATGCGATCGATTCTCTGCTGCTGCACAGGCCTCGATCATGGAAGCGTATGAAGGGGAGAACAAACGCACAAACACCTTGGTCGTCTCCTTGTCAATTTCGAAGCGCCACAAACAGAAGTATGGCAGTGCCGAAAAAGAGAGAAAGCACAAAACTGTATTGATAGGGATAACGCAGAAACAAACTGGTATATAGCGCTGTGGAAGAAACGGAGAGAAAGCATTTCGGAACAGCGGTTTGGTTCCCGAGAATGTTCAAAGAGAGAGAAAAAAAAAAGCTCCAGTGCAGTGTTGATACCAGGCGCTGAAACATGAAATCGTTTCAGATGATGAGACATGCGACGTGTCTGTGTTGAGAACGGCACAACAGAAACAGATGCAGGAGAAGGTGTTGTCGACTATTCACGTAGCGCTCGCGTAGCAGACGACAGTTAAATCGCTTTTAGGTTACGCCTGTCACGATTAATTGCGCCGTATTTCTAGACGGGAGAGTTAACCAGAGGGTATTCCCTTTGCTTACTAGTTTATCGCAATCATTATGTACATACAAATATCACATGCCATGAAAATAAGGCACGAAGATAAATCATCGTCGTGCAGTCTGCAAAGATATCGTGCCCTACGACCACGACTCACCAGGTCATGTCTACATGTCCGCTAGGGCCTCTACATATTGGCCCCACGGGACCTGCATCGGGACTTGGAACAGTTGAAAATTCGAATTTCGAAAATGCAGGAGTGACATAGCACTCGATCGTAGCAGACGACAGCATGACGTTATCGTGTCGCCTATACAGGTGTTCTCGAAGCTCCTACACTGACGGCGTTGGACGTTTATCACTTTTCAAATAGACATCTCCGGTTCATTGTCTGCACAGAAGTACTAACGTAAGCTCGACTACAATACAATACAAATACAATACAATACAATACAAAAACAATAAATAGGCCGACAACCAGCGCCACAGCCTACAGAGTTCAGCGCTGGGGAGGGAGGCTAATTGACATCGTCGCGTTAGTATAGTAAGTCGAGCACACGACAGACGAACTCATACCAATCAATAACGATGTAGGCACGCAGAAGTGGAGGAACTACTTCGAAGCGCATTCTAGCAGGCGGACGACTGTCACCGTGCCCCATAAAAATCAGTGAGAGTCATTCGAAGGACGAAGGCAGTCGCCTGAAACAGCATCGATTTCTGTAGTGTCTCACGTGCGTTTTTGTAGGCAGAAAACATTAATCGTCTTCACCGAGCACACTAAACGATCGGGAGCATCGAGCGGAACGTCAACATTTTTTTTTCTTGTTTTCTTGCGGCCCAGAAACAACGTCAGCTACTGGTAGGGATACGTCGACCTCGTTTCGTGCCAAGTGAGGAATGGAAGACTCTGAAAGGAAGTTCTTGTCACTCCACTTCCTTCAAAGAAACACTTAAATCGGTCGATTTCGTCACAAAGGATTCTCAATTTATCTATGCTGGGTTGCGGAGCAGATTTGGATTCGACGGGACGGAGAATTCACGTCTAGTAATGTAAAACATTCCTGATAATAATAAACCCTAAAATAATTACCCTACACGCTAAAATACACCAGGTGGCAGGTTGCGGAATCAGACCCCATCAACTGATGTGTTTTCTAAGGCTTCCCCTGAGTTTTGGTGAAAACATTCCAGACAGTTGCAGTTACCACGAAGTCAGCCCAAGAGGCATACCGGGCGCTCTGCCTATCGCACTGTTTTCCTGCTGCACTATCTCCATTTGTCGATGTCAGCACAGTGCTCATAGCCAAAGCTGATTCGCGGTGCGGACGCGAAAGTCCCGACGAAAAAATATGGGGTCATTAAATATGAAATGCACAATTTCGAGTCAAACGTTTAGTTTATTATATCTCAAACAAGAAGCAGTACAATTAATCAAACTACGCGCCTGAACTATCAACACAACTTTGCCATCTCAGCGGTATCCCACAGCGTGTTGAGAACTGAATATTTTTCTTTGCAAGATGTGGTCCAATGCCTGGAAGAAGTATTAGGTCGGTCGCAGCAAGGTCTGATGAATACGGTTTGCGACAGAGAACTTCCAAGTCCAACTCCTCCGGTTTGAGAAGCGGTTTTTGTGCGACATGTGGTCGAGCATTGTCTTGCAAAAGGATTGGCCTGTCTTTATTGGCCAATCGCGGCTGCTTAATAGCAAATTCGTCCAACTGGTTGCAATAGACAGCTGCTGCAATCGACTAACCAGGTTTCATGAAGCTGTAGCTGATAATACCAGCGCTGGACCACTAAATAAGCACCAATAGCTTTTTCTTTTTTGAATATTCGGTTTCAGACTGTGTTTCGGCACTTTATCTTTATTCAACAACTGTGCCGAACGCTTGCACTTGTTGAAAACAATGAATTTTTCATTACACGTAACGACACGGTCTATAAGTATACGTATATATATATATATATATATATATTCCTTATGTCGTGACAGCAAGGAAAGGTGTATGCCTCGAGACGATTGCTCTTCTGACGCTCGTTTAATTCATCCGGAATCCATCTATCCAGTGTCTCTACCTTGGCGGTTTGTTTCAAATGGTCCAATATTGTTGGAACGGCAACGTCAAATCTTGGGGCTAATTCACGCGTAGTTTGAGATGTACCCGCTTCCACTACAACTTTCAGCTCACCGTTTTTCACCTTGGTCTAAAGTGGGCAATGTGGCTCAATATCAAGATTCAAATCGCCTGAGCGAAACTTGTCAAAACCATCGACGAACTGTGCGTTCACTAGCCCGCATCCCTGCCAAATACTTCGTTGATATTTCGAGCTGTGTGCGCTACGTTGGTTCCAAACTCGCATTCGAAACTAACACGATTTTTTTTTTTTTTTTTACTTATGTCACTGTACCGTACTTAACCGTCAAAGTGAAACGACAGAAATATCGACTGTCAAACTTTAGTAGATCAGAAAATCGGACATTTCCTACCGAATGACCTAATAACAACAACAACAACAACTCAGAGGAAACCTACCGTGCAAATAGAAAACGTGCGGCACGTTTTTTTCAAGGGCCGTTTCGAGAGCAGAGATTTAAAACTGATAACCACAGCAGTGCACAATGCTAGTGTCAGCTATCCCGCCGGCTGGCGTGATGTATAGAAGGAACACGCGTGCACGCTATTTTCCAGCCTAGCCAAGCAGCAAGGAGAAAGAGGCACTCGCAGAGATAGATGTATTGCTAGGCAAAGCTCCTTCCAGCCAAGAACCGAGATTCCAGTTGAGTCGCCGTTGCAAAAAAAGAAGAAAAAAAAGAACGAAAAGGAAACTAGAGGTGGGGCCGCAACGGTATAACGCCAACTATAAATAACCTAACAGGAGTTCGTTCTCGAAAGTTCGCCTTCACAGACAAGACACGCACGCTGCGGTCGGCTGTCAGACAATAACCAGTCCGCATCACGGCCGTGACAAAAGCTTGATATGTGACAGCTGAATAAATGTGAAGCGTGAAAAATTGTACAAAGCCCGTAACGCGTCGGTAATTTCCCTGTTTTGAGGTTACGGGGGTCTGTGGCGCAGTATCTCGTCCCGCACTGCAAACGTGCTCGTATATACGCGATTCACAGCAACAAGTTTGTTTCGTTGATTGATGATGCTTGTGCTGTTACTGTGTTAAATAGGGGCAGTGAAATATCCCTCCATAAGTTCGCTTTTAGCTGCGCGTGTGTTTGTGATCTATTCGTTGCGATATCGACCTATAGGGGGCGAAACTGTCACCTTTCAGGTGTGAATAACACGTAGGCCGATGTTCGGAGTGGATGTTTTTTTTTTTTTTTCGTAATTCTAGTAATATATTCACCGAAAGATCACTGGTACGATACTGTTCGGTTCCGCAATGCTCCACCTACAGCACTAAACGCCGAATAAACGTGTAAAAGCAGACGATGCGTCCACACTATGGTAGTTCATCGCTTCTCCGCAGCGCGCCGACACTGTTCGATCTCGGAGCGAATAGCGCGCGCGAGATGCACGTGATCTGCACCACCATCTAGAAGCCGAGATCACCTGGTGACGTTCAGGTGGACAGTCAGGCGGCTCGTGACGTAGTAGACGAATTCGATGGCCAATGAGAGCCATGCATGGCCTCCTGACGTAACTCGAGGGTATCAGGCCGGGCTTGTGCGGGCGTTCGTGTAAATTTGATCGCGCAGTGACAAATACGCCGTAAAGCAACTTTTCTTTTCCCCCTTCGAAAGTCTTCAACACCAACGCGCAATGAAACTATTCTTGCATACTGCACAGTGTCGGGGGTAACTGGTTCCTGCAAAGGTTACTTTTTGGCAACTGAACTCGTTACTTTTGAGTTACAGTAGCTTCTTGCGGAACTCGCGTTCCTTTTTTTAGGTAGCATTGGAACTTGAAATTCCAAGTTCCTTTTGTCAAGCTCAAATAACGTGCGCAAATAACTGGAGCACAAACAACGCGCCCTCCGAGGACGACAGCCATGGGCACGCCGGTTGCACGTGCCCTCTCGTTTTTTGGCCGTGTATTCGGAGACTCAAGAGGCGGTCATCATCGCGGCTGCTAGTGTATTTCGAATGGCGGAGGACACTGTGTATGGCTAGATAAAAAATCGCAACTAATCGAACTTAGAATTCCGATGCCTGCTTTTGTGCTCCGTCGAAGTGCTTTTATGACCGGAGACCAAAATCATCAAAGGCCAAGGAAGCACATAAAGATACGATTTGTTACACCATATTGAAGACTGGTATAATTTTGGCGTATCACAACTATTATAAAGAGTCTTTCACAACACATTGTGATATAAGGATATGAACTAGTTATACCAAAGTCGAGTACTAAACAGTGCATTTTGCGCAGCAAGTAACATGAAAGTAACGCGCTACTTTTCGAAACTAACTTCGTAAGTTTCTCGTCTTCGTTAGTAACTTCCTTTTGGCATGTAGCTTACTCATCTCTGATACCGCCCCTGAAATGTTATCACTTTGTAGAATCCCAAGCAGCACAATGTACTGAAAGTCGAGTGCAATAGGGGTGGACGGTATGTGTCTTATCGATCTTCTTTAGTTTCACGAGTGTGTTCAAGGCCTTTCACCTAACCGTCCACCCCTATTGCACTCGACTTTCAGTACATTGTGCTGCCTGGGATACATATATAACAGTGACGTCAACTGATGAGAAGGCAACGCTCCCAACACGTGCCTTCGGACCCTGCAGCTTCTGAGCTCAGCTACAGAGAAATCATTTGGCGAAAGCGAAAAAGGAGATGGCTATCGCAATGCTACGCCCAAATGACGCAGCCAAGACTGGCATACGAGTCGACGGACGGATTTAACCCCCCGGACTGCATACACAGTCGCAGTGCAGAGGGCACGAACACGCACTCGGGGAGCGATATGAAAGAGCTCGAGCAACGCACGTGAGACGACAACGACGTGTGGTTGAGTGATACGATCTCTCCTTGCAAAATGCCGAGAGCGCGTGGAACATATGCCCCACGACATGTGGTACCTACTTTTATTCCCTCCTGTACGTACTAGGCCTCCGTGTACAAGGCGTATTTTCGAACCAACGAGGGATCGTCCGTGTATCAGAGTCGTATGTAACTCAGCTGCGGAGTCTTCGCTTGAGACGCCATTTCATAAAATATTAACGGAGCATGCGCTGGACGGTAGCGTACGCTAGCGGGACCTTGGCGAAAGAGTTTGGTTGTCATTCGTCGTCTGCCATTACATGTCGACATGGTATCCGGTTGCACATTTTTGCGGTGGTAGCACGCTCGTGCAGCAAGGTGAGAAGTTTGGCTTTTTCCGGTTTCCGTGCAAACGACTGAACCCACAGCAGAAGCAGCAGTCCAGTATTTGCTCGCTGCTCGGGCACAGAACACCGGTAATGATCTTGTTCCAGCCTGTGATGACAGATGAGTACACCCCCTCCCCCATCACCCCTTTATGGCCGATGCAAATACATATATAACCCTTTATGACCAACGGAGACAGCACGCACATGGTGTTAGCTGACGCCATAATTGACAGCCATTTTACTTCGCCAGTTAGCCGCGCGGTGGCGCCAGCTCTTTCTGAAAAGGCCCATTCTGAATCTGGTTTTCAGTTTAGACGTGAACACATGTTATAGATTATTCCGGTTGTTACGGGTCAAAAGCAACCCAAGTCCTAATGCGCCAAACTGCTGCAAATGTGTTCTAGTCTGAAATTAAAATGGTTGAGCTGTAAAGGGGGAACAGTGAATGAAGCATGTGTGAGATAGGCCTTTGTAATTATCTATAATTTTGTATTCAAACTCGTAAATTTTCCTACGTGATTAAAACGACGTAAAAGCTGCGGGAAAAATCATTACGAGAGCGAATAAGTTTAATATAGATAAACGACCACTATCCATGGAAAAGTCATATGCCCCAATAATATTCCCGCGACGATTTCGTTCACATGATGGACGTGGATGGACATTATATGTAGATCAGGGTCCGGAGTTGGAATGATTCCGGAATCATTAAAGATTTAGCAGAGCCCGGAATGGAATTGGAATGGCGGAAACTGTCCTAGGAATGGAATGGTCTGGGTGCCCCGGTGGCAGTTTTGGTTTCAACGTGCTGGGGCGTTTCTGCCCCCGCGCCCCTTGCACCGCACCTACACACGGTCAAGAGTGAAATAACCTTGCCTTTGTGCTTTTTCCGTGCTTGGTAATGTCAATCTCCTCTAGCACTGCTCGACTTGCCAGTACGGTTACCGGTCCTCTACTTTCCTTGAGGGAATTAAAGGAATGGAATTGGGTTGCCAAGCCATTCCAGGAGTGAGAATTGACCATACCTTTTCATTCCGAGGAATTGAAAGGAATGGAATTACCACAAATCTCCATTCCTCGGAATGGAATTGGAATGGAATGGGTGACCCCATTCCGCGCAACCCTGATGTACATGTTGCATCGCGGTGAGTCCTTTTTTTTTTTTTTTTTTTTTGCACGTTACTTTTTGCCAGCTGTCGTTCACTAGAAATGCTCTAGAAATTCATCGAGTTAATCAAATTCTAGTTTGAAGGAAGAGAAAATTCATAAATAGCGTTACAACAACCACCTTTCTGTAAAGCCTTCAGGGGCGAACTACGCAAAACATCGTATCTGTCAGCCAGGCAGCAGAGAATGCACTGCGAAACATTTCACAGCTCGTACACGCAGCTGTTCCGTGAGAATGCTCGAGCGCCGAGATACGCTATCCACGTATGTATATATATAGCTACGTATTCAGCGCGATAACGTTGCCGCAAATCATCCCACAGCCCACAAAATACACTTCTGGGCAAGCCACGAACACAGTGGGATTCAAAAAGCGCGTCGGAAAAGCTTCGCCTCGCTCTGTTTGTAGTACTAATCGTTCACGAGCGGCTGAAATTGCCTGAGAAAATGAGGTATAGGATATAGTTAGGGAGCGACTTTTTCCGGTTACATGCCTTTCTTAGATTCGGGGGGTAAAAATCGGGCGCAATCTGTAATTCGGGGAGAAATCGGGCGATAATTGTGCCTTCGGGTGTTATCGGTAGTTTTTTTTTTCTCCTCTTGTCTATTAAGTCCTTTCCCAATCTCTTTCTTTTTTTTGCGGGATCGTGACCTTCCAGCGGTAATCCCCGAAGGCATAGACAGTGTTGACACCCATGGGTGTATTGCTGGGAACGTAAGTGACCCATTCTTACATGAGTTATACGTGGCGACCTTTGTTCGTCTTCAGTGGAAACGTTCCTTGAGGATTTCATTGTGACTGGAATTCGGAGAGAAATCGGGTTGAACCCGAATTGGTCGGAGGTCAGTTCGGGGGGTAATAACCGGGCGGAATCGGGTTTAACCCTAAGAAGTTACTCCCTATATAGTGTACCTGACCTGAAGGGAACGAGTCTGGAGACATGGTACCTTTAAATTTAAACGGTACCCGTTTCAAGAGAAAGACAAGTGTGAGGCAACCAAAGTTTCTGGCACCTAAACAATTATCCAAACGAGGCACGTTTCAAGTCTTCGAGACTCAGAGTCCGTTATATAATGGCGACGGCTTAGCAACGCCTTCTAGACCAAGAGACGATCTGCTTTCTCCCTTCGTCGCGTGGACATCAAAACTCACGACGTCGTCTGCTTCAGCCAACTGATGACAGATAACGGACCCAGAAGTACATCACTATGAGTGGCTGCCCATGAGACTGAAGGCAACTCGTTTCCATGCTGCTGAACTCGAGCCTTGTTTAGCACAGATGGCGTTGGCCAGGAACACCATGCACTTGGAAGCTGGTAAATCGGCTTCGGCCGAAAAAATGCCGTTCATTCTCAACCCACGGTCTGATAAGTACGCAATGAACCCTCCTTTCTTAAGGGAGCAAGGAACTGACATTTGACGTGCCTCTACCTCAGAACCCTGTTTCGTTCATAAACAGTCTATCAGAACTCAGAAGCCACTTTGCACAATGTTTTTCCCCTTTGGTGTATTGTCACTGCGCTATCAAACTTACAAAAGCGTCCCGAGAAAGCAGCCATCGGCTCAGCCCGATCTCCTCTGGTGAAGTCAACAGATCCCGCCTGCGTGGAGAGCAGAAGGAACTGCGAACGTCACGTCGACTTCCCTCGTTCACTTACACTCTCTTTGAAGGAGAGGAGGGTGCAAATCAGAGGCCTCTCTCTCGCGCGGTCAGCTGTGATTGCCGTTCCTTGCAAAAGCGCGCGTGCAATTTGTTGCACCACATCTCGTAGCCAAAAAACGACAAATTTATGGAGGGGAATTTCGCCGCTTCTTTAAAAGGCACTCAAAAAAAAGCTCTCCCCACGCTTGAATATACTTTTTTGCCCCCATGCTGGGGCTTTGAACGCAAAGAGGGAAACCTTGCACACGCAAAAAGACCACCGCTTTGCACAGCGAAGCGACAGGTTACAAAAACAGCTTCGCCCACACGGTTACACAAGTGCAACACATAGCTTCGTGAATGAACGCATTCCCCGCCTTATTTAGGTTTTCTATATCAGGCAGGGTTACGGAGTGCCGCGGCGAATAGTAGGACCGTTTCTATTGGTGAGGCACGACGCTGATGTCAATGGACAGCGAGCATTTCTGAATCGTCGTGCTTCATTCAGGCAGGCTGCCTCGCAAGCTACGCAACACTTGGCAGAAGAAGAAAAAAAGAAGTTACTACGCACGTTCTTGGAAACGAGAAGCCAGAGTGAGACGAAAAATAATAATAAATTCGGTTTTGATGTGGTCATTTCGGTTAACATTTACGTCGGTACATAAATATTCTGAAGAATAAGGTTGTACAGAAATTACATTTGACACTATACTGTTCCAACTAACGTGCACATTTTTAATTTTCTTTTTCAAGACGAAGCGCTCTTCGCGAATCAAACCAACCGAATGTTGCTAGCAGTCTTCTATCGTAGCCGTTAATTTTTTTTTTTTCACTCTGCCTACTTAATTAGATAATGCCAATTAGCTAACTTTTAAAATATTGGTTTAGGGGTCGAGGTGTCAATTGGAAAGTTACAGAGCGCTCCGAGAAACACCCGACCCTGTTGTGGGTGTTGGTTGGGGCACCCTGTGTGCCCCATACCCTGGGGACACCATAACGTAATACTGCGCGCGCGGTTAACAGGATTGCCTACACCTCTCAATCGGACATGCAATCAACCGACAGGACAATTTCGTAAGCGTGCTAAAGACCCCATATTATCAATTCTTTTTTCTTGCATGTCAAGTTCAAGTGTTTGGGAGCTGGGAACTAGTCAAGCTAGCTGTAGCTTTTTTTTTTTTTTTAGTTTTCCCCATCAAATATTATTTGATGAAATAAACATTCAATTCAATTCAATAGGCGAGCTCGTACCACGCACACCAATAAAAGACACATTGATCAGAAGACCCAGTGCGTGGCAATCAACTGCCAGATGACTTCCTCTCAACCTCCACATCACACGTGCTATAAATGAAAACCCCATTTATACGTTATCTCGTAGCAATATTTTTCTCTCTGCTTAAAAAAGAAATGGCATTCTGACAAAAACGTCATGCTTCAAACGCGCTGCTTTCCTTAAATTCATTCCTCGCACGTAAAACTACGCCTGTAGCACGCCAGAATCTTCCTCCGAGAAAAAAAAAAGAGCTACCTGTTTTCTTTTCTCTTTGCATGTTCAACACGGAATGGGAGGACGCCGGAAAAAAACCACCAACCGACAAAGATCGAGCACATGTTCGGGTTCAAGGGCGGACCTCGACTGTCGCTCACCGTACACACACGAGGACTAAAATTTATTATAACGAAGAAAGAAGACGAAGAGGAAAAGCCCTCTCCACCGAAGCTCGCCTAAGAACTAAGACCTAACCGGTGCCCTTCCCGATGTCGCCAGTTGGCCTAGCCTATAGCGATCTGGTTTTTTGCAGCATTACACACGCGCGCGAGGGAGAAAAGCGCTGGCTCCACTGTCTTACTGCCATGCACTGCGAAAGAGGAAAAGGGCAACGCAAGTTGTTCTTTGAAAATGAAACAAGAGGGAGATCAAAGTACGCAAAAAAAAAAAAAAAAATTGTGTTAGGCGTCGTTGAAACAATACGGTCGGAGCAGCCAGACGTTCCTCAAGGGAAGTGCGGCCGAACAAAGAGGAGCGTTCACCTGGTCACGCTTTCGCGTTACGTCCCCGGAAAAACTGTTGACTTTCGAACTGGATGGGTTTGACTTCTGGCGCGCCTTCGTGTAATGCAATTTATGTTTCGTTTATTTTGAGTAGCACGGATGACGTTTAACGAATTTTTGAACGCATGACAAGTGAAGCGCTGTACGCACGAATTTTAGGTTCTGTTCTGACGTGCTATTTGGTACGGGGTGTGCAGTTTTGTAACGACAACAACAACTCTATTGTGAGATGATGAATGGGGAGTTTCATCGCCAGGGGGCGACACTTTACCCCACTGCTGGTGGTAATGCGGGGAATGAAATTATGAGCCCCTTCGAAATAAGAATCGAAGTCCTATGGTATCCAGAAAGTTATCCAGTCATGGTATCGAGGTGCTGTTTTTTATTATTATTATTAAGGTTATTATTATTATTTTATATATATTATTCCGTGTTAGCGCCGCGAAGCAACTGTGGCTATGAGCGGCGTACAGACGTGGACAGATGGAGAGAGGATAGCAGCAAGAAGTTGGGAGACAGGGGGAGGTTAGTATGCGTCCTGGGCAGACTTGAGGGGGAACTGTGCCGACATTCGTCTGGAAAGTCTTCGGAAATCCGAGGGAAAACCTCAGACAGCACAGCCGGTGACAGGGTTCGAACCCGTGTCCGTGTCCTCCCAGTCTCAGCGTGGAAAGCGATCATCCTAACCACTATGCCACGGGAGCTGGTAGGTGCTGCGTTGTGCATCGCACGCAAGAGATACAATCCTCGGCGATAGAAGGATTATGCAATCCAGCTGGTGTGAACTTTACGTAGGCAGCATATCCCTGAGGTTGGGGTGAAGACAAGGGGGACGGACTTGTCCTTCACCCAGACTTGGAGGTATCTTGAGTACCGTACTCTAAATACTGTATCTTAAATACTTTCGTTGGTATCTTAGTATCGTACAGAGTACGCTTCGTGAAATGTATTTGTACTGTAATTAAAATACTTTATTTTTTAGTATTTAATACTCAGTACTCTAATTACTCTTTCATTTTTGTCGAATATGCAGACGGGCATTCTTTTCTTTCTTTTTTTTTTTCCCCGCACCTGGCAACAGTTGACCTTTCCAGGCCGTTTCGAAGAAAGACCATGCTGTTGTCGTTTGGCTATGAAAACACCACGTGTGTTCTGACCTTAAACTGGGCTCTCAGGAAACGTTTTTCAAAGTAAGAGAGGACGGTTGTCGGATGAGCACTTTGAAATGCAGCTACTACAGCGTGCAAATAAAGCATATGCCTAATTTGCAGACATATTTTGACACTTCTGTGGCTGTATATTTTTTGAGTATCTTATAAGTACTTTTCATAGTATTTACAACTCTACTCTAAATACTTTCATTTCTAACTATCTTTACTGTATTTTAAAAGCATTTTGCGGTCAGTATTTAGCAACGTGTTTTAAATACATTTTTGTAGTATTTTCTACATGTCTGTTCACCCCATGCTCAGGAACATGCTTGGCCTACGTCGTGCAGTGATGGACAAAAAGTTTATGGAAAACGCTCCGGAGCATATCTTCCCTCAGTGTAACACGCTAGCAGCGAATGGTTCCCTATAGATTTCCAAACAGTGGACTGGGTTACCGAGGCAAGTCTGCACGGTCCCATTCGCTGCCGGCGAATCACTCTGAGGAAGGAATGCCACTTTTGTCCAAACTTTTGTCCAGCACTCTACAATCCTTGTCAACCCACGAATTTCGAGTCGGTATACGTTCCATGAAATCGAGTTACCGACGAATCACTTTGTTGCTGTGTATCTTCGGTACGCAGCGCAACCGCACGTTAGACCACGGAAGGGCGAAGAAATTTCGTGGAAAATTTGAGCTTCGCTCGACAGTTGCTCGACGCAAGACGTGCTCATTATGGTTACAATGACGGGTGCGATTTTTTCTTTTTCTTTTTTTACACGCTCTCTCGTGCAGTGGAACCACGCTGCCATCCAGTACGTACCACCCTATACAACACCACCTCCTACAAACACGCATACATACAAAAAAAATTGTTACGTCAATTACATCACAAAATCTCCCTCTCCCTTTACGCTCTACATCATCATTCGCACCTCACGCAAAAATAAAGAGAACGCACCTCAACCACTCTTCATATCCGGCACCGACAGGAAGAAAATAAAAGAAAACTTTCTCCCGCATTTTTCCTACTTCCGCAATAAAAAAAAAAAAAAGAAGAAGAGAAAAGAAGGACCCGCTCACATTCTTCTTCGCCCAGTAAAAACCAAGCGTCATTTTTAACGAGAACTAAAAACAGAGAGAGAGAGTTAGTTTTCACCCTGCCGAAAAGCAGGCCTCGCGCACAGAGGTGAACGGGGAGGAGGGGAGGACCTCCCCGGATTTAGCAAACGGTCCTTTGCATTCGCTGTCTCCTCGTGTGCGGTGAATCCTCAGGCATTACTCACTGTGACTCACTGACGGCAAAATTAGGTAACACGGCCTCCATGTGCGGGAGGAGAGGAGGAGGAGGCGTCGACACACTCCAATGCTGGCAAGGCTTTAACAATGTTCCGGGGAACAAAGAACGGCATCATCGGACGTCATCGCGGAAGATTGCATTGTGTGGAGGAGTAAAGAGCAAACGTCCTTTGGTTCCACGCAGTCATATAGCTGGGCACATGATGACTGTGCTCGATGATCGCGGATGAGGTTAGACGTGGTGTTTAGGAGAAAGCTAGAGCTACTACAGTTCTTTTCTCAACCTGGGAGGAGGACAATGTATTTTAAGGTAACAATACGAAAAGAAAATATTAAAAACCTAAGTATGTATTCTCATCTGCACACATCTATGTGACCGAACGTATAGTGATGGAGGCATGTCCGGATAACGAATCTGATAACGATGACGTTATCGGGTACTTGTCCCGGTAAAGCTACGCAATTTCGAGGACCGCGCAACAAAGTACATGTTTGAAAGTAACTATTCTGAGAGGGGGGGAGCACACAAAACAGCAAGAGGTCCACGGATCGATTCCCGCCGCCGTCTGTCCGGTTCTTTAGACGCCAGCCATATTTCGACCTTACAGCACACGTGATCATCCTTATAAAGCTCTTTAACCCCTATCTAGAGTTCGATAAGGAAAAAAAGACAAACAAATTTTATTCACATAACCCTACCAACTAATTTTCGAACTCCCCCTCCACCCAACGTTGACGAACGTCTCATTAAAACTCGTTCAACGCAGGGATATGTATACACACCCGTTATCTTTCTCTCTCTCTTTTTTTTCTTTTTTTGCAACACGTCCCTTGAAATTTCTGACATTGCCCAATACAGCTTGGCTACCAACACATATACCCCCGAACATGTACCCGTAAACACCAGAACATCCCCGTAACAACAAACCACAAACACTCCCAACCCAACCTAAATCCATGGAAGCTCTGCACCCCCCAAACCCCTCTTGTCGATTTCTGGGAGCAACTACAGTGGTTCAAAGTTGAGAGACATGGTTGCCCTTTCTCGATACAACTCATGCATGGTAAGGGCACGTTCTCAGAGTGTTCTGTCGTTTGTGTGACCATCAGCACACCTGCCTTCCATCTCCCCCCGCCTCAACACCCAAAAAACCCAGCGAGTCTAAGCTACAGCACAAGTGGCCATTATGTGTCTCCCTCCCTCCCTCTCAGGTAAGGAAAGTCGTCTGGAGGGGGGAGGGAAGCATTGGGAGCCGCCAGGGTACCTACTGGAAGAAGAATTTCCCCTTCGACGTTCACAGAACCGACATACTTTAGGTCTGCAGGGAAGAGAGGGAAAAAAAAAAAAAACGCAAACGTACGCTAATGACCGGGAAATGGTATAATTTTGCAACAATGCCGCCACATTCTCCTCCCATCTCTCGTCCTCTTTTGTTCGCAACTTTTGTGCTCGTTAGTTTGTGTCGCGGCACCTTCTTATCAGATAGCAAAATGATAGAACAGATGCCGCGTAGATACGCTGCTAGGTAGTACATGGAAGTCCCGGCACTACACAAGGAGTGTATAGTCACAACAGTGCGTTTGAGTACATCGTACGCTGTATCGCCATTGCGTACGTAGGGGATAGCGTCGGTGGTTCTGCGCAAAACCACCACGCTATCCCTTACGTGCGCAAAGGCAATAGCGTGCGATGCACTAAAAGTATCTAATATTGACTACGAGCACTGCTGACACCACAATCAGTAGAGCTCGTTTCTTCTCTCTCCCTCTTTCAACGTTGGTTTCGCTCTTGTTTTTTTTTTTTTTTTATTTGTCAATATCTTGTCTTGTCTGGCAATATCGTCTTTGGTTTTTACTTGGAATTGGTGAAACCACTCGTAATTACTCTGCAGCACTGAAATTCGATGCCTCATAGGCAACATCCCAAAATTTCTGAAAAAAATATTGTTTCGCTAACAATTTACTACGAACGGAAATAATGGGGACAGTAGAAAACGGCATAGCTATTCGGAAAAGCAGGCTCAGAGCCACCTGGATTGAAGGCGGCGAGGTGGATATATATAAACGAGAGCAACGCTTCACACACGATTGCAAACGCACAGGTTTGCGACTGCGAATAGCTGTCCGTGCGGGCTTGTTTCAAATGCTAACGTCGCCACAAAACGTGGTTGTGATTGGAACGTCCACGATTACGTCACGTCCAGTAGCGATCGCCCCTTTTTGTTTAGTCTACGGAAGGCGACGGCAGTTTCCGCGTTGACATCTATACGAATAAAACCAGATGGAAGCAGACGCCGAAATGCAGCCTTTCTCCAAACGCCAGCTCCAGCCGATGTAATTCGCATCCGAGCAACGGGAATTCCAACGTAAGAGCAGGATCGAGCAAAAAAGAAATATATGGGGAACGGGTAAGCGGAGCGGACGAAAACCGGTCGGCCTTTTCTGGAAACGTGACGGCCGGCGCGTTCGCAAGCAGGCGGCAGCCACCGCTGAAGTTCTCCATAAAGAGGGCGCTGGTGCATCCGACAACGCAGAACAGTCGTCTGCTATGTATAAAAAGAAAAAGTAAGTCTAAGGGAGAAAGGTCATCGTCACTGGCTCTCTCTCTGAATTCAAAATGTATGCGAAGCAATTTAATTTTCCGTTTGGATGCGAGAGAAAGAGAAGAGACCGGGAGTGGTTAGTGCTTGTTTGTCTTTATTTTCCTCTAGAGAGTGGTTCCGGAATGAAGCGGAGAGATGTATGCAAGCAGACGACAGTTATGCAAATGATTTTGAAAGAAGGAGAACGCATGAGCAGACCTCATATGCGAGAGCTATGAGTATATATCTGAGACGCATAGACACGACAAGCAGAAAGTTGCATCGGGCTCGTTTGGTGCCGCTGCTTAACGTTCACAAGACACGCGAAACGTGTTCGATTGTCGTTGTTGGATAAAAATATTCTCTCATCTAAACGTCTCAGCTATCATTAGTGAGTTCTAGTGCATCGTATGCTGTCGCCTCTGCGTACGTTAGGGGTAGCGTTGTGGACCTGCGCGAAGCTCTCGGTTTTGAGCCTGAGCAGAAATACCAGCGCTATCCCTTACGTACGCAAAGGCGATAGCGTACGGTGCAGTAAAACTCACACCGTAAATCAAAATATCGTATACTATAGTAACGTTGCAATATTTATACGACAAAACCCCGTAGAAGAATCTCCACACAACACAGCAAGGACTGTTCTGCACAGCAGTAGGACGAACTTACGTTGAATGTCACGAAACTGACTACACATCAACGAAGAGTCAATCAGGTAATACGAGGCTCAGACCACCACCACACTCATCTCAAAGTCCACTTATGAGCTCTAAATCCACAATACAGTCGACCCTCGATTTATGAACACCCTCGGTTCCCCGAAAAATCGTTCATAAATCGAGGGATTCATAAATCGAAAATTCCTTTAAGTGAGTACTATCGAGCAAATGGAACAGTATTTCCGAGTTGGTATTGTGTTTATAATGCAATATATTGTGTAATTTTGCTTTCGACCATGCCTTCTGCTGTATCAATCTCACAAAGCACAGATGTTAGCGCATTCACACTCTGTTTATTATGCAATACTAAATAGTTTAATTTTGCTTTGTACGATGCCTTCCGCTGTGTCAATCTTGGAAAGAGGAGATGTCAGCACATTCGCGCTCAACTGGTCTCGGATTTCCTCTGGGGTTTTTAACCTACGTTTATTAATCTCCGGGTGACAGCGGACACCTTATTCATGAATTGAGGTCAGGAACACTTCTGCAAAAACCCGTTTGTTGTTCGGATTTCGAGGGTTAAGAACCGAGGGTGCAATACCTGGAAAACGTTTTGTCTTTTCAGGCGTCATTCATACGACCACAAATAATCGTTTGAAGGTTTTTGTTGGCCTCGGAACGATCCGTTCATAAATTGAGGGCAAAAACGCTGGGCAGCTCCTAGTTGGTTCCCAGAAATTCCATTCATTATTCGAATATCGAGGTTCATAAAACGAGGGAAAAATGCATGTAAAAAGTTTGGTTCCTCGTGCTAGTGTTCATAAAACGAGGGAATTCATAAATCGAGGGTTGACTGTAAATCTCTCACACAAACGCCTTTCACCTAGCATTGCGTTCCTAGGTGTGTGTACTAAAAGGCTTAGCCGCTGCGTACGCCTGTGCGAAATGTAAACAATGCTACAGTTGTCAACACGTTTTGTGTTTCCTAAGCCGCTGCTGCCGCTAATTCAAAACGAAGCTATGGGACGCCTCCAGCAGCAGAAAGCTGCTCTGCTGCCATGTTCGCGTGTTGCTGCCGCCGCACGGCTGCTGCTTTGCTGCTGCTGCTTTGCTGCTGCTGCTCGCATAAAGCTATGGGACCCGGCCCTTATCCTCCCACTGTCCGCTATCCGCAGTCACTATCCGAAATTTTCTCACGCTACGACTGCAGTTTGACCTCATAACTCTCAATCCTCTCCTTCGCTGCCGTTTAGCATCAGGCAGCTCGTGCCAAGCACGTGATCGTCGAGGCAGCGGTCGAACGAGATTAGAGCGACGCCGAAACCCGAAATTTTTAATCCTCCCCGAGGGCGATTACTGGCGAAGAGCGCTGAAACAGAAAGGGACTCCCCGCTGAGATTGAAGCAATATAGGAATCGCTGGCCAGAAACACTTCCCATATAGCCACCGCACTTCCGGGTCGGTCGGCCGGTCGGATGTGCGCACTTGCACGATGGCGAGAGCCAGAGGGGCTAACTCCTGCATAATTACGAACTCCGTTGCTTCAGAGTGGAAAGAGTGACAAAGTGCGCGCATAATGGTGCGGTGAAGTCGGCGAGAGATAGAGATAGAGAAACGATACGGTGGAAGCAAATAGTAATAGTGCAGCTTTCTATTTTACTCTTGTATCTATTAACGTTGATTACATCTCATTAAACGTACCACTTATTCTCGATCTTGCAGAAATTCAGTGAACAGCCACGCTGCTTTTCTCCTACTTTTCGTGCACCTATGTGGTCGAACGTTGGCCCTTTAACGTAATGAAATAGTGCAAATGGAAGTAACGCAAAAATCATTGCGGATTCCGCCACAAATACCAATCGACAATAAGAACGAATGACCAACAAAAAAAAAAGAAAAAGAAACACGTGTACATAGCCCTGAAACGGAGGAAGTTAGTCACTACTCGCTCAAAACAAATAGCCTGCACAAAAGACGCGAGAGAAAAAAAAACAGCGAGCAAACAAACATTATAACGAACGTGCATCATTCTCAAAATACAAAGCCGGCCGCCGATAGCACTGCAAACGTCCTTGATCACGTGACAGAGGAGCCGATGCGGAGGGAGAGGGACGATGAAGGGCAACAAGGAAGAGGGGAGTAAAAACGCTGACCTACTGACACACCTAGCCACTGAAACGGCGCACAGCACCTCAATACACGTACCTTCGCCTGACGACCACCATTTACCGCCTTTCACCGTACGCAACAGGCACGCAGACATTCAAAACACACGGCTGTCATTACGGCGACTCTCCCGTTTCTGCAACTCGATTTCTCCTTCGGGAAAGTAGCACTTAAAATGCCAACGTGAGAACCCGTACGCTTAGCAACTCTGGATGGATTTTCAGCCTACTTGCTGTTTGCGAAGCGAACCCAACCACCCCCTCACAATTAGCAGACGACGCTTCCCCCAAAGCAGTGTCGTCTGCATCTGCAAGAAGGGTAACTTCGGTCTGCCTCGGCTATGGTGTCTGTCTCTGTACAGATCTCGCCTGCAAACGTGACAAGTGAAAGGGTGGTAGTGACAGTGTGGCACTGCAGCCCATTTGGTAGCGAAAGCTCTCGGGCTACCAAGAGTTTGCAGCTACGTGTTCATGCAGTTTTCTGGCGCGAGACTGAACAAAATAATAGTAATAAAAAAGGAAAACATGTTCGTTGCCACGCTTCTGCGCTAAAAACTTGAGGTGAATGGTTTTTTCTCGCAGTCTTGTTTTCGAATCTAGGACAACTACTATATTCCACTTCAAATGCTTAATTTTTCCAGCAGCAAAAACAAAGTATCACTTTTTTTCTCTCTAGAGGTTGAGCTCTTTCTGTTCCATTTCCTCGATCGGTAGCTGTTGGTTATGTATAGTTAACACCTGTGAATGAACTTTCAGAAGCGCTGCAATACTCCTTCAACCAAACTTAGAAAACGAGGTAAGCTTCAAACTTACCAGTATGAAAAAAAAAAAGCAAAGAAAAAAAAAAACGACAAAAAGGAAATGAAAAGACGCACATACATTCTCCATTGACTACACACACTACAAGGCGATGCAAAAAAAATGATCCTCAGCTAATTTCACGACGTCCAAGCTTGTTAGGCTTGCACTTAATGCTGTAATACAAAATGAGAAAGAAAGAAGAAGAAGAAAGAAAGAAGAAGAAAAAAAACATCACGAGCGACATCTCGTCAGAGAGCGGACGTATTTCAGAGAGCATTGCACAACTTACAGGACAACATGAGGCACATGTCACTACTCTGATGCACGACCCTTCTGGCTCGGCGGAATAACATGAATAATTAACGCGGATCATAGAAGGAAGTGATGCGATTCCAGTTATCAAGTTCGCGTTCGCAAAAAAGTGCGGGTCTCGCCGACAAACGTGACGTCATTTGGGATGCATGCATGCATTCCCCCTTCAAGCCGGAAGTCGGCTTTGCAGACGAGATCCGTTACATGGGGATTAAGCGAAAAACAGAGTGTGCTGAATAATTGTGTAGCTGCGAAGATTACACCTCATTAGCTGGAAAGGTTCCGCGTCTACCATGGCTTTTCTGCTGCACTGTTCGAAGGCCACGCGCTTTGTAAATATTTGGTTGGCGCTACCTTGAGCAATCGGGGGTTTCGTATTTGTGACACGGGGAACCCCGCACCTTCTGCGGGTCGAACCAAGCAATGCAGAGCAAGTGTCAACCAAGGCAGATGGAGAGAGGACAGAAGGAAGGAGCGGGAGACAGAGAGGTTAGTATGCGCCCTGGGCCGACTTCATGGGGGACCTCTGCCGACATCCGCCCGGAAGGTCTGTAGGAAAACCCAGGAAAAAAACCCCAGACAAGCACAGTCGGAGCGGGGAGAAATATATCGGAACATGAGAGAACTGATGTTCTGGGGCTGGAACAACATAGAAGGGATAAACACATGCAAGGCAATGAAAAAATGGCTAGGAAGCAAGCGAGCTGGTGAAGATGATGCATAATGTAAAAACCCCGGGACTAGGGAACACGTGTTGTTCGTGTGTGTCTTGTGTGTTCGTGTTGTGTCTGTCCCTTCGTGTTCCCTAGTCTCGGGGGTTTTTACATTATGCAACATACAAGGCCTCACATTGCCTAAGAAATTAACGATGAAAGATGGAAGTCACTGGAAAGGTTAGCTAGCTGTAGGACTTGTTGTTCCCCAGCCTCAGAACATCAGTTCCCTCTTGTTCAACAATTGCCGCTTGCGTCGATCCCTGTCGTATGAATGTGTGTATGAGTGTGCAAAAATGTAAGAGTGAAAGGAGGATGAGTGAGAGAGAGAGAGTGACTGGTTTGTCCCTTCAGATGACGCACCCTGGAAGTCGCTGAGAAGGCGTGTTAGCTTAGCTCAATTGGTAGAGGCCCTGGACCGGTAATCCCGAAAGATGTGGGTTCGTGTTCTACAGCTGGCTAACCTTTCCAGTGGCTAACCTTTCCATCTTTCATCGTTATATCGAAACATGTTTACGTATATGCCGATCCCCTTATTCTTTTGAAGTGTCTGACATCCCATTGCTTACGTTTGATTTGACAGCTTCCTTTGTCGCATCGTTTCCGTAGAGTGCTTCCGGCAAACTGTAACTCCTCGTTATCTCCAAGAAGTGTAATCGGGATGGAAGTGGCACGAACGACGGCGCAGGTCATCTGGTTTTATCGGGCACGCATCCGACTGAACGCAGTTGCTACTGGTTGATACTGCAGCATACACTTGACATGTAGCACTCACTAAGCATGTGTTGCACGTAAGACAGTGTCGCGGGCATCATCATGTTTGTGATAACTAGAGCGCGGATTTTCTTGCAAATGCATGTTTTTTTTTCTCTCTCTCGATATAGCTTCTTATCTGGACGATGAAAAAAAAAAACACTTTGTTCTTGGTTTGGGACCATTCAGAAGGGTTCTTCTTTTTTTAATGTTAGCGCCGCGAAGCAACTGTGCTTATGAGCGACGTACAGACGTGGACAGATGGAGAGAGGACAGCAGGATGGAGTCGGGGACGGGGGGTTATAGTGTGCGTCCTGGGCCGACTTCAGAGGGGAGTTTTCCGACATTCGTCTGGAAAGTTTTCAGAAAACCTCAGACAGCACAGCCGACAGGGTTCGAACCTGTGTCACCTCCCAGTCTCGGCCTGAAAAGCGATCACCCTAACCACTATGCCACGGGAAGGGTTCTACGGTGCACATAAACGCACGTTTTGCACGTTGTGGCATATTTCGCACGAAAGCGAATGAGAAGTGCATATTTCGCCATATTTTCGGGTTGCGAGAGCTTACTTCTTTTTTTCATGGACGGTTTTGTTGGTTTCGGAACGGCGTTGGGCCGTCTTTCGCGAAAATTCTGATCGGGATCGAATATTCTCCACGTTTCGACACATTGCTGTTACGAAGGCGGGCAGCGTTCGCATTTTAATCGGCACGATGTAGTACCGAACGCAGAGCCACGATGAAACAAGCCTGAGCATGGGCAACACGAAAACCACGAACATACGTGTATGTTGTGTATGGTAGTCTGCTGTGGCCAGTGTATCGCTTTGAATTACTATTATTATTATTATTGTTTGTTCTCCTTCTAAACTGATAGTGTGCAAAGGCTGTTGTTAGGTTTTACTGTACCGTTTACCCATGTAACGACCGCTAGTGATCCCTCGGGTTTTGGAATAATAAATAAATGTTTTTGTTTTGTTTTTCACGTTGCCTAAGCTCATGCTTGTTTCGTTGTGGGTATCGTCCATCAGCTAGCCTGCGTTTACGCTATTTTATCACTCACGAACGCAAGTTTTTAGCTCCATCATTTATATCCGTGGCGCAATTAGTCTTTATTGTGTGCTGCAGAACGAAGGCGGCTTTGTTTTACCGTGTTATCCCTAATAAAACACTCACTGTTGTTTAAATATGCGTTAGGGGCATTGCTTTTGTACCAAGAACAATGAAAAGCACTGTGTATTTCGAAGATTTTCAATGCATATTTCGGGAGTTTTTAGTGCATATTTTTCTGCGCTCTAGTGGTGACTATTGTTAAGCTATCGTTTCAATGTTTTAAATGGAACCGCTGACTCAGATGTATGGACAGAAAGGGTTATTTCGTCAAAAGGTCCTTATAGTTGCGTTCTGGACACATAGTCGCTTTAATGAGGCGACATAAATGGCTGGATTCGCAAACACTGCACAAATCCATGCAACGTGATAAATGTATCACGTATTCGACGACTTGCTCCAAATCCTTTTAGTGTTCAACACATCCTTTAATGAAACTCTACACAACACTTTCGGACGTATGATTTTGTAGTAGCGATGTCCAAACGATGTACATATCTCCTACAGCTCTGATCAACGACTATCAGTCGCGTCAACTACAAGATGCCACTCCAGCGGAGGAACAAAAGTGAGCTAGCCGTCAAGATTAGAGCTTCGGGCGAACGCTTATATCAATAAGTAACCCACAGATAACCGTCTACCACGAAAGAGAGCACCTGTATATTGTCCCATACACTTCCTGCACTCATTGCAAAGACAACGACCGTGTATCGATTTGGCCGCTGATTTATTGTTTTCTTTCCATCGCTGGTTGCGCGATAGCCGTTGCCACTTCCGGTGGCGCGGATGACGACTATGGCTGACGTCACAGGAACCGAGAAATAAGCGCAAAATAAAATAACCGGAGGCGCAGAAGCGCAAATAAAAGCAAAATAACCAGAGTATATATATGTGCGTGCATACAGATAAGAAAGTACGGGAGTAAACAATAACAACTGACCATATCATACTAGACACGACAAGTTAAACGCACAACTAAAGACAATAAAAAAAATAATAACAGCAAAAAAAAGGGAAAAATCTAGCACTCGCAAGTGAATAAGATAAGTATTTAACGAGACTGAATGTTAAATAAATTATTTGAATGTTTCTTGTTTGAATGTCTAAATATTTATCTTAGGAAGACGATAGTTCACAACCACAACGATACTATCTGTCCAGTTCAGGCCCTAATGATGAACGGGTAAGACGATAATTTTCCGCCGCATGAAGACTATCAGTATCAATTTCACCACGAACAGGCAATTTAATTGCGTCCCCCCCCTCTCCCCTACTCTATGGAGTTCTTAGAAAGTGTTGAACTGTGTAATATGTGAAGTAACGCAACAACATCTGACTGCAAAGAATTGCCGGACGATAAGCGGGTGTCCAGACCATATAACCGCCAGTCTTATCGGGCGGGCCACCGATAGGAGAGAGGGTTGGCGACTGAAGGGCAGACACCGTCAAGGACGAAGAAGTCGATAAACACATACAAAACGCAAGTTGGGGGAAAACCGGCTAAAAATTCCCATGTGCGCCGCCCCTGCACACTCCTTTATTATATATATTGTCTCGTTACACCCCTGCCGTGCCTCAGCGGGGCTTGTTTCTTTGAGTGAACGTGTTGTTGGCTTTCCTTTGCTCGCATGTTAACCGCGTCACACTAGCTTTCATCGGTGAGTATGCGATTGGGATCGCAATGCAGTTGACGTATACGCAGACGTATGCGTAGCTTGAGTATTGTGTTGTCCGCATATGTATTTACGTTCAATCTGTCGGGTTGTAGATGTTGCCCTTTTCAATAACTCTTACACCCCATGGGGACAGAAAAATAAGGTCGTGTAACAGGGAGGAAATGTGATGCGCTGCTATGACATGACAATGTTAAGCATGGTGTATGCTACGTCGCAGGTTCAAAAACGGCATTCAGACGGCCAGTTTCATGTAAAGAGTTCGCTAACATACATTAACATGCCAACGCATTCGGTGGAACGCTACATGTGTATGTTTGCGGTCATGCCACCTAGCCGTACTCCAGTGAATACAACCGAAGCACCGCTAAACAAATCACAATGACACACGTCTACGTCATTTCGGTTTCTGCTTTGACAGTGATGCTACCTCTACAATATTTGCTCTGGCATCGCCCTCTGTCAAGTTGACATGCCCCTAGGTACCAGGATCGTAACAGAAACAAAACGAAAAGCCGGCAGGAATATATCCCTCCGGGTTCATCACCCACCTGTTCGCAATCCAAGGAAACGCCTGCGGAGGCAGCGACATCGCCATCGCCCCCGCATCACGTGATACAAACGCCGCTGAAACACCACCCTGTTTGAACGAAGCCGCCGTCGCTGTATCCAAACTCAACACGGTTCTCAAATAGAAGGACTATATATCCACAAATGCACACCACTTTTTTGATTTTTTCGTCACACCTTCACAACACACTAACGACGAATCCAAGTCGGTCAACAAACCCTTCGCAGGACTCAACCATCGTGGTCTCTATAATCAGGTTGTATCCAATCAGAGCAGCACCTTTCACAACTCTCCAATACTGCAACTCACACCAGCCGATCTGTCATGGACACGATCCTGCCCAGCGTAATAGACGACACCAATGAGCAGACGACGCGAACGCTTGAAGGTCACCAAATACCACTCGTCTTTCCACAAAACGAAAGCAGACGACACTTCCACAAGTGATCCGACGTGATGATCTGCTCGAAAACTCAAAGCAGACGATCGCCGTATGGTATCCAACAAGGTTCAAAGTAATCGCAGACGGCCAGCGTTGCTCACCGCCATGCTGTGATCTGAAACCTTCGCCCTCCCTCCAGAAAGGGGAGCAGTAAGAAGCGAGGAGGAAAGGGACAACAGAGATGGCGGCGCGTGCGCGCCACGGGATGGAGGAGGAGAAGCGGAATGGACGATGACGTAATGGGACGTCATCCGTGACGCTACGAAACACCGCTATGTCACGAAGGAGCGCGCAGGTTGTGTGACGGAGGAAAACATGGATGTGTTGCGCGGGCCTTTGTTTGATTACTTGTGTTTGACGAAGAGTTTGCGAATTAAATCGATTATTTTCGTGACGACGGAGACATCCGTTCACACGTTGAACCGATGGTTTGTGTCGTGCGCAAGTGAGATGAAGCCGGCATACGGGATGTGTGCATTCATAGGCTGAAATGATGTGATTGCTGATCTTCCTGAAAATAACGTTCGAAGGAAATTTACTGTAACTTTTGGGATGGAAGTTTATGACTAGCTATGTTTTCAATTTTTCACGTAGTTATCTGTAGCAATATAAAATCATTGGGTGACAAAAGCCCAACTACCACGTCGAGTTGCGGATTTACTTGATTAATGGGTTCGAATAACTTGATGGTGTGTACCAGGGAAGGGAGACGGGAAACTACATTCGATTTCAAAGAAAGATTATCACATAAAGGCGGCGAGCTCAATCTGTCGTGTTTCTGCGACTTTTTGAATCGTAAAAACAATTATGAAATTCTCAACGACCGACGATGACTAGCGAATTTTCAATATTTGCCGTAACTTCCTTTTCTGCAACGTCAACCTGCATTTGCAAAATATGCCTCTTGAAAAAAAAAAACAGTACTCAAATGCACGTTTCTTTCATTACACAGAACTAAGTCTCACGTAAAACGGTTCGTTCCGGACACAAAACGAGTTTCCTCTCTTTCCCATGCCAAGGCTAAGCGGAATAACTCCCCTTGTCAAGTATACCAGAATAACTGCACCCGATAGCCGTTACGACGCCGATGACGTTGGGTGGGCACACGCTTTCACCACTGCCATACACTCCGAGCGAGTGCACGAATAACCGCTTTGATCTCCGCCTGTACACCTGATCGATCTCTCGAATCAGCTACCAACAACAGCACGGCGGACATCGTCTCCCACGCGTTGCTTCTCGGAGCAAAAACCCCAAACCCACGCAGGAACTGGAGCACTTTCCAAAAATAGAACCTTCCGCATCTATTTCCAGAAGCTCCCGGGCTCCTTTTTGGACCGCAGCGCCACCACGCGCACGCTACAACGTCACTCATGACGTCAACACAATTCCGTCCCCCTCCTCCGCATTGGCGGGCCTTCTCCTGACGTCACGGCGAGACAATAGCAACAAAAATTCCAGACACGTTTCCAATTAAGACCTAAAAGCGTGGGCCTCTAAAAGCATTTCAGTCTGAGGGGCACAACGCGCGATTGCGTCATTTGCTTCGACTGAGTAGTTAATGATGAGGACGGGTCTATGGGTATCTTTTTTTTTAAAAAGTTTAGGATGTCGTATTAGCGTAAGTGAATATTTTGCCAGTATTACTAATTACTGAAAAATGACAAATGAAAGGCAATAGGCTACAGGAAAGGTAATTTCGATTCAAAACACCACATTCTTTGCTGGTTCATTTATAACTGGTCCATCGAGACAAAAATGCACGCTTTCATAAACAGTAGAGTTATCCCATACGCCGTACGTCGACTACACGACCTCCGTAGCCTAAAAAATAAAAAAAAAAGTGTGTGCCCCCATAAGGTACTTCCGTGTGTCATAGTATCGAACCTGTTGTGCACGCGTAACCCAGAGGACTGTAAAACAGGATTTGTCCCCATATCGTCTCGTTCGGGAATGTACACACTTTTCGAATAACGAAATTAGACTTATCTACTTACCACTTCCTCGCTGTACTCACTCACTCCGCATTTATCGTACTTACACGCTAACTTATTGGACTGGCTTATTGTCACTTATTCACTACAGACTCCTTCTACGATCATATTTCGCGGGTTCATTAATTTACTATCGCTTTTACCTCGGTAAAAAGCGACTTAGCCTCAAAGGTGCACGCGGAAGGGTTGGCTCCTATATTAAAAAGCGAACCGAACTGCCGCGCGCGTACATCATTTTCCTTGCTTCAATTTATCAAAATGCACTTTCCAGGACTGTTCCGATGTGATGCATTAGGGGACGAACTATCTGGAACGAATACAGTTTCGCCATCACTCATCGTCATTTATCAGGAAAGATGGGGTTAGCGGAAACCACAAAAGGCAGCGGCGCAACGCCCCGGTTGTTAGCAATATTAAATTTTGCTTTCGCTCGACCGATGGCAGCGCCACCGCGATTGCGAGATTGATTGCGGCGCTTCGCCAACTTCCTTTTTTGTACACATACACGTGTTCTACGAACAAAATGCGGGCTGGGCGAGTGAGTGCATGTAGCTGGAGCATGCCCCTTAACCGGACGGGTATTTATTATCGTGGACGTGCAGTGCACTGACCATCAACAGCGCACATAACTGACAACAAGAACCAGGACGGTGTGGGCGTTATAAGTATGTCTACTGTCTGCCTGGACATCTGTTCTGCCGCCGCCGCCGAGTCGGTATCATGTTCATTGACCACTTGCAACAGCAGTACCGTTGCACTGTGGGTTCGCGCACAGATGGGGCGATATAAAATTCAATTTGAAAAGGGTTGTGTGTGCGTTTGAAGGACGGAACGAATGAAGCTGAATGTACTTCTTTATGAAAAAAAAATCTATTTTTTAGACGACATTCACGGATGTCCCGACTGTCTTCGGTGGAGTGAAGCTGGAACTACGCCACACAATGTGGTAAAAAAATGTAAAGTTGCAAAAAGAAAAGGAAAGTACCAGCCCTGAAAAAAAAAAAAAAAAGCAGCCAGTATGTGCCCGAAAAAATAGAACAGTGCAGTTGCGTGACAGAGCTCAACAACGCCGCCGGCCTCTTAAGAACAGTCACATAAACTGTCGAAGACATTTCGTGACAGCGCAGGAAACGTATGACAAGATGATGATGATGATGATTCGGTGTTGATTTGCTATTACGATACACACACAGGTGATGACACAGAGCAAGGCTTCGGAGAAAATCTCGGCCCACACACATCTCTTGAATCTGTATGTTTTCTTCGACTTTCACAATAACCAAAGAGGGAGTAACCCGAGACAGGGACTCCATCCCCTAACCCGCCCTTGCCCCTTTGCCGTTTCGCAATCACCCCTAGCCAGACAGGCCGGACACAAAACTTTCATCACACTCCCTCGAAGCCACGATCGTCATCGTTGTCAATACTGGCCGGGATAAAGAAACAAAGCAGACGTCGCAGCCACCAAGAAAGAAGACGAGGCCACTGCGTCTCCAGGAAATGTCTAAAACGAAAATTTTTCACATTCCTACAAAGTCGAAAAACATAAAGCAGAAGATCCACTTTCGTCGAGACATATCGACTGCTTAGGGAGATGCACGAAAAAAGAAAAAGTAGGAAGGGAGAGAGGGGGGAGGGCAGAGAATGAGGAACGCGTTCAGCATTGGTGCAACGACCTCTCGTTTCGAAGCTCAGTGATGGTTAAGAAGAGCGCCTGAACGGCTCTGGGAGTCCCCGACTGTCTGACCTTCTTTGTGCTGCCGAAAACGGGAACTATTATTTGTCCCCAGCTTCGCGTTCCCTGTTTGTATTTTCGTACAATAATATTTGTGTGTCTGTAAAATTAGATATCTTTCAATAAGTTATTTCAATCAGGACGTCCGCGTAATCGCCAACCGAGGAAAAAAAATTTTTTTTGCATGTTATGTGGGTCCCGTCAAAAGCTTTTGTTTAATAACTTTTAGAACAGAGAACTAATTAACGTGCGAAATAAAAAAAAAATGTAGGGCAGGTTTCGCTGCCGAACACGGCAGCCATGCAGTGAAGCAGCATTTCGTGGAATAATTTCCCGACCACTTTGTAAGGCACGTTAAAACCGTATTTAAATTTATTTAATTTTTTACGAATATTTTAAGCTATATTGTAGCAACAGAACTGCGAATGTTCCAGCGATATCGTCCCATTTGTTTATCAACAAGCTCTTTCTTTTCGTCGACAGGTACAGAAAGTACTGCCTCGAAGAAATGCCCAACAGACACAACATCAGTACGAAGTCGGCACAATGTAGCAGACAACCTCTCAACAATCGACGGCTGACGCAAGCAACACACACACAGTGTCCGACCACCGACGGAACGTTACACGGCACTCCAGCGGTGGCAGAAGGTCGTGGCAAAGGCCAGCCGGACGGGCAACTTGCTCCCTGACAAGCGATCAGGTTTACCTTCCCGGCGAGGTTACTGGGCGAGGGACGCCGCCGCGATCTGTAGTCCGCCATGATCTGCCCAGCGCGTTCGGAAGGGGAAAAGCAATTCATTCCGGTATAGCCGTAAATACGAGAATGAGATAGCGAGCGAAATCAAAGATGTAACGGGGGTTTCACTGCCGAACACGGATGCCGTACAGCGAAGTACATTTCGTAGAATAATTTCTCGTAAATCACTGTAGAAACGCGTACAATGGCGGAGCGCGTTCGGAGACGTGTTCGAGCACTCAGAAAAGAGAGGAGGAGGAGGAGGGTGGAATGGTGTGTCGAAGCGGCACCTGTATCGTAAATCTTAACATTCCGGGAGACACATCAGCCGCGAGCTGTCTTTGCCGAAGTTGAAGCTCGAGCGCGAATAACGAACGGGCCGTCATTTCCGTATTCCAGCCCTTCGTCGCTTACGTTCAAAACGATGGAATTCGTTCCAACTGGAGGAAATCTCTGCTGGCGCAAATGAGGTTTGTCGCTAGATTAGCACCACTCCGATGGGAATATACGGGGTTTTTCTTTTTCTTTTTTGTTTGTTACAGATTTGTTATAATTTATAGAGCGCTGATTTTCATGCAAATGCTCTTTTCTTTTCTTTTTTTTTATGGTTTAGTATCCGGACGATGAGAAAAATACTTCTGGTCTTTTAGTTTGGGGCCGATCAGAAGGGTTCTATGGTGCATATAAATGCATGTTTTGCCATATTTTCGGGTGCGAGAGCTTACTTCTTTTTTTCATTAACGGTTTTGCTGGTTTCGGGACAGCGTTGGGTTGTCTTTCGCGAAAATTCTTGTCTGAATCGAATATTTTCCATGTTTCGGTGGGGTGAGGCGCGGTGTTGAGCCCGTACTCCCTGGCTGCGCGTATGGCCGATAGGTCGTACTTCACCTTCACCACATTACCGTTACAAAGATGCGCGGCGTTCACAGCACGATGCAGTGCCGAACGCAAAGCCATGACGAAACAAGCCTGAGCATGGGTTTCGTTCACCAGGTGTCCTGTGTTTACGCTATTTTATCGATCACGAAACCATCAGCTCCACGATTTGTATCTGTGGCTCCAGTATTCTTTGTTGTGTGCTGCAGAACGAAGGCGGTTTTATTTTACCGCGTTATCCCTAATAAAATACTCACTTAAAAATAGGCATTTGGTGCATTGCTTTCGGGCGAAGAACAACGAAAAACACTGCACATTCATCCCATCACTGTTTACAAACAGAAGGGATAACCGGAAGTTGTCTTGGTTTCACAGCGTCAGCGGCTGCATGTGGCGCCATGCCGTGTCGCTCATTTGAGTCAAACCCTTTCAACTATTTCTAAACAGTGAAAGGGTTTAACTGAAATGACTGACACGGCGTGGCGCCACATGCAGCCGCTGACGCCGGGAACCCTAGACAACTTCCGGTTGTGCCTTCTGTTTGTAAACAGTGAAAGGGGCGAATACTGAGTATTTTTACTGCATATTTCGAAGATTTTCAGTGCATAGTTGTACGCATATTTCGGGAATTTTTAGTGCGCATTTATCCGCGCTCTTAAAGGGTCTCTGACCAGAAGCTGGAGAGCCTTTTCCGCAGTGGCTACCGATAGAATACACAAAAGCAACTTCACATACGAAAATGCATGCCTCAACACCTCGTAGTTTTCGTAAACTCGAATTTTGAACATCGCGGTTCACGCCGACGCTGGCACACCTAGCGTCAAACCAAGAAAACGTACGCATATATAGAAAACTCATCTGGTCATCCCACTGGGATGACGTCAATCGCCCATGCAATCAGCGCGCAGAATGCCGTCACGTGATCGAGCGCTACAACAACAACTTTCAGCAAGAACCAACATTTTTACGCCGATATACTGTTGTCACAATGTCTGGAAATAAAAAGTATGTATATACTTCGAAATCTACGACCTGTTTTATAACTGCGATAATCCAATTAGCGACTTCCGTGGAAAGAGGAGCTACGAGGCTACGAGATACGACGACTTTCGGGATCCAGCGCGCTATTTCACTGTGTTAGCGTAGTGTGTGTATTTCCAAGTTTTCTTTATTTGTATCTTTTGGAACAACGACCAATTTATCGAGGTACAGCCCTTACTTCATTTGACGTGCCTCGGTTGTGTCGTCAAAGCGAGATTTCTCGGCGGGCATTCAGTTCCGTACGATACTGCGCGTTCAACCGCAGCGGCAGGATAATACCGCGGCGGATTTTGCCAATCATATTTGAAGAATGCAGACTATGAGACGGACCCCTCAGTTTGAGTACAAAGAACCTCCGCCTACAGAAGTCCGCAGTGCTTTCCTTGAATCTATCCTCCAAGACTGTTGCATCTGGACGTGACGAGGTTAGTATCTTCTGTATAATTTATACAGTGATTACTCTCCTTGTGAGAATTACGTTGTGGCATGCAGATGTTAGGAGACCATTTACGCAACAAAGAAAAATACGGATTAAAGAAAATTGAAGTTTACGCACTAAATCAAAAGATTACTGTACAATTCCGAGTGTTGTTGAATGCAGCCATGCCAATGCAGTAAGCAACATTCACAGTACGTAAAATGAAGCTGTGTATTCAGCATCTAGATGTAACATAATAATTGTCACAGCAGTATGCACCAATGTAGTTCATGACTTCCTTGGACAAGATGTGGAACCAAGGCAGGGACCAGGTACAAGTTTTCTTCTATTTGTTTTCCTTATAATATGCAGCATACTGCACATAGTAAAGAAGGGTTCTGGATTCTAAACCAACGCAGTTGAAATCCTTAGTTTACCCCAAGCTGTACTATTGTTGTCTAATATGGGGAAACACCACAGAGGGCAACTACGATAAAATTGCAGTGCACAAAAAAAGAAAGAAAGAATGCCTGGTATACGACAACCATGTCTACAGGCTGTCTACAGGCTGTCTACAGGTGCAATGTGCTGGACCCTCGTTGCAAAGGGGCCCAGCAGGGGTGCCACTACAATCCATCCATCCAGCCCCTCAGCTCCTTCAAGACATGTAAAATACAGTAGACAAAGCGTTCACTTAGAAATCAGACATTAACACAAAATTGCCTTGCAAATTCAGGATCTTTTAGCGCCATCCCAAACACTTGCCATTACGGTATGAAATCTATCACTGTACCACCTTACAAGGTTCCACTGCTAGGACCAACTACCCAGAAATAAGCAGAAACTGTTCCTCTTCCGAACAATTTTTTTCAGCTGATTGGAAATGGCCTTCCCGTGTCCAGTTTCAAAACAGAGTTACACAATGTATTTGTGTGTATGTGTGTGTGTGTGTGTGTGTGAAAATGTGGACAGCTCGGTGCAATTGTGTATTTTATTTATGTGGTTGTGATTTGCTGCATGCTCGTAGTGGTAATATCTCAGTTATCGCATTTATATGGCTTTTTTTAACAATGTTAGGGTGATGACTTCATGGAAGTGGAAGGAACAGAAGAGGAAGACATCTGGCAATGGTCATGACAGTTGTCCGTCAGGTACGGGACCAATTTCTCTTATAAATGTGGTGTATAGCGTGAAGTTGTTACTAACCAAAATTTTTTTGTTCCCTTTAAAGGAATCTACAGGTGGTGAGCATGCGTAAGGAATTGACATATCTCAGTACAACTTAGACCTGCCTGTTGCACATGAGATGTGTGACTCTACTTACACGAGAGGCGTGTTAGCTTACCTCAATTGGTAAGGGCCCTGGATCGGTAATACAGAAGATGTGGGTTCAAGTCCTACTACTGGCTAACCTTTCCAGTGACTGCCTTTTTTCATCATTCATTTCTTAGGCACTTGATGCTTTGTATGTATTTGCCTTTTCTCTGTGTTCCAGTCTCAGAACATCAACTGCCATGGTCAAAAGAAGTGGAATATGCCTCTGCAATCTGGAACCCATCCCAACATCTCTTAATCGACAAAGTAGAATTTGTACAGAACCGCACGGTTTGTTGCTCGTGATTATCATCCTTTTTCCAGCGTCTCGGCCATTAAAGCCAAACTCTTTCTTACTCCTTTGATTACCAGATGAAAGGTATCACGCCTGGCATTCTTTCATAAGTTATATTACAGTCACACTCCTCCCCACCCCACTTACTGTCAATCCCCTCACAAGTTACTTCCAAGACTTGATGACTCGCACAAAGTACTTGCTCCACGTACACAAACAAAAAAATTCATCTACTCTCCGCACCAGCTGATGGTGTCAAACTGGAATGACGTTCCTGCCCACATAGCATCAGAAGAAAATGTATCGTCATTTATTTCCAAGTGCTATGATCGTTTTCAGATCGAATGAATTTCTTTGTGGTGAGTGAACGAATTTTGTTTGCATCATTTTGGTATTTGTCTTTTTTGGATAAAAAACCTCCCGCATTTATGTAAATCCCTTCACAAGGGCGTTTAAGTAAACAAATGAAATGAAGAACTTCGTGATACTTTCATAGTTAAAGCATTTTTAATGCATATTTTAAAACAGTGGCTGCTAAAAATGTGTCAGACACCGTTACAAAGGCTGCCGTCTGTATCAGGTGAATCATGATTTTTCCCAGAAGCCCAATAATGTATAACGCTGCATCACATATGCTATTTTGGAGCAATCTCTGCAGACATATTATGAAGATATTATCTGAGTGCCACAATAAACTATATGAACCACATATCATGTTACATCATCTTCGACTACAACATGCCTATTTGAGTATTTGAGCAGCCCAAGATACAAAGCTTGGTTCCTCAAGGTCTACATCCTACTCGAACTGGGTGTGCACTTTGCACACAAAAGGACAATTGAGAATGAAAAAATGGCTAGGAATCAAGCGAACTGGGGTTTTACAGCATGCATGGAAGGTTGAGGTTTTCGATAGTCAACTTGTGTAGTGAGCACTTCTGGAGGACTGAGAGCAGGAACCGAGGTCACACACAGGGTAACCTGCATAACAGTCTGATTTACTTCCACATAACGATCATTAAAATACTTGAGGTGCTTAAACAATACTATTTGGGTGCTATCAGACAGTAAGAGTTCGAACACTTACGACATATTGACTGAATGGGTGGACAAAAGGATGCGGCAGAACAGGATTGGATTTGTGTCTGTGGTGGAATTGAGAGCCCAATGTAATTCGTACTAGGCGGAGCAGGGTGATGAGATGGTGCTTTGTGTCAGGGGTCAGCACAGTGGTTTATCCAGAATCCCAAGCATGGAGGAGTGTTGAAAAAAGTTCGGGGGGAGGGGAGGGTCATTATTATATAGTTGCATCATTACCGACATGTGTCTACAGCTGAAATTGCAAGGGCACCCCCTGTAGGGGGTACTTCCACCTAGTATCTTGGGTATTTAAAGCATGTAGTAGTTACTACGGGAAAGGCTTTGCGTATCCTGTTCACCGCGCAGACTGGTATAACGATTCTCTTGTTTTTTTCAAGTCTGTGCAACATCCATCCCACGAACTGTTGGTATGTAGTGTACATATCTATTTCCTGTATGAGACACGCAAGCTTTGAACAAAGCTAAAGCTAGTAGGACGCCGAGTATTAATTCAGCTGCACTCTTTCTGAATATGTGACGAACAATAACGAAATGTTCAGAAAAACTATTTTGTATTGAAACCAACCAGCATGATTGTGCACGAGACACGTACGCTTCTTACTTGTGAATATGAGCGCTAGGTTCGTGCTGCCCTCGAAGTTCTAAATATGCTACTTTAAGAGCAGCTCCTTGCAACATAAGCACTCGACTTATTTCGGCATTATTATGCAATGAACCACTCCGGCCCCTTTACACGGCGCCGTCAAACATGTAATTTACACAAACTGTTCATGTGCTTCATCGTGATCGATGCTGAAAGCTCATCTAA
Organism: Ornithodoros turicata; assembly: GCF_037126465.1. Lineage (NCBI taxonomy): Eukaryota > Metazoa > Arthropoda > Arachnida > Ixodida > Argasidae > Ornithodoros > Ornithodoros turicata. The sequence goes on from NC_088205.1 coordinate 78,015,855, forward strand.
CAGTCTGTCGTTGGAACTTCCTCTTCATGCTGAAGTCGATTCGCGGCTCAACATTTCAAAAGCAAGGCCTCCAAACTCTGCTGCACGTAGCAGGTGCCTCTCAGCTGCTGAAATGTAGCTGAAAAGCTGACTTGTCGACTCCGCTGTGCTTCCGCGTCCATATTGAAAAAGGACCCAGCAATACGGAAGTTGCGGAAACCTCCCGAACTTCCGGTGTGGACTTTCCACCAATAAACGTCGCGGGCGTTTGACGTCATACACATGGGAAAACCACTGCATAATAGCTAGAGTTTTGCGCTGATCGCACGAGTTGAGGGCAGAAATCGAAACCGCTTTTCGGCTCCTTGTTTGGAATAGTTGGCAGCTCCGCGGAGACGAAACGTTTCAGTTGTAACTTGGAGGCACCATGTAGGTTCGTTATCCATACAAACAAAGACATTGACCAGGTTCTGGTCAGAGACCCTTTAAGCAAGCTGTGCGAGGAGCAAAGATGACATTTGTGCAGGCGGGTTACGCGGCCAGGCGTACGTATTGTCATGAAAGCGTTTGTAACTAGTGCATGATTAACTGGCTAAAATTCATTAACCAACTTATTAATTCGACGTTTTCTGTGGAATGCGAGATAGCAGAATTGGAGCAAGTCATTATTAAAATTCACCGTTCTGGTTGAACACCCCGGGAAGCAAACGTAATTATATATATATATATATAAACTGCCAAAAATGCTGCTATGCAAATGAGACGAAACCAGAACTACGCACTACTCGAGCGCTCAAAGAGCGACAGCCATCCCACGTGAGAGGGTCACGTGCTTTGGAGCAATGGAGCGGATTGGAGCAGGCGCCGATCTGTTGGCCAGACGGACGGCTCCCCGGCCTAGATAAGGCAAAGAGAAAGAGAGAGAGAGAGAATGGGTCGTGTCGTTTGTGCGCTGTGTAATGCGATAGCTTTATAGGGTAGGTCCGTTATAGCGTGTAGGTCCGTCCGTGGCTTTATAGGGTCACGTGACACCGCGTAATCGCCAGACGGTTCCGCTCCCATTACCAGCCCGTGCTACCAGACGAGAGTACCGTACTCGGAACTGTCTCCCCTTAATACAAACAGCGCTAATCCGCGGTAAAGCTGTTCCTCGCGACCATACGTAATACGTGCACACAATTTACGAAACACGACAATCTCGCCTTTTTAGTACCCGGAAAAAAAAGGGGGCGCTCATGCGAAACGACAGAGAGCGTCGTCCACTAATGCCAGGTAATCCGTACGCAATGATACGCGGCCAAATGCCAGGGTAAAAGAGAAAAATAAAACACCCCGGCAGGATTACGAGTACACACTCCCATGGAAGATGGGCTTCCAGGACGGAGTGAGATGTAATCCGCATCCAGAGCGACCTTCTCGCATTCCTAACCTTATCCGAAATGCAACCGATTTCAGGGTCGGCGTCGTCCAGAAGGTTGGACATAAGCGAAGGCCTCGGAATGTTTTATTATTATTATTATTATTATTGGTTCTCGATTCCTTGTTAGCGCCACGAAGCAACTGTGCCTACGAGCTGCGTACAGACGTCGGCAACTGGAACGAGTCGGGGACGTTGGGGGTTAATGTGCGTCCTGGGCCGACTTCAGAGGGAACAGCGCCTACATCTGTTTAGAAGCTCTGCCAAAATAGTCCAGTGTTGTACCCGCTACCCGAAAAAGGTAGCGCAATACCGATACGCGCTACCTGAGCAAAAAGTAACGAAATCCCGATATCGTCTCACGTACCTAAAAGTAGCGGAATACCGCTACCGTTACCCGTAAAAAGTAACGCGATACTTCATGCGCTACCTTTTTGGAAAGAAACAAACAGTATCGTTGATGACGTAATTCAAACGTCTTAAAATAATAAATAATAAAATAAAACAATATCTCAAAATAACACATCGACGTCCAATGGAGGTTACACGTAGGTTGCCTGAAGGCTAAAATTTTGAAAACCGTTTCTTTTACAGATTTACGAAAGCCTACTCGGTATCCTGCATATCTTTTTCTCTTCCTCTAAAGCAAATAAAGCACAAAGCAAGTCTACCGATAAAAGGCTCAACAGCTTTGTCACAAAAAGAACTCGGATTGTCAGGAACGAGAAGTTAGTAAACATACCATGGTGTGCTTTTTCAAATTGGACGTTGACTTCCTTGACGCACAGATAAAGCTTTCCCACCGAAGCGCATAGTAGACATCTGAACACCACGCTACTGTTTTGTACTGTAGCAGGCCATGGTCCCTCCATTGCAGCGGACAAGAAATGGCAACTGTCAAGCACCTAAGCGTACGTGGTGCAATGTCACGTGGAATGTCATGACTCATAGCTAGCGAGGACGGCTCCAGAATGGAGTGACGTCAGTTTGCAGACAACTCCGACAATGCACCAAATCTTCAAGAAGGTTCATCCCAAATAGGGAACACGTGGAGGACACCGCCTCTTTGTAAGATGACGGCCTCTGTGCCCTCCTTTCGGCTATTTGCCCGCTCTCCCCAGAATGAGTTGTGATATCGGGCAGCTCGATCGAAGGCAGGCAGAGTGGAGGTTTGATGATAGGTCGAAGTCGTGTTGTCGCGAACCCCAGCTCGGAAAGTAGCGGTAGCGCTCAAAGATTGCGCTACCGCAAATTTGCAGCGGAAGTACTTCTTTCGTTACCAGTTTAAAAAAAGTAGCGCGATCTCTACTCCGCTACCGAAAAAAATAACGGATACGGTAGCGCCGCTACTAGTAACGGCGCTACGTACAACACTGCAAGATACCCAGAAAGACAGCACAGCCGGGGACGGGATACCGTCCCATCGCCTCTCCCAGTCTTCAACATGACCATTCGTGTTGTTCGTTTGTTTGTTTGTTTGTTTGACCCCTCCTCTCAAAGCCAAACTCAGGGATATGCTGCTTACGTCATGTGCGAGTTGTCGCCGCGGTGTATTCGCCTCTCCAGCAGGCTGCTCGCCACCTAGCGGACCCCAGCAGAAGCACTCAATGAATGATAGTAACAGCAGACGACAGGTATATTTCGCGCTGACCCGAAACTGCCGCAACTTCCCTTCGTGTGCGATGGAGTGTCCTGGCTTACAGAACTCAAACAGAAACAGAACTGCTCAATTTCGCGGTGCAAAACTACTGCGGAGAAGAATATTCAATGTCGGCAAGAGGAAGATGAAAAAAATACTATCAAAGGAGCGGCGTGAACGAAAACAACGAAGACAGCAGGAAACCACGCGCGAGTTATGTTATTTGGACAATTTTTGAAGCGTGTCTCGTGGAAGAAGGCATGAAGCAGGGCGATTTGTTCATCGGCAATCATTCTTTTCTGCGCCATCTTGAGGACGA